>NC_137467.1:21378338-21978338 GCF_964235325.1 Thermobia domestica | reverse complement strand
AACGAAACAATGTGAAACATCAAGAATAGTTCGGATAGTCAAACGTACGATGCATTCATGAAATTTGACACTAATCGCTAATTTACGATTTTTACGGCATCGAAGCTTGCACAGTCTCAATAGGGATCCATATATCCGAGCATATTGACTGTTCTCGTGTGTTTTAAAGCAGTGTTCGGATAATCACTACCTATTGTATTTCTAAGATATAGCTATATTAATTTCTGTGAAATGTGGTTTTCCTGTCGCCACGGCATGGCGCGTCCTCAGGTTGTGGATCGAGGAGAAGGCCTCTAGATATAAAGGTTAGCTGCGAATATACTGAATAAGCAGTTGCAGACAGATGACAAGGGGTGGTCCTCCAGCTTGGGAATTTGGTGTGGGGCGAACAACCTTATCCTGTTAAAAAAAAAAGGCTTGTTCAGATATATTCGCAGAATCCTCGGATTAGAACTGATAGCTTGGCACGAACTCAGCAAAGTAAAATTGACATGAGATTTGGAACATGGAATATAAGAAGTCTCTATAGAGTAGCGGCATTAAAATTTGTAAGGAATGACTTAGTTTAGAAATAGAGGAAGGTCCTAGTGTAGGGTGACCAAATCTTCAACTAGAAAAAACGGGACAACTTTCTACTTTTGGATAGGTTACTCCCCTAAATATATATTTTTTCCTCTCCACTCTCTATCTTTCTCTGTATATCTCACCAAGAAAAGGACAAATTTACACTTTTTCGTTTTAAAACCTATTGAAAAGGTTGCGGAATTAACTAAATAACAAGTAACTACAGCAATTAACAAAAAGGAAATTTTGAAAACATTACTAAAAATATATGAAACATTTACCAATATCTGTCAATCAACAAAATATGTCACCGGCAGAATTTAAACAAAATACTCTCAGCATCTCATTCCAATACCCTTTATTTTCTTTTTCTTACTTTTAAACATTATTCCACTTACAGTTAGTTTTCTTTTTACTTTCAGTTTTATAGTTCTATACTTTTGTTCCCCTTTCGTAAATGAAAGTACGTTATATTTTAATCTAATCACGGAAACAGTGTACTGTACTGATGACAGCGCCTCAATCTTTCACCGCCCGAAACAGAGAGTAAACACAGCTTATATTTGTTCTTGATAAGCCTTTCAGCCTCTTGAACTGTTGTCGGCTGGGTGGGGAGGCCTAGGAGGGAAAACAGTGCAGCCACCACATCCAATATCGCAAACGTCGTAATGACGTTGCTCAGTAATTAGACGTATTCCAATATAATCACATAACTTAGGAAATAATCATATAAATTAGAAAATTTTAGATCGGGAATTTTTTGTACCCAATGTACGTAAATACGGGACATTTTGGATTCCCGGGAAAATTTTTCGGGACACCGGGAATGGTAGTGAAAAAACGGGACAATCCCGTTTTTACGGGACGGTTGGTCACCATAGCGATGGCAACAATTGCAAAGTACCAGTTAGAATCTGAAAACATGCGTCGAAAATTAGGCGTGTTGCCAATTTGAAAGATTGATGGACATTAGGTGCACATTAAAAGCAGCCCTAAATACGTACTAGTTAACTATAGAACAAAAATAAGCATACAATTAGCTTTTGGGTAAATCTTGCTATTAAAATGAGGTGTCACGTGCTATGGTTTCCATTTTCCAAAACTTCACATTAATTCAAAATGTCGGATTTCAAGATGGCTGCCGTCAAGTTTACCCTAACCCTATGACTTCCCTCTAGGCATAATATGTATTTCCGAAGTTTGTATCTACTTATTATCATTAGTACGCGGGTTAGACGTAGAGGTAAGGGACTACGCACATAGTAAGTATAAACAATTAATATGCATGTAACTTTTCCTCAAATTTGTTATCTTAAAACTAACTTCACCACTGTCTTCCTGATTAAATTCTAGATCGAAATTATGTATCATATTTCCCTATTACCATTTTAAAAAACTTAACCTTAATTCAAAATGGCGGATTTCAATATAGCTGCGGTCAAGGTCATACGTACCATACGACTTCCCCTTAAGCCTTATACGTATCTACATGGCTGTTCTTTCATTAACACTCCGTTTACAAAGGGTAGTAAGGGACTTTTACAGTAATCTCTATTAACCACATCACAATTTTTAAAAATAATAAAAAAAGAAAACATTAACCATGGCAAAAATTTCTGTCATCAGAAGTAATGAATACATATCCCGTATCAGCAAAAAAAGAAAAAATAAAAGATCATTGAAATCGGAGACGGACAATTGGGTAGTATCCTTTGTTGGGACAAACTGGATGTACAATAGAACAACGATGCAAAGAACACAGAATTGTTTTTACAAATACCACTATAGTAGTCGTGTGCAGTATTTTTTTAGACAGAATAACAAAGAAAGCCATAGCTATTATGTGAAAGGTACAGTCTCAATACATACTCAGTCCTATGTGGTCGGCCATTTTTAGGAACAAAAAAGACATTCAACGACGTCATTTCTCGTATCCACAAAATTGCTAATGAGGAGTCAGCATCCCTCAGCAAATCGGAAGTCAGCATTTCTGTCCGCAAGCATCCAATCATAGCTCCGCCCTAGTCACCAAATATACATGCCTGCATCTCCAGTCTCATCATAATGAAATGACCCAAGGACCGAGAGAGGCAAGGTGCGGTCCATGCGACCGCAGAAGTATTATCGTCTACAGCGTACAGGAGCAGTGCAAGTGTATGGAAGCAAGCTGCAGCAGGATAAGTGACAACACTATGTCCGGCTAAAACTCATATCGGAAAGACTATTGACTGTTGCGATTGACTAAGATAAGGCTAAGGGATCGTACCGTCTTCTGAGAGTAGTACCATCAGCCTCTTATTATAGCCACCTTTCCCTCCCCGACAGTATTGACGTTAAACAAACCGAAGAGAAAAGTTTAATTATTTGTTCCCCTGTTCCTCTTGAGTGACTGACCTTAGAGTATGCACTTTTGCATATACAGTCTTGCCGACAGTCGGAGAGCAAGTAGGTTAAGCTATATCCGAATTGGTCGATGTTCTAGTTACGCTCAAAAACACTACATACACACACACCTACAACATCGTAACTCTGGATACCTTGCAGTGTTATACCAAGGAGCTGCTTACACAAAGAAAACACAAACACCTACCCACCTTGGAAATTTCTGGAAGAAGAGCGACAAAATGTTAAGTCTCCTTTTAGACCCACTCAGAATTAGACAATGGAAACGTGAAAACGCCACGGAACTCAAGGACTGTGGCCTTCTAAGCAGAAACTGACAAGAGATGTTATATGTAGAAGACCAACCAACAAATAGAGGAAAAGAAACGAGACCTTTCCATCTATCGTCAGAGAGGTCGACGCAAAACACTCCTGAAAGGAGCCACCTTCTAAAGAAGACTTGTGCTCAGAGGCTATCTTCTCTCCAGCTACATGATCACATAATTCCGTCTATAGCTACTCTGATGCCGCGAAATCACCTACACCGCGGAATAGAAACAACTTTCCCTTTACTAGTACACAAATAAATACTCAAAAAATGACTAAGAATAACTGCTGTTACACAGATATGTCCATAAAGCCACACTCACTAATGATCGCATAACCAAGGCAAGATCCAAGAAAAGGATAGATGTAAAGATGAACAAGAAGAAAACAATGTTATAGAGAGAAAACTATCCTATAATGTTATTACCTAGGGAAACAACTACACATCGTAATCAGAAAAAACTCAACTACCAAGAGACAGTCACGAAGAAAAATAATAGGTTTCTACAATGGCCACTTTTAATGCAGACCCACAGAAGACAGGGTCACTGGCCCTGAAAAGAGCGATTACATAACGACACAAAAGTGACTGTATAGCACCTAAATCGCAATAAATGGGTGAAAATAATCTTTCGAAGTAAGACGGGCAAGGGAAGTTTTCTAAACGGCTTTCAAGCTACTGATTTTGGAAAGCATACACAAGGAAACACAAACGACTATGTGAAAATGAACAACTTCGACAAGCGGCCACAACAAGCAATCTTCCCTTGCGTTGTTAGGAGCGTCCCGGTATATGAAGAGATTCCTGGAATGAAAATGGACCTCACTGATCATCTGTAAAGCTAATAATCAGAGAACCGAATGTAACCGATGAACAGACAGACCATTCCCGAACGTTCCAATCGGATCAAAAATATCATCACACCACTTAACACCAAAATCTCAACACTGCAATATATAAAACATGAACAATAGGAACCACAGTAGTGAGAAGCCTAAGAATGATCAATTACTCAAAAGCAGTCTACCGAATGACCTATTCGGACAGATTACAACCGGATTACTAGAGCAACCCAAAAGGATAAAAATCATAAAAAATATAATAGCAATTTAGACATATGCTTGGTACCTTGAACATGGTTGTGGTTGTTTAAGGGTCGAGAAGAAACTAATTTTAAAAGCATAATAAAGCAAATTTTAAAAAAAATAAAGCATAAAGCATAATTTAAAATATATAGCACAATTGTTGGAAAATTCTGTTTAACTACAAGTTTAAAATACTGTATTAATATTTTTAAAAACCAATAATTACAAAGCATAACTGTGCAACAATGAAAAGCTAATTTTTATTTCTGTAAACTTTTCGGTGTAATCCTTTGACGTGAAAAGAAAAGGAAAAGAGGAAAGAAAAAGAAAAGAAAAAAGGAAAAGAAAACTTTCCACCAATAATGAATAGTACACAAGAACTTCACACTATCTTGTTATGTGTACCTCTTCAACTTGAGCATTTTCTGTATTCTTTGGTGGTATCTTTTACTTTCATTTTCTTTATATATGCACCTCAAAGGCGCACACAAGTGACAAAAAAAACACTGACTCGTGTAAAGCACTATGTATTAAGTAGAAATATCATTTATTATGAAATTAACTGGTTGCATAAAATATTAATAAATAGATAAAGATATTTAGAATATTTAATGCATAGTAAATATTATACATTATACATGATTAATATAAAACAATGATTGATATTAACAATAAAACATATTTTAAAAAAACATAATTATACAATACATAAAGCATAATGTGGGTTGCTCTATGGATTAGAAATATTACTGGACAACATCCTAACATGGGTAGCACTATCACGCTACTGCACGAAAACGAAACACAGGATCTAATAAATATTTTAAAAGAACCACGGAGAGCATTTTCAATAAAAGAATCAATATTATGTTGTGGATATATCAATATCAACAAAATTGCTTCAGCCAACATAAATAACAGGATATATTAACAGTAATAGGAGCAAACTTAACATATGGCTCCCCAATCTTTAAACTTCACGATATACAGCAACTACAACGTATAGAAAGATTCTGGGTCAGAATGACCAGAGAATATACAGAAATGGAGGAAGCGTATCGTATATGCGACATTACAAAACTATAAGACTTCATATGACATCTTAACAAAAAGTTCGCAGTCTGATTAGTAGAATATGATTCAGAACTACATAAGATAATTAAGCCTGCCGTCAGTATAAAATCCTACCTCTACAGAATATAATATACCTTAACTTCCAGAACATTCTGTCTGTAATTTACCCATTAACACAAAATATACACATTGGACAAAGTAGCCGTTTAAAGACTAGACGTCTCTTCGTCATTTGCGAGGGAAAACTAAGATGAATGGAATAACCACATTGGAATCGTCGAATATCAATACTTTCATCTGACATAGCCCGAGAAGACTTGCTAAATTATAAAATGGTTGTTATAAAGGTTGTCGATGACAAAGATATCAGAAGAATAACGTCCTTCGTTAAAGGCATTCGATAGTAGACTACTCCGGACCTACAAGTTAGGTAACATTCCGACATTTTCCTGGTGCGAATGAAGAAAAACCTCTCCAAGGATAAGTGATCTGCAAGGGCTTTTTCGCACCTACTTGAATAATTATTATTATTGTTATTATTGGAATTACGTCTGTGTGAATAGCCCCAGTAGATCCAGAACTTCACAAATTAAGTGAAGGTCTCATTGATAATTGTGGATTGAATGGGACAATGTTTAATGAACTCTTGTGTAGTTTCCCGAACATTTTCAATGTGGCATTTTTCGAAAATACAATTAAGGTTTCCTCTGAAATTCACCGTATTGCTTCTTCTAACTCTATTCGTCTTTGCGATATTAATACTCAAATTTTAATTTTCAGCACTTCGCCACGCTCATAACTCGGAAAGGACGCCGCTTTCAACTTCAGTGTAATCAACTTGCTTTTGCATGTTTCCCGTCAACTTTCCACCCCCAAGCGCTGTAAGAGTAATTATGTAACGCTATATATATATATATATATATATATATATATATATATATATATATATATATATATATATATGTGTGTGTGTGTGTGTGTGTGTGTGTTATTCCTTTCACTATTGTTTTCTCTTCTCACATGCAATGTATGCATGTGTGAATTAAAACATGTTTAGTGACACGTAACATGGGATAGCAAGATTGGGATGGGATTGCTCATTCGTTCATTCACATGTTAAAGCGTCGTTCACCTGAACGATTCGTTTTTAAGTGGCAGGTCTTTAACGGTGACGAATCTGTTGGTAACGATTCTCGGGATAACAGAAAGATGTCTTTCTCTTTCACCCCAAACAGTTTATTTACTTTCGCCGATTAGTGCGCCATATTAGGTATCGACGGAAAAATGTTGAAACCTTACTTAATTTGGGCAATAGAATCGAAATATGCAATCAAAAATTGGAGTTTCCATTTAACATTTCAAAGTTGACCCCACCTCAACCACAAAGGATGGGTCTAGAGGGTCGAGTTTTGTTTCGTCAGATATTTTTTTTTAATAATACCAAACACGTGATTTTTGTTTTTTCGCTCCGAAATTCAGTTCTCGAGTTATTCCACTATGTCTATTATGGTGGTCCGTAATTTTTGATTTCTTAATTTCTTTGGACGAACCCCCTATATGGTTTCAGTTTTTAGTTTTATTTACTGCTCTTTTGACATGAAATTTGCCATATACATATCTTTGCCGATTATACAGATACTGACAACATAAGAAATACCGGACGAGTTCGTTATCATATTATATTCCTACGAAAACATATTTATAGACATGCGACAATAATTTTGGACATGAGTGTACCTATCAAGATCAAAATGAATATGGCGAAGGTAGAATGTTGTGTTTTTTTACACTGTATCCATCCACCATTTATTATGTTTAAATTCTATTCTATGTTTAAATTCACAAACTCTCCCCACTGACTTTTATCCTTAGCTAACTCCATCCAGTTTCTACTTTGTATTCCAATCTCTGCGAGATCCATCTTAATATTATCCTCTCCGTCTGCGCTTAGATTTTCCTAATGGTCGTTTTCCGATTGATCTTCCAGTGAAAACTCTGAAAGCGTTTCTACTTTCTTCCATTCTAGCTACATAACCCGCCCAACTAAGTCTCCTAGACTTGACGACATTAACAATGTTGAGTAAACTATATAAATTATGTAGTTCCTCGTTATGTAGTTTCCTCCATTCCCTATTCCCGTTCCTCTTTCGTCCGAATATTCGTCTCAGGATCTTATTCTCAAATACTTTCAGTCTATTTTCTTCCCCCGGAGTAAGTGACCATGTTTCGCAACCATATAGAACAACAGGCATGGTTATCGTTTTGTATATTTTAAGCTTCAAATTACTCGACAGAATTCGCAAGGATAAGAGATTTTCAACCGAATAGTAAGACGAATTCCCTGCTTTTAGTCGACATATGATTTGATTTCGTAAATATGATTTTCCTCTGTTAATATTGATCGTAGATATTTGAAACTATCCACTTTATCAAAGCGAATAAAGTGGATTATTATTATTAGTAGTAGTATTAGTATTATTGTTATTCACAATAATAATAATAATAATAATAATAACATGATCTAGCCTAGTGAACCAATTCTGCATCTATCTGAATTAAGAAGCAGCAACCCCGATTAAATACTCCTGAATTAATGGTGGCTGGGAGACGGCTAAACATAACGCAATTAATTAGCGGAACATAACTCTTCATGGAATATAGAGCCACAGAGTTTTGTTTTAATAATATAGATTTTATATTTCCGACGTCCCTGCACCCTACTCTTATTGCGGACAGACGGGAGCACTATGAAACAAGGTAAAGAATGAACATATTGTCTGTTCTTCCCTCCACTTTATTACTTTTGTCTCATTCAGTGCTTCCCCCAAAACCTGCTACTCTTCCAATTATCATTTTCCTTGTATGTTACTGACCTCCTATGACAATCAGAGAAATCGAACAAGTTTTTTCCTCTCTGTCCCTACTTTAGATTTGCAATAACAACACATGAAAGTGATATTTATAACTGTTTCACCACCTGAAGAACAAAGTTCAATGTGACCCTCTGAAGAACAATATAATTCATACCATGTCAGAAGAGCTCTCCAAAGACCTGATAAGATCAGTAACTGATGAACAAAATACCTTTATCAAACCTGCCTGAAGAAGATACAAATTGCAACAAGAATAATTTGTTTTTGTTGTAAATAACCCTATGACCTCTAGTCATAAAAACCCTATTACTAAGTACCTCTTCATAAATCTAGTTTACAAAACAATTATCGAAATTTGTATTGTGTATAACTTGAAGTACCAATTGAAGCTAAAATGTATAAAATTATTATTTGGGAAAACAAAATAAAGAGGTTGCCTTGCGCGGAAATCGAACTCAAGACTGAAGAAGCCGGATTCCAGCACGTTAAACATCTAACCATAGGCTACAGAACTGATAACGTTTTCATAACGTTTTCTTATTCGAGTTTTTGTGTGTCGATTTAAGTACCATCTCTAAAATTCTTATCTTCAATTCTGGGTCAAATCATTGACCTTTCTTCTGGAAAATTCAAATATGAAATAAGAAATGTGGGTTCACACTTAAAAATTTTAAAGTTACTCACCGTACCCCGAAGGAGGTAGGGAAAGGGTTGCATTTCGTATCATCGATAGCCTTTTCGAAACTATGAACAGGTGTTGTTTTTGTGTTCCTGATCTGTATATTTCGCGATATAATTGATCGTTCCGCGACTATGAAAATACGCACACACACACACACAAACACACACACACACACACACATACACATTTTGCCAATGTACAAAATGTTTCCAAATATAAAATTCCTACTTTCCAATGCGGATTTAAATCACAAAATTAAATAAGGGATAATCACTTCTTGTGAATAGCCTCTCTACTGAAATGGATGTTGAACTCAAAATGAGTTCCACTCATATACTGATATAACCGTACCGATAGAAGATTTCGCATAAACAACACACGCTATGACAGCATTTGGTTGAAATCGGGCTGTCGGGAGTGCATCTTTAAAATTGTTTTTCTATACAAATGTAGAAGGTTTCAAAGCAAATATAGGGCCAATAAGCAAATATGTTGAATGATTTTTTTAAACAATTATTAGCATCTTCTTTGGTGCGTGACATCTGAGTTTGAGTCTGAAAATAAATCAGGATTCTGAATGTGAAAGTGCATATGATTTATTATAGAGGAAGGTATTTTACTGAGAATTTTCTAGAGGATGAAGACCTATTTTCTTACATGTAACACTTTCCAAGTGTAACACTCCAATCTCGATCAAATTTAAGAGGCAGATACTAACCATAAACGAATAAGTTTTTTTTTTTACTTTCTGCGGAACAATAGTTTTAGGGGGCAAAGCCTTCGTCCAAAATTTTGAAATTTGACGCCCGAAGGGCAAGAAGAATTGGACTGATAAAAATGAAATTTTGCACAGATATTGTAAACGTAAAATGACGGAGTATGTATTTCGTATTTTCCCGAAAAAAACTATTGGGTGGAACATGAACCCCTCTAAACCTTTAATCACGTAATACCAAAAGTGCTAATAACAGTATGTCAGAAGTTCCCAAAGGAAATGAAGAATTGCAACAAAAGTTTGTGTAGTGACAAAAAGCAAAAAAAATAAATGGATGTGTTTTTTTAAATTTTAAACCGAGAAAGAGTCTTAGGAGTCAAAAGCCCTAACCCAAAATTTTGAACGTTAACAGCTGAAAGGCACTAGAAAGTGAGCCGAAGTAAATGAAAGTGTGCACAGATATTGTAGACCTAAACTGAGGGAATACTTTTTCGTATTTTGTTTAAAAATGTTAGGCGGCCCACAGGCCTTCTAAACCGTTGATTGCGAAACGACAAAAATATAATTCGGATGGATCATTGGCTCCAATACTGATATTGTGTAATTGTTTGGTATAATCAGAAATATAGCTGCATCAATACATGTGTTTTTCTGCATGTGAGAAAGTAATCAGTGTGCTTTTGTTTTGTATTATCAGACATATATAGCAAGAAATATAAACATACAATATTCCTTAGGTGTGTGTATTCTACACACACAGTGGATCTTTCTGTAAGTATGAACGAAACCAGTATGCCACTGTGTGATAGCATCAGAAATATAATCACAAATTACATGCCCCTGTATATGTAAGAATGTAGTCACAGAAGTAGTTGTTTTTGTATTATCAGATATATAAGAATATAAGAATATATATAATTGTTTCGTATCATGAGAAATTTAGCCACACATACACACACACAATATATATATATATATATATATATATATATATATATATATATATATATATATATATATATATATATCTTAGTACAAAAACGTAATCAGAATGTAATCCCTTGAAATTTTATCAGATCATAGCCAGGACACAAAATTATACACAAAGTATGAGAGATGTAACACGGTAAAAACATACCCCAATTGTCACTGTTGCCTGTGGGCAACGTATCATTTTTCATTTACTGTAAACAATAAATTCATTTTCACCCTAAATTTTGGATCTAGCATGAAAAATATGCAAATCGCCCACATGTGAAAGTTTTAACACAACTCGTTCACGTTATGCCAATTAAAGGGAAACTATACGCGCCGTATGTGATTCAAAATTAAGTACTTTTCTATTTTTTCAGAAATCCGTAATGTTGTTAATTTAGTGAATACAGTGATTTAATGCCCTCCTCTGCCTCAATTACATATTCCAATCAATATGACTATAAACAGGCTACTGTTTTGAGCGAACAGAAAAGTGTACTTATTTACAGAAGCTAGAATAAGTAAGGTTTTAGGTGAATGGTTAGCCTTTGGCTATCCTGAATTCCCGGTCCGGGTTCGATTCTCAACGTCTTCCCTTACACTTTTTAAAATGTTTCATTATCAAATCTGAGCTCCAGTTGGATACTGCTAAATGAAAATAATCTTCAGTGGGGAACTTCAGTGATGATGTAATCCTGAAAATAAAAGAAGAAAAATGAATGGAGAAAACAATTTACAGAGTAATTCTGATAGTGGTTCTATATTATATATTATTCGTTAATTTCTTGCACTTTAAAATTGTTGTTAGTTGACAATATACTTTTCCCTTTTCTTCTTGTGTCTCACTGTGTAAATCTTCACAAATATTGTACAAATGAGGAACCTTCAGTTATATTTGTAACCTAAGGAGAAATACGCTTAGTGCGGATAAGTTCTCCAACTCGTTTGTGTTTTATCGGATTTTGTATTTTTAATCTTTACAAATAAATTACTGCATATCAATATTTAGCATTTTCAAAAGTCATCTAACCAATAACGAAATCAGATATGTTTTTCTTTTGAAGTAGTATCACGTATCAATCAGTGGCGCAGGAACCAAGGAGCTCAGACCCTGTTAGACCCCCAAAATTTTCATTGGAGGCTGGGCTCTTCCCCGAATGATAAATCAGTATTTTATTTTAGTTGCAGGTAAGACTATTATTAATAGTTTCAAAACTCAGCGCAAGACTTTGTGTTTACTTAAAAAGTAACCTACTACATGTACCGCATAATATGTCCGTATATTATTTGACACGCATATATGTATAGTCATTTGAAGTAAGTTCACTTGTTTATAATCCATAATTTTAGTTAACTATAAGGTTATTTAAATCCCCTGACTGTTATCTTCTCATCGGCGCCTCTGGTGTCCTTATAATTTTTTGGTAATGTGCTGTTTACTTTGAGTACAATTATCCAAAGATTTTCTTTTGTCATTTCGTCATCAAACGTTTCAACTCACTCGTGCACAAAAACACACTTTATGATTTGTTCTTTTAACAGCTGGAGTAACTTCATGCTGGTGATCTAGATACTCTACCAGGTGTAATTAATCTGGGAGCGGGCGGAAGTTGGGTTGAGTAACTCATGGATTTTGTAGCTCAAGAAATTATGTGGCCCACTGTACAAGCCGATAACCGAAGTAAGAGAAAAACTGCAATTAATGAATGGGACCAATAGCAATGAAAATTGATTTCGATAAAATAGCACCTGAGAATGATACAATATTGTCTCTACTGCTCTCACATCATATATGTATGTCACTAGAAATGAGCATATAAAACAATAATAAACATTACTCCTCTCCGTAAAATAATGTCAGCAGAACTAAACCAGCCGAGAGAAGATATAATAATATAATTTTCACTTGGTACTATATAACGCAGCATTATGGAAGCCTGTGAAAATGCACTTGAAGAAACTCAATATCAATATGATGAGCTTAGGAATATCTGAGTAAACGAACATGACTGAAGGAAGGGTTTCAATTATCACAGTCAGCTTTAAGTGGCAATTGAGAGTAAATACGGACTAAATATATGTTTATAATGCTTGACATTTGAAACTGATGGAGAGAAATGTACCAAACTTCATGTCTCATATTAAAATATTACTGGATTTCAAATCACGCATGGTAATTTCAACTGGTATTCATACAAAATCGTTAGAGTTTATATATGCTTACGTGACAAATGAAACTTTGAATTATTACTGAACTATTGCGTTTCTCAAAGCACCTTTAATCACGTTGGATTCACATGATAAATTGTTTTATTGAAGCTTGAAATGAAGGAAGAGGTTATATACCCATTGGTAATACTGGAACAAAGTTTGGTGAAAAAGTTCATATTGCTTAAGCATCTGTCTCATGGAGAATGATTCCTCGTCGCTGCTGCAACATCTTGGCACTAAACTATTTTTTTTCAACGAAGAGGTATCAGCCTTAATTTACTAAAGTAATTAAAATCGTTTAAGAACATTTTCTTATGGACTACTTTGTTAGTTAGATAGATGATTAAAATCAACAATAAAATGAGATAAATGTGTACTCACTCGTATTCCCATTCTGTGTAAAAGCTTAAGTAGAAATTCTCAGATCTACAGTTTGGCCAGCAGTGACAATTTTTCAATGCTTCAATACTTGAATTCGATCCTATGAAACAAGACATTCGATATTGTATTTGATATTTTTAACAAGCAAAACATGAATTTCTCTTATGATCATGGTTTCTTCTCTTATGAAGGGTAAAATATAAGAATTTAGAGAACATTTTTTATCAGCATGTGCCTTCAGAAACTACAATTTTATGATAATTTATCTTGTCTTTCATAATATTTAATCATTTTCTAATATAACAGTTACAAGACCCCTAAATAAACAACATACACTGTTTCTGCACGAATAAATTATTTTATGCTAAATAACGTTAACTGTTCAATATGGCTGCTGGTGTTTCTGTGAAAATAACATTAATCATTGTTAAATTACAAACGGCTTAAGTATTTTGCAAATTTTAAATTAAGTGATCATTTTCATACTTCTATACCTTTTTATGATGTAGATCATGCTTTATGCGTGCTACTCTTTCTTTCCTGAGAGGAATTTGAACTTCGAACTCTGCAATTATATATTTTAACTCAAACAAAACACTTGTTACTCTTATCAAATGACACTTGTATGTGTGTATAAACTGAAGGTGCTGGGATTTTATAGCTTTATAGTTTTCCAAATGTTATTTACACTAGAATTTGTAGTATATTTATATTTCGTTCGGTTATCATGGAGGCATTAAAGTGAAGATAAAATGTATTTTGGGGCATTTAATTCTTCACACACAACAGTATACAACAGTATATCTTTACCAATTACGGTTTCTATATTGTAGTGATCACCATTACACCGTGAGTGGTTATTTGTTCCCATTTCTGGTTTAATTAGAGATATTAAAGTGTATACGGAATGCATGTTCAGAAGTCTTTATTAACTGCACGAAATTGCTTAAAGCTAATACAGTTTTAACTCTCTAAATATTGCCGTTAGACCTGAAAGTTATTGTTTCCAAGAGCTTCTCTTTCAATATGAGGTACAGAGAGAAGATGATGCGTATCTCTAAAACGCTATATCCGTTCGAAGAAAACACATAGGATCATCTGATTGATTTTACCTTATATAGATGTATATTGAAACATAAGGCAGTAGTGGACTTACACAACATTATCTTTTGTAGACATTCACGGATGGCAATGAAGTACAATCTTGTTACAGTTAATTTACTGAAAGAAACAGCTTTTCTCTACCTGTAACAGCTTTTATTCTATGCTATCTGCTTTAAAACCGGAAATATTTGATTATATACTGTTTCCAGCTTTATGTAGTATAGATATTAGGATAGGGATGGAATACATTCTTGGAACTAGTGTAGTGAAACTTCTGTAAATGTTGAACCTGTTAAAAAATCGTTTTTCCGACTTCATATATATATATATATATATATATATATATATATATATATATATATATATATATATATATATATAATGATTGAGAAAAAACAATACTACTGTCAAATCAATAGTTTTCCCCATTAGTACCCCTAAAGGTGGATGATGACATGTAAAGGTAATTGAAAATGACAGATATTAGTGACATATTATAGGTTGTGGTGTCCCAGTTCATTGGTGACAGTTTTGGTGCCCTTCTTGTCTAATATGAAACATATTATCATCGTGCGAATAACGGGTATTTTGCTAATCTTTAGTAATAACGAACGGCAGTTTCACATGTTAAATTCTTTAATATATTTTTTCTCTGCTGAACTTTATGCACTTGTGAGGTGTACATGTGTATGTGTAAATAAGATCATCTCCCTTTCTGAGTTGTTCGAAAACATGAAAGAAATAAAGTGGGATTTTTACCTGAAATTAGAAAACTAAAAAATTAAAATTAAAATCTGTTGCTTTAAGTATTTCTTCCGCTAGCGAAATGCATTGTATATATGCTGCAGACACGTTACAGTAAATAAGATTAGCATCAGGCGAAGAAATAGTTTTTAAACTACTTTTTCCGTTTTTTGCCAATATTCCCGAACAAAAAAAAATTCTAGTGGGTTCAAAATTTCCGGAAATTTTACACAGCACAAAGAAGATACGTACTCCATAAAATATATATACTTGATTTTAACATATCAGTACTAACAAAAATGATTCAGGCCCCTTATTTTAGCACTTCCCTGCCATAAAGCGGGGACTTCATAGGATTACTAAAGATAATTTAAATTTGTCTAATGTAGAGTCGCACTGGTTAGTTTCCATATTGTTTTTGGTAAACGGAGTTCGTACACAGAAATGTGCACGTTTAGTTACACTGTTTTCACTTATAGATATCTCTATAATACAGCTTGTAATTTGTGTATAGAGCAAGTAATGAAACAAAAACCTACAGTTGTTGTGGACTACAACGACACTATGGATGGGATCGAAAGCGTTGACCAACATCGTGCCCAATATGCAAGGACCGGGAAGCGCGGCATGCAGTACTGCAACACTATATTCTTTCATCTGCTTGATCTATCCATATGGAACTCATATTTACTGTACAAAAATGCGTTGGCACCAAAACACATCTCGAATATAGGCTTGAAATTGTAAATGACGTAAAACAGTAACCCTTATCCTATCCATGTCACCGAAATTTGAACGTCGAAGTACATATCCAACTCTACTATAACTTTCACGTCCTCATTTCCTACAGCTTTCGGCACCATACAAATTATAATTCAAATCTTACAAGCCAGTTCGCTATGTGTTCCATAGCTTGTGATGCCCTGGAAAGAAAATAAGAAGGGAATCCCATTACTATTATCATGACTCCTATGTGGCTTTATGTGTTACACAATATTTCCACGTGTACTATACTGCAACTAATATTTGAAATGAAGATAGATGACTAACAGATGCGTATTGTGGATGTTTAAGTGTTTGCTCCTAGTTAATTGGTACTAAATACTCTATCTGTACCACTAGCATTTCCTTATTTTTGTCTCTTTTACACAAAATTACATCACATACAATACTGTTGTTGGCTAACCTAATAAGCTTCATAATCATAAGAAAGTAACACAATCTTGATGCACATAGTATTGTTCCGAGTAAACTCGGGCTAATAAAAGATAACTCAAATATCTTGGTTATGTTAAGTTGTGGGACCTAAATTGATTCATTCTAATCTAACGTAACGTACTTTTGATATAAACAATAAAAATGTGTATCTTTTCGGTATTGTTTGAAAGAAAAGGTCATAAGGCAAATGGTTAAAACTGAAATTTGTTGTTTCATCTGTTGATTCTGGTTCTAATAGAGACATCAGAGTGGACATGAATTATATATTCTTGGGACATTTAATAGACTTCTCTAGTCTCCATCTAATACTGTTTTTGCTCCATAGAGATCAACATTAAAGCTGAAATCGTTAATATTACTAATTTAGGTTTCGGTAACGGCTACAAACACCAACTCAAATTATAGCATTTGAACCTTTACGTTCTATCCAAATTCGGTGATAATTAATGCAATAGTTGTTTTATTTTGGTCTCCCGGACAGACGGACATAGCACCTAAGTAAAAATGTCTTTTACGTAATACTTCTGAATAACATGTATCAATGTCACGTGTTCACCACGTGCAAAAGACATTAGTTCCTATGGCGTGATATTTCCGTAATTGTTATTGATACGGGAAATGGTAGGAGTTTTACATCGATTCCAGGTTTAGAAGGGAGATTAGAGTGGAGCACTTCATGGATTACAGGAAACAACCTTTCGCTTTCCGTCAACGTTTTCACACAATAACGATCCAAGTTAAATCCGAATAAGATTGACTTCCCACATCAGGTGTTATTAAAAAGATTAGATTGTATATAAAATATATTTTTGGGACACTTAACTAATCACAGAAAACTTCTTTGTATCAATTACAGTTTTCATCCTTTTGGAATCAACATTAAAGTTGGGAGTGGGGTATTTCCCCCTTCAGATGAGAAAAAAACCGTGGGACCACGGTGGATCAGTGGTATAGTACTCAACAGTGCACGGGGTTCTGGGTTCGACCCCATTTAGTGCCAAGTGAATTTTGTAGAGGACAAACACCGGGTGCATGGGTTTTCTCGGAGTTCTTCCGTTTCCACCCACTTTCTTTATTCCACCATTCCTTTCATTTCTCATCATCACCATCTCCTTTAGCCTAGCCGGCATAACCGTGGGAAGTAAAGATTAAAGGTTGAATACACCGTGAAGAGAGAAGATTACAGCTCTACCTAGAAGGCTAAATATATTCCAAGAACTGTTCCTTGTTATTTGATATCGCTTTCTTAGCTATGTAGACCAATATTAAAAGAGGAACTTGCAATGAGGAAAGAGGGAAGAGTATTTCTACCGTTTCGTAGAGAAATAAAGATGGTGTTTTGAGGTAGATGCTTTTCTGATTGAAGAAAAATTATTCTCTCTCTCTCTCTTTCTATATATTGTTTGTATCATACTTGGAGAGAACGATCCATTGAAGTTTTACAGTATTTTCTATGAGTACATTGATCTGTTCTGATCATACCACCCTGTCTGGATTCCGCATTCTTTAGTGTACTGCCGGGTTCAATGATAGAAAACTGCTGAATTGAACCTAGGAAGTGACTTCTGAATAAAATCCAGACTACAGGAAGGGTACGCATGATTCTGGTTAGAACCACGGTCCGTCGTCTTTGTGATCGTAAGTGAAAAGACATCCAACGAAAGGAGAAGTAGTGGGCCCGGTATGGACAGGAAAAGAGGTATGTACACAAAGTCTCTCTGAGTATGATATGACTTTCATCCTAGGCCAATAGACTTATTTGCGAATAGAAGGGGATTAAATTCGTATATTAAAAGGTATAAATTTGAATCTGTTGATTTAATTCGTCAAATGTTAGTTCATCAGTGCATCCCCAATTCCTTATTACTCTCGCATAAGACTTGCTACGATCCCAATTTAGCAATATATATAGGTTGGTCCATACATATGCAACAGAGGAAAAGATTATTTAAGTAAAAGTGACACAATGCAAAGAAGAAAACCTAATTCTCAAAATTTTTTCATTTTGGCCTCCCTCTGTAATAGGGTGAAGCGGAAATGAATGGTAAAATATCAAATGAGAATCCGGCTTTTACTTTCAATAAGTATGATTTGTTTGAAACGCCATTCGCAGTTTTCCCAGGGTGCACGGTATATGGGCAGAAATGCTCCAGGTGCCGAAACAACATTTCGAAATACTGGAGAACTCAATAGGCATAATTGTCGCTACTAATCAGATGTCAATCCTCGTTGGCATTCGAGTAGATGCTCAGCATAGTTGGAGTGATAATATGTGATGTTGTATTGTCAATGCAAATTGATACGGGAAACTCATTAGTCCACATTTTTCGATAGAAATGTAGCTGGTGAATGTTCTCTGAAATTCCTCAAGCTTCATTTACCATTGCTATTTAAGACAGAGACAAGACAGAGTACGTTGGTGCAATTAGATGAAGCGGCACGTCACTCTAGGCAAAGAGTGGTGGAGTATTTGCACACTCGATATAATACTATGGTCTGCAGGATCCCCAGGTTTCTATCTTTGGGGATAATTGAAGACTGTTGTATATGAAGGTGAACCAACAACTAAGGAACATATGATAGCACGAATTCGTGTAGCTTCAGATAATCTTGTTGAGTAGATTCAATTTGCAAAAACTAAGGTTCTCATTTGAACTTTCCCCGTTCCTTCCCACTTCACTCACTTACGGAGGGAGGTTGGAGCGATAATTTTCTAGGAATTAGATTTCATCTCTTGCATTATGGCCCTTTTATTGTAATAACCTTTTCCTCTGTTGTAACATTCTCGAGCTGTGCAATAACGAATATCCTCTGTTATTTCCTATTCGAACTTTTCCTCTGTTCATTATCATTAACTGTTATCATTCTATGGGCACTGGACGTTTTATCTGATGCAGGTACCATGTCTTGTTGGTGACTTTGAAAACGGTGACCCATATGAACAACCATCTACCACAGCTCTCTTTTAGTTTTTAAAGATCTATAAAACTAGGTATCACTTCACTCATGTTTCCATTTAACATTTTGAAGTTAGGACCTAGGACCCTATGATGAATGACGGTCCTGGGGGAACAGCGAGGACATTATTGGACGTGCCTCATGCTAGTTTTGTGTTTCACGTTTTGCTCTGTTCATTTATCTCCAACCGTTTTCAAATTAGTAGCACTGGACGTTTCATTTGTTAGAGGCACCATGTGTTGGGGCCATTTTGAATACGGTGGCTGATATGAAAATTCTTTTAGCACAGAGCTTTGTAAATTTTAAATATCTATCGAAAGAGGTATCCCATGTTTTTATTTAAGAGTTTAATGTTTGGCCCTGGGCCTCCATGAAGAGTGTCCCTGGGGGACACTGCGACAACACCATTCGATATCCCCCATGGCATTTTATTTTTTTTGGTTCATTTATTTCCAACCGTTTTCGAGATATTTCCGGGGAAATATTAAAATGGTTCACTATATATATATATATATATATATATATATATATATATATATATATATATATATTACTGTTTTTGACGTATAGTGATCATACTCCAAACCAGATAATTTCTAAAGTTCCGCTATGGGTATCGCTATACATACAAATTCGATTGTTAACTTTCGACAGTCTCAATTTTAACCAAACTCGATTGAAAATAATTAGGTAGTTATTGAGTTTATTTTTCTTCCGGAGAGAAATACCAACAGGGCTAAGATACGAAACAGTTTTGGTAAACTAAACTTCTTAAGAAATTACGTTCCTTTCACAAAAAAATATTATTATGGAATATATATGAATACAAATTAAGTAGCATTGTGTATATCTATATTGGAGGATAAAATGACTCTTCATTTTTGACCGAATTCAACTCCAAACTTTGAGAGTTTTTTGAGTGTCTGTATAAATGTAGATGCAATAGTGAGTCAAATTGAAATAATAGTTATAAAAATTGTCTTCGCAACCAGATAGATTAGAGAACAAACAACTCTCATATTGATTTTAAACCGAGATACAGTGGTAAAGGTATTCTAACTAAATAATGTGTACCACATTAAATGAAAATCCAATATTTTTATGAAACTTATCGTGGACCCTTCTTTTTCATTGTAAAATGATATTAATATTTCATTAGGGACAAATGTAAACCACACTCTATAACTGTTCATTCCAAGAACTCAATCCAGGAATGTGAGAAATCTTCAAAGAAGATAATAAGAATATTCTACTAAAGATAACCAATATATTTTTACAAAATTTACCTTAAAACTCATCCTATGAATTAGAGATGATACATCATATATTTCCCATTATTCTTTAATGATGTTAGGTCCATCAAGGGGGATTATTTAGATGATTCAAACAAAGCATAACACCATGTTGCATCAAACTATTGAAAAACAGATTGGAACATATGTGTTAAACTGACAGGTGAATAAATTAAACTTTGGCGGCCACGGTAACCCAGTGATGATTCTTGACTAATTGCTTGCTGTGTTCGGATATTTCTATTTAGTACTTCAGACTAGATCTGTTTGTTGTCATTTATTGATGCGTTGAAATATTTAATAAAACATTCTTCTAATTAACAACTTTTTGAACCGACATTCTATTTTTACTATTCAACTGTTTGCTGACAATTTTGTTCTTGTGGTGTGACAGTGGTAGTTAGTTCATCATGTATCGTCCGATTCGACAAAATACTGTTTAGATCATTTAAAAGATCAGCTTGACTGATTCTTAATAATGCTCTACAGACTCACGAAAGGATCGAGAATAAGTAAAAGTTCCTTATGGATGAGCTTGCAGTGATCTGATTAAATACTGCAGAGTACTCTACATGCGTCCAGTGTATTTAATGAAGTTACAAAATGATAATGTATCCTATATACGTGTCCTTGATCTTAATATCCAAAAAGATTATTAAGCTCAGTCGTGAGTGAGTATAGTGAAGTAAGGAAGAGAGAGAATGAAACATTGACGAACAAACTTCGATTTTTAGTCCTTGGTTCACTCCTGTTCACAAAGAATAGAAACTCTTTCAGAGACGAAGTGTAAAAAAGTGAACTAAGATATATCACAATTAACTCAGATCTGTACAGAGAAAATTGCATTTTCCCTGCGTTATTTACAGAGATAATAGCTGGAAGGAAGACTTATGGAACTTGAAAATTGAGGGTTTGATTCTCGGTCTCAAGCGTTTTTTTATTTATTTTATAAACATGAAGATATTATGAAGTAATTAAAACTTGTAATATTTGTTACATATATAAATTTCAAACGTAATGGTTTGATGTTAAAATTGGTGTTTACTGCTATATTGCATTTTTCTTTTTATTTTGAAAGAAATACTTATCAAACTTTAAAAAAGAGAAAAAAAGAATTAAATATCAAAGTCCCTATTTTTGCAAGTTACCCAATTTCTGAAATGTAACCTGCAATCTAGCATTTCGAACGCTTATTGAGGTTCCTCCTTTCAATAAGATATAAGAGCGGTTCATGCTTGTATAAAATAACAAAATTCATGTTGTGTCCTTTTAGTGATGTAGTTATATGAATAGGCTTGCAAGTACACAAGTGACAGAAGTACAAGGTTATTTCTAAGCCTTCTGTCACATCCATCGCCCTCAGACCTACGGCCTAATAAATCTCATATTTTTAACATTTCATCTAACTGGATCTAGGAATATACTGATATTCGCATAAAGATTGCAATAGCCGCCCTTATTCTTCCCTTCTAAGAGAAATATGAAACAGCGCTGAATTACTAGTAATTAAAATGGATCTAACTTTAAGGAGTTTCGAAATGTTTTTATATTATAGAAACAGAAACAACCTTTTCTTACAGCATTTTCTTTGCTTCTGAGGGAAGCAAAAAATACTGCAACACGGCATTCATTGGTTTATATGAAAATCCTAAATAATTTTTACGTATCTAACCTTATGGTTCAAGATATTTTATTGTAACCATTGCAACACTCGCTCGATTCTTTTATCCCACGCTCTTTCTTCTCCATTGTGAAATATCTATGAATACGTCTCTATAATTTTAAAGGAAGGACGTAAATAATACGTTAACTGTTTTAGAGCAATAGTCTTCTTCTTGTTATAATTATAAGCGTACCATTTTATCTTCCTTTCTACAAGAACTTGAAAAACCCGGCGGTACAGATATCTAATTACTGCAAATGGGGGAACCCGTATATAAACTTTCATCTGAAAGCCACTCATTCACGGTTTGGAACTTCTTGCAACATAGAGGCAAACCAAATGAAATTGACCAATGATGATTGCCGACAAAATTTAGTTTTTTAATTAATTTTTTACCTAAATTTGTACCATAAGTAGGGAGTTAAAAACTTTCATTCCTTTAATTTCTAGCCGCGCAAGTTCTGTTATTGTGGCCATTTTGATAGACGCCTGATCGCATTTTGAATTTTTCAGAGGATTCCTTTAAACGCTGTAACTTCTTAGGTTTTAACGATAATGAATTCAATCCTAAACCATATTAAAGATAATGGAATGGACAACATTTTGTGTTCTGTGCACATTGAGACGTACTTTAGAACGTCGGGAGAAAAAGCTCTGAACATTGAGGTTGGAAACCTAAAAAGGTCCGTTTTAAAATGTACATTTTGAAATTAAATAAATGACACTCATCTTCAATTTTTTGTTTACATATAAACTAGATAATAGACAACGTTCCAAATAAGTTTCCGATCTGATAACCATATATTTGATTTTATGAAAATTTTTAAACACTGCGAATTTTCGAAAATCGTGTATTTTCACCATCAAATATTTCACGATCAAATATCTGAAATTTGCACAAATTAGACGATAGTTGTGCAGTAGTAAGTGGGTTAAATTGCATCACTGGTTCCTGAGACTGTGGTTTCTGAGTCATAACCTTCTTCTTTACTGGGACTTAACATCATGAAGCGCCATAAAGCGTGGATATAAACTTTGTACGAAAAGTCAAATTAACACGACACGCTAAATTGCTAAAATATGCACAATTTATGAATCATATATTGTACAAAAGAACAAAATGTGTATGTTATTTCTTTTCTGCCTGTAGCGCTGCCGTTAAGATAAGAGTGAGGGCGTAATACAAACGAAATCGTGCAATGATAGTTCCTGACAAAATTTAGTTTTTTTATTATTTTTACCTACGTTTGTATCACATTTAGAGAGTTGAAAAGGGCATTCGTTTATTTTTTAGCCGTGCAGGTTTTGTCGTAGCAGCCATTTTGTATAGGCCCCTGAGCACATTTTGAGCTTTTTAGTGCATTCCGTTAAACGCTGTAACTTTTTAGGTTTTAAAGATAATGAGTACAAACCAAAACACATGAAAGATCATAAAATGGACAATATTCTATGTTCTGTGCATATTGAGACGTGCTTAAGAACGTCGACGAAATCAGCTATGAGCATTGAGGTTGTAAACCAAATAATCGCAATTTTTAATGTATATTTTGAAACGAACTAAATTAGATTCACCAGCAATTCTTTGTCTACATAAAAACTAGATAACACACAACGTTGTAACCAACTTTCAGATTTGAGAACTACACTGGACTTTTTGGAAATTTTTAAACTTCGCGAATTTTCGAAAATCGTGTATCTTCACCATCAAATATCTCAAGAAGGTTACAAATTAAAACTCAGAAATTTGCACAAAATAGACGAACCTTTTGCAGTAACAAATGGCTAAAATTGCATCACTGAGACTTGGGTAGTTCCAGAGTTATAATGGGTTTCTTCACTCGGACTTCAAAACTCAAAATAACACGAAAGTAATATTAAATGGATATAGTGCGCATCATTTATGAATCATATCATTTCCAAAATCGGAAGTGGTCTGTTATTTCTTTTCTGCCTATAGCGATGCTGTTAAGACATCAGCTGTTAAGAGTTAAATAGTTGAATAATTTGTGTAAAGGGTTTGGCACTGATATTGAAAGTACGACCTGTAAGAGTTGTGAACTCTGATGGTATGAGTTTCCGGCGATCTTTAGTGATTGGCATCCATACTTTGTCATAGTTCGAAAGAGGTTCTTGGGCCATAGGGATGGAAAAAGTGATTAAAAATATCGTTATTTTCCTGCCTGATGTCTTCAATTCCCCAATCCACCATTCTGGCATAAATACATGCTATGGTATCATTAGGTGCAAATGACAACATGCTAAGTTCTAGAAGTACTGAAGTACGGTAATCGGTAAATTCATCTGACTGTGAATATTCATAACATCTGATTTGTGTTTCAGGCAGACGTACAAATCTATGATACGATCTGGTACTAATAATTCTTTTAAAAGTAGCAAATCTCGAATTTCATGCTGTTTGACTGTACTTCTTCTGATGAAACATAGATAAATTTATAAATAAATAAACATACATAGGTAAATATACAGAGATAAATATACATATATAAATATAGCATGCCTGATATACTATATTTAAATTCGTTACTTTCACATCACTGCAACAACTTATAACTCAGAAAGAACCCAAGTCTCAATTTTATCCACTTGTTACTGCTTAACTATCGTCTATTTTGCGCAAATTTCATATACTTTCAATTGTGTCCTTCTTGAGGTGTTTGGTGGTGAAAAGTTCAAGAGTTTCCAAAAAATCAAAAATAAGGTTCTCAGATCTGAAACTTATTTAAGACGTTGTTCCCTATCTAGTTCTTATGTAGACAAAGAATTAAAGATGAATCTTATTTATTTAATTTCAAAATGTATCTTCCAAAGTGGCCATTTCTATGTTTCCATCCTCAATGTTCAGAGCTTCCTTTCTCGACGTTCTAAATTACGTCTCAATGTGCATAGAACACAGAATGTTGTACATTCCATTATCTTTGATATGGTTTAGGATTGAACTCATTATCGTTAAAACTTAAAAAGTTACAACGTTTAAATTAATCCTCTGAAAAGTTCAAAATACGGTCAGGCGGCTATACAAAATTGCCGAAACAAAGAAACCTGCGCGGCCAAAAAATGCATGAATAACAGTTTTGAATAACCTAAATGCGGTACAATCTTGGGTTTAACAAAAATAAATAAATAAATAAATAAATTTTGTCAGCTACCATTGACTTGAAAATTGGCCGATTTCGTATCGATTTATCCCGTATGAAAGAGACATTCTGGCCTAAACAAACACTATTTACTAAATAATATCATTACTTTCAGCTTTTGCCTTCATCAGATACTTTGCCGAAACCATAACAAGATATTATTTATTAAGTAGTATTTGCTCTGAGCACAATTCATCCTTTATGTTCTCAACTGTCACACATCTACCTTTCAGAATCCGAAATAAGGACAATTAGACATTTTACAACAGTAATTACAACACTCATTCCGCCGCTTCCCTATCAAGCTTGAAATAATCTTTCTTTCATGATACCTTCAGTTCAAATTCATATGGACTTTCAAAATATCAAATAGTGCATACTTAAATAGCTCAATTTTATATTGGGAAACACTATTTTGAATATATTCCGGAGCTTACCTTAACTAACCGTTAATGTTTATATAATATATATATATATATATATATATATAAAGTATACTATTTAGTCAATGTAAAAAGTACACAGTTCTTATTTTTAAAATTTTTGAATTTCAATAATTTTCATATAAATTGTCAAAATGAGTATTTTTGTCATAGAAAATATAACTCTCACGAGAAACTTTGTAAATGGCAAATTTGAAGCGAATGTTGGTAATATGTGTATATAATCGGGCCACATTAAGAGTAGATTATCGGGATAGTTAAAGAGCATTAACCTATGTTTGATAATTAGGTGGTTAAATATTATACACTCATATATTTGTTATTACCAAGACATTTCTAAATAGAATCTTCAGATTCATATTTAATTCGTAATTATGCGAAATTGATTATTTAGCGTTTATTTCTAATTTTTGTAGTAACTACCTTCCTAAGCAAAATGTTGTTCATTTATTATTACGATTATATAGTGCATTTGTATGTAAGAATTCAAGGTTTGTTGGATTTTCTTGAAGATCCATATATTGTCTTCCATCCATATATAGTCTACCTACATCGAGAGCGTCAACTCTTTATTTGTCGTTTATTTAAGATTTTTTATGTTATCGTTATAAATTCCAACGCATTAGACACAAACATATTTTGTGCGGTCCAATTGCATTGCTAGTATCAGTAACATGATGAAAGTTTAACATTTCTTCGTAAGGAGTCATCTAGCTAAAGATAGAGCAAATGAGTACATATTCCTTAGTGAATACACAAGTTACGAAGAGGCTGAAGCTTTTGCGAAATTACTTACTATATTTGGGAAAGTAGTTAAGAAGTCAATGCCGAAGTTTATCATCATTTGTTATGAAAAAGATTAGGTAGTGCGCTATGGATTCATATCAAAGAAACAGCTGCCTAAAATTGTCTTTCTTTCGATTTTTCTAAATATTGTTCAAACACTGTATGATTTACGATTTGCGTATGTATGGTCTTTCGTCACATTTTGTTTAATAAAACCATCTTCTAAAATTACGACATGGTATATACTAACACTAACAAAATCTCAAGATAGCATTGCCTAGAACAAATCATGCTATGCTTTGATGTTTAATATCTACCTATATGTTTGTGTATGCTTGTTTCTAACTCAAAACCTATTGTCCACTATAATTTAGGCTAGTAACAAGAATAATATGATCATATTTACAACTAAGGTATACAAAATCATGTCCTAATGCATACAATTAATATATAACTGAATTTCCTAATCAATTACTCAAGTCACCAAGTAAAATTTAATAAAGATAACAGACAAAGATGATTAGCCATTAAACATCAAAAGTGATTTTATCGAGTAATAATATTATTACTATATGATACAACGTCGTATATTACAATTTTGATATGTGTTTGTGATTACTGACAGAATTAGATATATTAATTTATAGCATTAAAATATTGACTTACTTAACGTTTGAGCATAGCATGCAAAGCCTTTCACATTGCATTCTGGATACTTTCCTATAAGACAACAAAGCTTTCAAACATAATGAAAATATTTAATATTAAATATTCGAACATGTCCTAAATCAAACCTATAACTAATAATTGAAAAAAATATGTCAGCCAAAAAGAATGTCTTATATTTTCATGGTGGTGTTGTAAGTAGGAACACAATAGTAATTATTCTACAATATCTTATCTGCTAACACAAAGCATGAAAATCGTACTGACAACTATTTTCAGTGTAATTTTCTTTTGTTTTACGATACCTTTTCGAGCAAAATAAATTATATATTGCGCACCCGTTGGAAGACTGTTACATTTCAAAACTACACATTTTTGAGAAAATGAATTTTAAAGTTTGGTGTCCTCTCGCTGCAACGCATGGGTCGGAGTGAGCACTATAGCTATTAAAATATATTGTAATATTAGTTGTTAGTCACGTTAGGGGCAAACAATTAGGTTCGTATTGCTTGCGTATATAGTAGTTGCATGTTACACTTTCTCCAATTGCATTTTCTTTGCAGTTTCACACGATCTCCATGCTTTAGAAATCAGTAATATTCATACACCAACAGGCCATTGCGCACAAAAAAGGAACATGACGGTAAGTAAATGTGGCATTTGTTGCAACACTGGAATCTTCGATGCATTGCACTGCCACAAAATAAAACTACTTGTTATAGTCTAAGTAAAATCAAAGTTATTGGTAGATACTTGTAGTCTTGAAATCAGCCGTGGGTGCGTATCCAGTAAATGGACACCGATTACGCTTCCGGCAGTGACATCACTTCCTTGCAGCAAATGCTTTATTTGAGTCATCGGTATGTTGAAAAGATAAAACCAGTTTTATAAAGTGGACCGATCTTTCCCCGTCACTGCCGCCCTTGATACATGAGGGTTCGTAAACTATAAGATGCTTCTTGTGCGTCAGATAAGTGACTAAAGATAGTCTAGTCACAGAGTAAAACCAGTAATTTATTTGGAATAACTTGTTGGCCAGAAATAACACAAAAGACCTACAATCAAAGCTATGCAAATCTAAAAAAATAAGCAAAAACCGTTCTAAACAAGAAATTAAACTTTTGGATTTTGTTTAAATTCTCGTATACCGTCTCTTTTGCTATGCGTATATATACAATTATGTCAATTCTTTAACTCAGGTTTCATTTTCTGTTTTATTTCTTCCATGTGCGGACACGCTTCAAATTATCTTCAGCATCTTTACTTTTATTATAATTATAAAATGAGTAGGTGTTTGTACGTGTGTGAATAAAACTTTACCTCCATTTATAACCTTAGTCATTTTCGCATCAAGTGCAGAACACAAAAATGTTCAGTTACGTCAGTGTCACGAACTTCAAATAAACATTCGCAGAGAAGTGACATCATCGCCGGAAAGGGAATCGACGTCCGGTTACCGGACCCTTAACCAGAGTCTATATTACAAGAGAAGTTACTTTAAATGTTTAGTACTTTAATATTTTACTATAAAATACCAATTAATTCCCTTACAGTTTATGATTTTAGATACATTCTCTTACAACTGATATAATTACCGGTATCTCATAATTAAGATTTAAGACATAAACATCATGACATTATAATAAAATAAATCAATTGAAGAAAGGAATATTATATAGAACTTTTTTAAAAACCAAAGACGGGATTATTTGGAGCTAAATTAGAGTGATTCAAATGGCTTTGCTGTTTGGGAATTATTAATTGTTAAAAAGCAGTTAAATTATTATAAAGCAATGCAATTTAGCGTAAGCCACAAAACTGTATACTTTCAATATTCGCACAAACATCGTCAGATGAAATACGTAACGTTTCCATTTTCTTAAAATTCAATTCGATCAGCTACCTAAAATTAACTTGAGTGAACTACAACTATTAAAATGAAGAACAACTAAAATTAACTAGAATAAAATCAAAAGACATTTTAACATTTAGTAATATTTATTTTAATATGTTTATCTTATCGAAAATTATTTACCGGTATATTATTAAATTTACTGCTACTTATGTGCGACCTACTTTCAAGTAGGTGCAATTTTTTCAATAATTTTACTCTCCATGTCTTAATGTTAAGGTTTTTATAAAATGCATGATTCAGCCTTGGAATGTGGTTACCCGTGGCCAGAGGTATCAGATCGCACGTTTTTATCTCCTGACAAATGTAGAGGTTCCCGATATGCTTTGGGTGTAGAAGAATTGTGGTATAATTTAAAAATAGAACACCCTTTAACACACGCTTTGGGTAAATGATTGCTCTAAACTAAGATGCAACTGTATTCTCAAGTTCTGTATAATCAGAATCGCTGCCCGCAGTACTGGTATTAATGTCATCTAGGATTCAGTTTTTGACTTACTTTGAAGAAAAGTTACCGCTTCTCTCTATCTAATGACAATGATAACTCAAGATTGCCAATTTTTGAGTTGCAAATACTCTTCCACCGGGTGTGCGATATATACAAAATACACCATTTACCTTGATCATTCGCTATAACGGAGAAGCCAAAAGAGAAAGAATTTCCGATAGAATTGCATATGCATTTGATATATCACTTACACCTATCTACACTTGAAAAACCGAAAGTTGAATCCAATTTCGTGGATCCAAGATGGCGGCCGAGGTGTGTAACATAGGTCAGAGAAGCATTACTTGATTCAATTTGTTTCACATATTTTTACATTCATATCCAGCCATATCTAAAGATTCTAAAAGCAATTTTTGTGTCCTAGCGTTATACTGTATTATTGAATTGCGGATATATGAAGGCCCATAAAAATGCAAATTTCCTTGTGGGCCCTCTAAAATTAATACAATAAGCTTTGGGCAGCGGAGGAATTTGCATTTGAACCGATTTTATAAGAATCCCGAGGGGACAATTCGCCAATGTACCTTGATAGATGCATATTTTTAATTTAAAATGTTCTTTTCCACTCAACTTACTAAACTGATGAGAGATAAAATAATAGATGAATTAATCAAAGATTAGTTATCAACTAAATATATTGGATTGGAAGATAATAGAATAACTATCATATTTGTATTAATAAAAATGGATGTTTTAAAAATAGTTTTATTATGAGAAAAGTAATGTCATCAAAGTTAAACAAGAAAATCTATATTGTGGCAGAGCCTGTATTTTCAGATAGCAGAGCTCACAATTTAACGATTAATTTCATGTTTATCTGGGAATATTGGATTTATGAAAGATATTAATTTTTTATTTGGTGAAGGAAAAATAACGAATATAATTTATGTCAATGCAAGTTTATGACATTTATACAATTCTGTTGTCAGCTAATAAAAACAAGTAAAAGCACATAATTAGTAGTCTGCAAATGCAGGAACTAAATTTAGAAAATGTGTTGGCAAGAACAATTTGTAAAATCCTTTGAGTTGCATTTGTATAATGATTGTGAACACGAAACACATTCACGGATATGTAGAAATTGTCTTGAATCATGAGATCTGAGCATTCCAAGTATTGCAGTTGTTGTTCGCGAAACAAGGAAGAACCTTGTTTTTCCAAAGAAAGAAGGACACACGTGCTTGACGTCAGTCGACGCCATCGAATTCCTGAGGATGATTTTCAAACAAAACCAGAGGACAGGAGGTCTCTAGATGGAGAAGCACCAAGCCGATAGAGGAAAGAAGTTCCAATACAAAGAAGTCATTTGTATGTGACTTGAAAGTACCAATCCGATTATGAAGTTGAGACTGGAGTCTCAAAGCGCTTATATTCAACAAACTAACTCCCAACGTTAGTTAACTAGGACATTGGTCAGAGAAGCCGTTACCAACGTTAGCCGTGTCTTAACCAGGGAGACACCCATCCAGGACGATATCAACTTGGCGATATCGACGCTCAGAGACCAGCCCAGGAGAGCACCACCATCGACCATCAACTGAAGACATCATTCAAGGTATGTGTGACCTCGAAATCAGTGATCAAATGCTCAATGCTTGGTATGCGTTGCTCTTCTGGTAAACTTTCTAGATATCCGTTTTAGAACACAACATTTACACAGCAACACATAATAATCAAAAATATAACTGTCAATTATCCATTAAATCTATGAGTTGTCATTTTAAGTTAATCCCCCTAAGAAACATGCTTAAAGCATTAACCTCTCGCATAGAAATCAGTAACGTACCCACTCATTCTAGATGGTGAGTGGAAGGGGATCTTCTCGGTTCAACGATTACAGCCCCGTTTCTAAGGCACGAACTGAGGAGGTTGTCAATATTAAGTTAATATCGATTGTTATTTTACAAGATATACAGATAGCCGAACAATATTATGTAAATTTATGGAAATTGATTCAAACAAAAATACTCTAGCGAGGAAGTATTAACGCATTTAAATGGGATGTATAAAACATTATCAGCAAAGGATATACTGATGATACAGAAGAAGTGTGAAAAGAGGTAATCAGAAAGAAATTGGTTATGCATTATGGCGGTTTAAGGAACTGTATGCCATATTTGTTATAAAAATATATCTCTAAAATTTAACTCTTAAAAATTGTTTTTATAAAAAGCTGTTCATGAATAAAAACAAGTTGTTAAATTAAAACCTCGAAAAAGTGTATCCTTACTAACTTCTATCGTCAAAATATTCCAGATTACGCAAAATTGATGTTTGAAACTGTGCACTGAGATTAAAAATTACTATTTCGATCGAGAACGTAGATAATATATGATTCAACTATCCTTATACTCATTTGTAATTACAATGTAGATATGTAATATATAGATACTTTCTTTTTTACAAAACCCACAAACAACAATAAATGCCCTAGGAACTTATAATAATATATATGTGTGTACAAATGTATGTTTTATGTGTGTATTTATAATGTAACAGATTTTAGTGTATGTTGTTTATGATTAATAATAATAAAATTCTATTTAATGTGTAAATATAAAATCATGTTAGAATTAATAAATTTAACGGATTCTATATAGAAAAAATGATCAGAAAATTATATCGTCATTCATAATCTAATTTTATAATAAAAATAATAAAGTATTTTTGGTGAAATGTGTTTATTTATAATTTCTGAGAGCCCCCATAACTCTACTTACAAAATTAATTCTGTTTCAACCTTTTCTTCAGATTACGCTTAATTCCCGAAGACTATTTATGAACGGTGATTTTAGCTCTTGTTTCACCTATTGCAGCAAACATATATGTAGGTCTTCCACGACATGTATCTTAGAATAAACAACTTCCATTTGCTGATGTGGAACATAATTCAATGACGTTGTACCGTGGATGTACATCATACTTCGATAATGCGCTATTATGGAACAGGTGTCACGATTAAGAGAGCAGCTGCGTAATCTTAACCCGTTAAAGTGTTTTAATGCGCATGAGTATTTCGTGACTGATCATGAGTGAAGTATCTGCAAATTGCAGCTAGTTTTATGCACTCCTTTACCGAAAACTCAAACACCTCACGCTGTTACACGTACATTTTAACACTATTGCCTGCAATCTTAAATAACGGCCTGAATACTAACACACGAAATGGGAGCTTCGCCTATTGACTGAAGAGGTTATCTGCCATAGTTGTCAATTCCTTCTTCACATACACTCTTTAGCTTGTAATTAAAGTTTATGTATGTAAAAAGGTCTCTTATTCACTTGCGCGACATTAGGTTATATATACTTACATAGAGAGAAACAATAATCCTGAATAGTTACATTATATTCACTAACGTTATAGTAATGTATTAGTAAATTATTGAAAATAATTTTATAGCAACACTCAACCTGCGATTCGTGATTTTTATATTTCTTTAGTCAACAGATGTATTGTTTAACGTGAAAATTAAATACATATATATGTACCTGAGTTGTAAAATCCTGGAATAAAACACTTACAAGTGTGAAATGCTTCAAGGTATTTACATTCTCTTTTACATGCTCCATATGAGTAATATTTTGACATTTCTAATTTTATTTCATATGGAAATATACACTTTCGTTGATAGATACTTAAGCTTCGCAATATCGGTCTACAGCCAAGTCTGGCCGAGTGTACGTGATATGTTATTCCACATTCATCATCATATTTCTTACATGACTGTATTGCAAAACTATCTGTTTTCTGCGGTAACTCAAACGGATTTGCCAGGTAAACCTGAAAAGAAATATATGAGACGGAATTTGTTAGTTTAACATTTTGTCTACGATAACACCTATCTTAACTACATTCTGTAGTAATACTACTGTACGTTGAAATTACTTTCACTTACATTTTTGTGCAAATTGTAATTACCAACCATATTTCAAACGAACTTAATATGAATATACCATTCGAATCGACAGGCGTTGTACGTTTGTCCAATTGTCCACTCTACGTTAACCCTCGAAAAATATAAGGTCAATGGATAAGTTCGTGTGGTTTTCTTTTCGGTTGATAACAATGCGGTGTGAAGAGATTGTCCAGGGACAGATCAAGGCAAAATTTGCACCCGGGCAAAGTGAATTAATGCTGCCCCTTTCATAGTCCTAACCTATATGGTACGTGCTATAAAGGTAACCAAGAAAGTTCTATCGCTTTCTCATCTATCACCTTCAAACATCGATATATCACCTAAGACGTACCTGGAAGAACAAAAATAGTCCCTGTCAGCATCGATGACTTTCTGCCAACGTTCTTGAAGATCATGAGTTCCATCGCCGTAGAATTTGCTTGGCAATGAAGCGAAGAATATATCAAATGCATTTTGCATCTATACTAGGGATTTATTGGCGTCCTCTAAGGTGATTGCTGAAGCGATGTAACAGGTGACAATCGGACGGTGCAATGTTTGAGGAATATGGCGGATACCATAGTGTTTCCCATCCAAGGCATATAATGATATCCCGGGTCATCGTAGCCATGTGGGACTTAGAGTTGTACTTTAACAGGAGAACTCCTTTGAGATTCAGATTTGCTGGTTCCAGAGTGTTGAGGTTTTCTTAAACACGGCTCAACTGCTGACAGTACACAGTTGCATTGATCCTTTGACCAGCTGCTAGTAGTTCCCTTTGCAAGATGCCTTGAGCAGTTCCCCAAACACAGACGAGAACCTTCATCTGATGCAGTTCTAGTTTCAACTGTTTTCGAACCGATTCATGGGATGCATCCAATGACGACGGTGCCGTAGAACTTTTTAGAGGATCCACTTCTCCCACACGTAAGCACACTGTTCAAAAACGGCTCTTTCCTCAGACGAGGCAGGAAAGAAACACAGATGTTTGCTTCCGTTGCCTTCTGACCCAGAGTTAAATCATTGGTACCCGTCAACCCAACTTGTAGAGCTTCCCAAGTTGATGGATGTGCTGCCGAATGGTTTCTTCACTCACACTGAATTGTAGTTCCAGTTTCTCTCATGTCTGGCCACTGCTCATTTCAATTGCTACTTAAAGATCATTTTGTATGCCTTGGCCTTCTCGTACGTGGTGCGTCTTCGAGTGTTTCTTCACCGTCCTTAAACTTCTTAAACCGCAGCTGCACTTTTCGCGTAGTCACACACCTCCACCAGAGAGAACGCATATCTTTATTGTGAAGTCGTTTGTTTCCAGTGTGAAGTCGTACAGCATACAGCGTCCTTGATGACGGTGTGTGGTGTTCCCATGTTCACTCTGTTCTTATGTAAGTTCACGGTGTAACTAAGTTGCCACAACCAGGTGATATGTCGGATATACCAAAACCATTAACTGATCTTCGCCTTATCTCTATTTGCAAAACAACCTACGGTGTGAGGGCCAATGGGATACAGACCTCGACAAAAAGCACAGAGCTTTCATGCTTACCTTATATTACAGTTTCGTATATATTAAACACATTTTTCAAGAAGAAAAATTAATACTCAAATGCATGATATAGGTATATTTAGTGCTCAAAATATGTACATATATATGGAAGGACACTGTGCTCAGAGCTGGGCAGTTATACAGTTTTAGGAGACAACGAGCTATAAATTCACAGAAAAATGAGTGAATGTCCAATATATTACTGCTTGAATCGAGAACTCCAACGTATTGACCTACCCGGGAAGAGAAACTAGGCCATTAGAATCATCCACTTATTACCAAAGATACAACCAAACACATAGTTGAAAACGAAGGCTTCCTCTATAGAAAATTTCGAATCCCCCTCGAAAAAATACGATTATAAACTGGTGGGAATAAAGAAACTAACTAATCGAATGATGAATATGAACCACAGAAGGGAAAATAGAGGAAAACGCAATGTCTATCGTGTAACTGAAGGACAAAATACAGCGTTTTGTAATGATCTGAATTCTTTGCAGCTAAATACAAGCTAAATGATGTATCTACCAACCAACTTACCGAGAGCCCGGCAGCATTGAACTCTAATTGCCAGCCCAACAGACAAACAATAGAAGCATCGTCTCTCACGAACGCTCTAGTGAAGAGTCAAAGAATGCAATCTAATTAGGTAATATCACAACCCATGTTAATGAATGTAACTGTCAAAGACGTTCAGCCTCGTAGTATGGAATGAGTTACGTTTTGTAAAACAATGAATAAATTCCTGGGAAATGAACTCAACAGTTTGGAACTCCGGCTGGCAAATCATCAGTTACCAACATAAGTGAGAATGAATAGATGAAAGAAACAGTAATGAGTGTAGCCAATAGCAGTATCCAGACCTAAAATGCATCATTAAATACTCTATTCAATAATATTCAAAGGAAGTTAATGAAATGGTTTCTACTATCGAAGCTATCCAAAATCAAAGATGCAGAGTATACAATATACACGAACACTATTTAACGAACACGTTTAAATTTAACTACTAATTCTATATTAAAGTTTCAAAACTGGAGGTCCTAATTGAAAGGGGTTTTGAATTCCATAAAGTTATTTTTTAGTTTGAACGACCTTTTTCAGTATGTCCAATAGGCACCCTAGAGTATCCAGTGTGGATTTTAAGAGGAAATAGAATTGAAGGTTCAAACTTGAAAAGAGAAGAAGAAGTCGTGAATGGGAAAATGAGGTGAAGTCGCTATAGTTTCTGAATCTCAAGATTTTGAAATCTTCTGAAAATTTTGATAATTTAATGAATTTTAAAATCCTAACTTCAAATGCTTGTGTTACGGATTACCAATTCGTATCGGACTTCCGAAGAAACGTTAAAACAGTTTTAATGATCGTGTCAATATCGACAACTCCCAGTCATGACCCCTCTTTTCAGGTTTCTTAGTAGAAGTAATGAAAGAAAGAGTGAGAAAGAGAAAGAACAAGGTAGAAAAGAAAAAGGAGGGAAAAGATGAAAAAAGAAAATAGGAAATTGGAGGAGAAAGAATTACTGGATAACTATGGAAATATGGTGAAGAACGTTGAATGGTTACTGAAGGGTAGTTTGTATTCAGGATGCTATTGCTTGAGAATCAATATTGAACTGATCCGGGAGAGACACATGTTCACTCATACAACCCTGACCTGGATCCAGGCAACTACGCCAGTGGGAGTTGCCCCGACCCAGGTCGGGTGACGAGGAAGTTTAGTTTATTTATTTAACTGTTATTCTCGGAACGACGATTAACCAGCATCCAGTATATGAGCTCTAAAATCAGAGATCGATCACACAATTGAATCACCCAGGAAGAAAAAAAATCAACTAATGCATATATTCTTCAAAAATGAGAATTTCGAGATTTCTGAAAAATCGTCATTTATTAAGGCACAACCTGTTATCTTGGCTTTTCTCTCAAAACCGATTAAGATTAGTTTGGAATTTATCCTTCATGGTCTTCGTCATGCATTACGATCACCGTTACAGTAAACTGATAATAATGTTACAACTTAACGCTAAATTTGTCACTCAGTCACACACATATACACGGGACAGCGTACAGACATGGATAAAATAGTCTAAAGTAAACCACCTTACTACAATTTACTAGACATTTTATTACATCTATTAAAAAGAAACAATATTAATTGTTAATAACATGTTAGGAACATATAAAGGAATGTGGTAATATGCATACTAAATTGAACAGTAACGTCTGTATCACGTATATATATATATATATTAACAGAAATATTAGAAGAAAGTATTCTATATTTCTATATCTATATGTGGATTTACTTAAATTTCAGGGTTACATGTCATAAAAAATTATTCACATATATGAATATATTCTTACATTTTATAAGATTATACAAAGAGAAAAAAACTATGTAAGGATTTAAATGAGTCTATTCTCATATATAAGAATTTATATTTTTATTTATTTATTCTTTTTTTGGTTAGTTTACGAGTCCTATCTCGCTACTAGCAATGAGCGTCAACATCACCTCAACTGTCAGGCAGTTTTCAGTGTCCATTTGTTTAGCTATCATATTTTCATATGCATACGTATAATTATATTATCCTTTGCAAACAATACTAATTCCATTCGTAAGAACATTCATGAAACACTTTTCCCGATTCGGGTTATAGAACAAAGTTCTGTCTCCTCAATTGCAGAGGCTATTTTACTTCTCGCTTATTCAGTCACTAATCCGGTTTCAACCAGCTCTAAGTCATTCGATCATTAGGTAGATGCACATACTAGTAAACTAATTTTATCAAATTCCGGTTCGTGAGGAATTTTACTTTGTATTACTCTTTTCTTCTTTGGTTCAAAGAGAATTTCGTGTATATCGACGCACAGAGGTTGAAGTAGCACACATTGATTAGATTGAACAGGCTCGGATAAGAGGAAAGGATCTTAAATGAAAGGTTTACACAAAGATTTTATATTCATGAACTCAAAAGTAGATTTGGTGGTAATTTATTGTTACGAATACAACATGTCCTTACCTCATATTACATGCAGTGAAGTTAGAAACACATATAACATTCAACGAAATTACAAGACATAGAGAAAAAGAAATATTTTTGTGTGCGGCGGTATTCTAAAAGCTATCTTTTACATTCGTCGGATGTCTCGAACTACGGCAACCAATGATCATTTTGGGAAGATATTAAACCCTTTAGATATATGCATTTCCTCAAATAAATTCTACATTTTGCTTCAATATCATATTTAAGCTATACATATATTAACATCTATATATATATATATTAATTATATTAACATGTATATATATATATATATATATATATATATATATATATATATATATATGTTAACATGTATATGTGAACCTAGAATGTTAGTCCCACATTTGGGCCCAAAGTATTATAACCTTAATGTTTATGAAACTCACTAGCTAGAATGTAGAAATAGCTGATAGTTCGACAGAGAACTTCATACTAACAATGATGAAAGAAAGAGAATAAAGCATTATAGTATATCGAACCATTATTCACTCCAGCGGTGGGTCAAATACGATGCAAAACCCTGTACCTCGATATTCCACGTCCAGAATACCTCCATGAATCATGTCTTACCATCTTAGTAAATTTGGTTCAAAAGCTATATATTGAAAGATCAATATTCCTAAAGTTCAATACTTGGGGTGAAGGTTACAAAGTTTTTTAAAAAAATTGAAGAAAAGATTAGAGAGATAGCTGAAGGAGAAAGACAGCGGCGCGCCAAAGAAAAATAAGTTAGGACATTAAAACTACAAAGGTAAGTGGTTGAATTTCCACATACAACATTCCATAGCCAAACATGCTTATATATGCTACATAAAGTGGTCTACTCAAATGCATGACCTTGAAATAAAAGCCTCCAACGCAACAGTAAGTCTGTGCTCTCAAGGGTATTTTCCCAAAGGCAAAAGCTTTAGGAAAATATACCTTCTCGTTGTAATCCGACTGAGACCTTGGAGACTCCGGCACTACCGGGAATCAACGTGCTTTACCAATTTTGGATTTCTATATAATAAAATAATCATTCGACCCCTCAGAAACTAAGAATTCCGAAGACAGTATGGTAAACTATAATAAAGTTGATAAAATAAGAAAAAATTAACTAGGGATTTGCCAAAATAAAAAAACTAAAATAAATTAGAATTCTGTACTGGTGATTTATTTGCCAAATCTCACCAGCGGCTCCTACATTCGCAAGAACGCCACGTCTTAAAGTGTCGATTAATTCCAAAAGTTCCCTAATTTAAAACTAAGAGAGAAAATGAAAAATATTTGGAGGGGAGAGAGGGTCGATACCTGGGTACGAAAGTAAGATAGTTTAATTGATTTACGAAAATGTTTGATTCCATCCATTCCGCCACCTCTACCAACAAGGGTAACTTAGTCAAAAAAGTGACTTGGAAAGAATTCTACCTTACACACTAACGTCAAAAAAATGCATGTAATTCAACGACACAGCGGCTTCAGATGGCTATTATATTTTCGTGATTATTTGTAATATATCTCAAATGGTCTCTTATATGATACTATTTACCCTGATAGGCTCGGTTCTGAATGAATAGGTACTATTACTCTTGAACGCCACACTGCCAAGTGCTAATATATTCCGTTAATTCAACAACACCTACATTCTCGTGCGAAGTACTAGAGTAGGAGTTAGTGCTCGAAATATTCATTATTATATATAAATACTCAATACTTTAACTTGTGGCAAAAAACACATTAACCACATACATCCATGGATGTCCTATTATCCATTCACATTCATTTTAATATATATATCTTTTATTTCATAATCTCTATAACGCACATTCACTAGCGGACTCCCTATACTTCAAATATACCAAAGACTGTTCAAAGCAGTCGTATCATATAATCAAAACTTTAGCCACTACAGAAATAATCCCCCACTGACAAATATACGAAACCCAGACCTTCTGACAACAAAAAACATACAATATCCCACTTTACAGCTTAGAATTGCATATATGTCCAAAAAAGCGTTATATTATCAAGGACAACATAAATTAAATATGTTTATTGGAATGACAATAATGAGCTTTATTCTACAGCACAATGATAAAAAATCAGCATCGTAATCTGGGAACGGAAAAATTGCATTACATATTCTAACTTCTGCTTAATAATGAACGCAAAGTTTATTTTCGCTAATACTTTAATTACTAGTCCATACAGAGCGTTGTAATTTTCAGAAAAGATCAATTTGAAATCAATTTGCCTAACTATATGTTTATGTAGGCCAGAAATAATATTTACGAATAATTTATTGAAGGTGAAGCGTCATTTTCAAAAGGACTAAATCGTTACGGTTTGCAGCAACAAAACACTAGTTCTTAAACATAACGGAGATGACATTACTGGTATTTAAATAACCTATGCATGATCGAATATGCCCCTGTACACCAAATCACTATACGATATTACTATGGATTTCAATTCAATTTAAATATTTATTACAACAAACCGGATATAAAAAGTCATATAATAATAAACTATACACTGTCCCTACTTAAATATGTCATACTTTCACTAACACACTACTTCAACTGTCGGATTACTACATTACGCACGTATCCATGCTGCTACTTTCCACGTAAACTAAAAACACTAAGACTAATGCATATTACTGTATACATTTATCAACATTAGATTAAACAATATCCAGGTTTACCATATTGGTAATCGGCTCCTTAGATTGGGAAGGGAATGATTAAAATAAATCAGGGCCCAAGTGACAATGTTACCGGTTAGCTCATGGTTCCTTAATTAACTGTCAAATTTAGGAAACTATGCAACTATCAATGAAAAGGTAACCCTCTTCCTGAAGGAAAAAGAATCTCTAAGAATTTTGTTCAACCCATTTTTACTAGTGAAATACTGAAGTCGGGAGTAAATGGGAGCACCTTTCCTTTTGTTTACTCTGACATCGTAGAAGCTACTGAAACTACTAAAAAACATAATAGTACCGCCATCTTAGTAATTAAAAAGAAAGTACACTTATACTACGTGCACAGTCAAAGCTATATGACGACAAGCCTATCTAACCCTAACAGGAATAATTTTAGGATGGGTAAAAAAGGAGATTTAAATGTTTCAAATCACTCACATTTGAGGAAAGTTGAAATTCTTCAGCACTAAATCGAGACACTTTTATACTATTCCTATCCACGGCTACTCGTTAACGTAAACATGGCGTCTTTTGAACAGCATTCTGTAATTCACTGTTTTCAGTCTATTTTCGCTTCAGAAATTTATGATTCAAGGCTCCCTTTATCTTCCAATAACTTAATTTCAAAATGAAAGTAATTTTACCTTGTTTTAGCCGCTATTTTCTCCAAATATTCATACTTTATGTGGAACTGAAATTACACTCTGTGTCCTGGGTTAACGCAGATTCTAGAATGATTTTTCTCGCGCATTAGTACCATAGCTTCCGAAATAGTCCAAATCAAAACAGAGAGGTTTGGCGGCGGAGAATGCGAGACGAATAGAAAATGGTAAAATCTGGATAAAACCGGATTTCAGAAAAGATATGGGCATCTCAAGAAGAACAAGGGGGTGTAAATTATTGTCCCAAAATTTAGATTGGTAGTTTATTCCAAGAATTCCTGCCCAATAGCGGGCCTAGTTTTTTATATAGTATTAAGATGATGGTTTCAATTTTTCCCTATTTGAAATACCCATACGCAAAATACTATAATGAAATAACGTACGAATAAATATATTATTCCCCAAAATATAATTGCTACTAAACTATCCCGAGCTTCCACATTAATTCTGAATATAAATATAATCAACTGGTTATCATATATGAATCGAAACATATTTTGAAAAAAATGCATGGTAAAATACGTGATAAAATTATTGGACCCCATCCAGCGAAAATTACATTACATAGATTGTAATGGTACATTACAAACTTGTCGGAGACTGAGTTTGTAAATAAAAGTTGGATCATTACAATTAAATTTGACAACATATCTCTAAACTTATATAATAACGAGGCAATAATTAATAACACCAAATTAGAAATACAACTATCGTTCACAATGGAGACACTAAGAAGAGGCTCCAGAATATTGAGCAGGGCCTCCTCATCAAATTCCTTTTATCATAAGGATATAAGTCCCTCCACTCTCTGAAATATACTATCCATTTAATACGAACTACGAATGTTGGACCATCACTTCATTGCTGGTAAGTGAGAGATGCCGGCTAATGAAGTGACGTCGCTAGCACAACTCCCAAAATGTAGACCCTGGTCACCCACATCTCCATTCAGTGAAGAAGTATTCTTGTGTAAGAAAAAAAAAACAATGAGATCTCTTCAACAGGTTGGATCCTAACATACTAGGAATATATCCTTCCAGCTGAAAACGTACCACAAGAAATGCTGTAGAATACACCTTCAAGTGTTAAGAAACGACCTCGCATATGAAGCAGAGGCCCCTTCTACCGAGTCCACGAGATATTTTATGAGATCCTTTGATTGAGATAAGTAAAGAGGAAGAAGACAGAGTTAAATATGTACTTTGATTGCTGTCCCGGCGTTTAGTGGTACTAGATTTGAATACGCGGAGAAATTTATTGAAACCTTTAAGCTAACCAGTAGTATTTATAAATGAACGGAAGATCAATAGAGTACATATCTTCCTGCATTTCCTTACACAATCTCTTCAGTTTACTGTACAGGTAACTGGATAATACTGCCTCAAAATTTGTCCATTTTATTTCAATTACTTTCAATTTCTGAAATATAGTCATATCGGGCACAGTAGAGTATCGTGCTTTGCGATTTGCCAACTTATTTGACCTATGGTAAGGAAAGCTAGTGTGTCAACAATTGCACCGAATCATAAACTTAGTATTTGAACTACAATATGAAAACTATTGGATCGTCGAGAGATTTTCAAGTATTTAATAACGAAAATATATCCTGAGAAAAATGCTGAACTAGGAAAGATGAACGAAACGTTTACCCTTTCACAGTGACGTTTCGTCAGAGGAACCATAACAGTTTCAGCCTTCATATTAAAGAATAAAAGCAACTAATCACTCAAAATTCAGTAGCTGTTACCTACAAAAAAAATCAATTTCACTTAAAACAGTCTTCTACTCAATCCGGCTTCATACTCTATATCTTCATAAGGACACTGATATTTTTGTTTCCAAAGAAGTAGTCGTCGATTTATTCAACACCCTTAATTATTGATATTTTAATATGATTTTCTTATTACATGCAGTTTCATTCCAATCGTTAAATCATGCTTGAATATTTCTGGATCTGAAGCCTCTTCGACATTCGATATGATTTTGGCTTAGAATCAACTCCAAGTGCTTATGATTGTAATGTTTAATCGTTGTTGGAGATCAGAATTAGTGATGAGCAAATGCAAGACCAAGACCAAGACCGGGGTGGTCTTGGTCTTGGTCTTGGTCTTGCACATCCAGTCTTGGTCTTGGTCTTGCACTGAAACCCTTGGTCTTGGTCTTGGTCTTGGTCTTGCACACCCGGCCTTGGTCTTGGTCTTGGTCTTGCACACCCGGTCTTGGTCTTGCTTGCAAGAGTCTTGCAAGTTTTGCATTTAAGAAATCTTAATGCTTTTCATAGGTACATTTTACTTTGGATATACAGGTAAATGATAATAAACTCTACAATGCACCAATAGTAACGGAAATACAATGTATGTTTCTAAATGTAATATAGTTTTACCTTCGTGTAAGTATGATGATAGTATACAACATATGTGATGTCCTTTATCTTTTTTTAAATGTATCCACGCTTCATTACTTATAAGATAAATCACAACGCTTCGGAATCTGTTCATATTTTTTTAACAGATCCAACACTCCACTGGTTCCCAAACTGGTGAGGCTACCCCTGAGACGCAAGAAAGAAAATCAAGACGGCATAGATTATTCAAAAACAATGAATTGCAAAATCATTTTTACAGTCTAAAGGCGTCAGATTTTGATTATCAACCACGATTAGCTAATCCTTGTATTAAACGAACGAGACTTTATTTTATTGATTCAAGTAGGTACTCTATGAGGCAGAAACATGGACATTACGCAAAAGCGGTGAAAAAATTGCAGGCTTTCGAAGCATGGGCACGTAGAAAAAAAGACAGTATTAGCTGTGTTGAACGGAAAACAAAAAAATCTTTAAGTTTAACGTCCCACGATTCTGCCGGTTAGGCTAAAGGAGACGGTGATAATGAGAAATGAGTGAAATGGTGGAATGAAGAAAGTGGGAGGAAACGGGAGAACCCCGAGAAAACCCACGAGCGCGATTTTTGTCCACCACAAAGTCCACACGGCGCGAGCTGGGATCGAACCATGGACCCCAAGCACCGGAGGTGAACGCTCTACCACTGAGCCATGAACGGAAAACGAATGAGGTGTTAGAAATATTAGCAGTAGGGAGAAAAGAAGAATTTTAGTTATTGTTAAGAGGAGGAAGACGAGGCTGAGAATATTTGGGATATTGGCTGAGGAGGAACTGTATTATGAGGGACGTGCTAGATAGTATTGTGAAAGAAAAGAGAAGGAGAGAGCGAAGGAGACTAGTTGAAGGAAGATATTAAAACAGAAAATTGCTACGTCAAGACGAAGAGACTAGCTGAGGACCACCATACGTCGAAGCTTCTCAGTTGCAGTAAGTAACCTGCCAGTAATAGCAGAATAGCTATGATGATGTTGATGATATGTTCAGCAATATTAACCAAAAAAGATAGAGAGAAAATTAAAATAATAATGATTATAATCAAACCTCTTAATATTTTAGAATAATTTGAGTGAAAACTGAAAACGACTCAACTGTCTGTCTTTGATGTAAACTCAATTTATATAAATACTTTTAACCTGTATTAGAAACACAAAAAAATGGCATCAAACTCCAAGTTATTTGAAGTTTTACTTGTGAATATGGATTACTAGCATCAATCACCCACTTCTGGGGGTTAATATATATATATATATATATATATATATATATATATATATATATATATATATATATATATCGGGTGTTGCAAAATAAGTGTTACAACTCTTGGGAGGCGATTCCTACCACTGAGACAAGAAAAAAAGTTCTCTTGAATTTTCTGCTATCGGACATAGTTTCAGATCTACAAGGTGCCGAAAGCGTGGGAAAATGACTTTCGGACGCCAATAGTTCGGAAACTATCCAACATAAAGAGGGCGGGTAAAAAATTCACTGAAGAAGTCATACCTGCTCTATTGAATTTTGTATGTTTCACAATCCTACCATGCACGCGCAAGCGATTCCCCAAAGGAAAGTAGGGAGTCCCGGATAATCTACCAAATGAAACTTGGTCTAAATGGATATGAATTGATAGGCTTTCTACCAGGTAACAATAATTCGTTTGTATTAAGTCGATATCTGGAACAAATACAAAATGGCGGACACCTTCATGCCCGTTGTGTGTGGTTGCATAATCGCCAGGTACGGATGCTGGCCAACAGTGAAGTTCTGAGTATTAAGTGTAGCAAATTTGTACTCAAATGCTCCACAAAGACATCTGGAGTGTCGGTAGAGCATAACAGATGAAGCAGGGTGATTCACATGTGTGGAAACACTTAACGAAAAATGCCCAGAAATGCACTAATACTCAGTAAACGTGAGTTCAAAGAGTCGGAACTGTAAGGATTAGCGTCAAGAACATGAAAGCCATTGCCAATTCACCAATAATATTCCTTCAAACTGATGCAATATGTGCACGGTTGCATACCAATAATGATGCAACAACTGAGGCCAAGTTGAAATTGTGCAATTGGACTCACTAAGAAACTGGGTAAACTAAAGGAATGTCACAAGTGGGATCTCATGATCGATATTGAAATGTGGCCAATGTGTGTGTTGATATCAACATATAGCTAATGGACAAATGTCAACATGTCGCACTACTGCTGGGACACCGTCTCACGTGCGAAAACTAGGAAAATAACGTTGTACACTCTGGTATTACATCTGGTGCACCTTTTGATAGAATGTAAATAGAACACGATTGTATCAATGTCCCTCTTTGTTTGGGACATTGTCCCACAGTCGACACATTTGAAAAGAAATCTCTTAATGCATGGTTCAAATTCTGATAGAGCGTAAAAATAATAAACTTGTATCATGTCCCACGTCTTCTGGGATATATGACGTACTCGAAATATAGGAAAATACCTCGAGAAATTCGTGTCTTAGACACAGTGCACATGCCAAGACAAAGACGAAACTGAACCTTTCTGCCACATTTAACACTACAGCTGGAATACCATACATATGGAAAATAAAACGACATGAGAAATAGGAAGACACGTCTTAAAGCTCTGATTGTTTACAACTGTGCAGTAGGAGTAACAAAATGAAACGCACAAGCATGTCGGGAGGCTGTACAGGGGCGTTTGCCAAACAAAGCGGGTTCTCCTCAAAGAAATGAATACAGAGAAAGTGAGGCTCCTTCGAACCTCACGGCTAGAGCACTCGCTTTTGCTCGCGTGGTCGCAGTTTCCAATCCTACTGGGAACCCACGGCCTCAGATTCAATACCCGAGTAGTTATTTTCCTATTTTTCGCACATGGGACGGTGTCCCAGCAGTACTGGGACATGTTGACATTTGTCCATTAGCTATATGTTGATATCAGCACACACATTGGCCACATTTCAATATCGATCATGCGATCCCACTAGTGACATTCCTTTAGTTTACCCAGTTTCTTAGTCCAATTGCACAATTTCAACTTGGCCTCAGTTGTTGCATCATTATGGGTATGCAACCGTGCACATCATATTGCATCAGTTTGAAGGAATATTATTGGTGAATTGGCAATGGCTTTCATGTTCTTGACGCTAATCCTTACATTTCCGACGCTTTGAACTCACGTTTACTGAGTATTAGTGCATTTCTGGGCATTTTTCGTTAAGTGTTTCCACACATGTGAATCACCCTGCTTCATCTGTTATGCTCTACCGACACTCCAGATGTCTTTGTGGAGCATTTGAGTACAAATTTGCTACACTTAATACTCAGAACTTCACTGTTGGCCAGCATCCGTACCTGGCGATTATGCAACCACACACAACGGGCATGAAGGTGTCCGCCATTTTGTATTTGTTCCAGATATCGACTTAATACAAACGAATTATTGTTACCTGGTAGAAAGCCTATCAATTCATATCCATTTAGACCAAGTTTCATTTGGTAGATTATCCGGGACTCCCTACTTTCCTTTGGGGAATCGCTTGCGCGTGCATGGTAGGATTGTGAAACATACAAAATTCAATAGAGCAGGTATGACTTCTTCAGTGAATTTTTTACCCGCCCTCTTTATGTTGGATAGTTTCCGAACTATTGGCGTCCGAAAGTCATTTTCCCACGCTTTCGGCACCTTGTAGATCTGAAACTATGTCCGATAGCAGAAAGTTCCAGAAAACTTTTTTTCTTGTCTCATTGGCAGGAGTCACCTCCCAAGAGTTGTAACACTTATTTTGCAACACCCGATATATATATATATATATATATATATATATATATATATATATATATATATATATACAAATACAGTATAACCTCGTTAACACGAACTCGCTTAAGCCGAACACTCGGTTAGGACGAACAAAATTTCGGTCCCGGCATCGCTGTACGTTATCTTATAGGAAGTTTTATCGGTTAACACGAATTTCGGTTAGCACGAATTACGAACTAATTTTTAGTCCCTTGAGTCAGTAAAGGTTTTGATTTAACACGAACTTCCAATCCTTTGATTTTTTTAAACATCATTTTTCTTATTTCAGATTTCACTCCAGATCAGTTTTTGTCATACAGTATTTATACAGACGAAAATTGCCTTGTAAATAAGAGAAAAACCAGAAACAGATATCTTTCCTCTTATGAGGTGTTGATTCTGTCCTCTGTCAAGCGCTGAACATGCAGGTGCTTGGCAGACGAGCTGGCGACAGCTCGAGACAAAACATCTTCTCTCCCCTGTAACTCCAAACTGGTGACAGCAATCATAAATACCTTTCCGTTACAAGCGGTACTCACCCTGCTAGCGAAGTTATCAATTTTATAACTTGACCTGGATTTTCTGCGTGGAAGCTTTTTTTTTTTTTTAAATCTTCGAAGATAGGCTAATAAACTTACTGTAGTGTTTTCACTTTTCAGAGGATGGTACCGAGACCTACACTAGTCTCGATCTCGATTTTAACTCGAATTTGAGACCGAGGTGTGCTTTCCGAAATCGAGACGAGACCGAAACTCTCAGTCTCGTCTCGATACAATTCTGTAGATGGTATCAAGACAGAGAATAGTCTTGGTCTCGTCATGAATTTGGAACCGAGACGAGACCGAGACTACTCAGTCTCGTCTCGATACCATCTCTAGTGTGTTCTATGACATACATAATATACTGTAGTGGTATGTATAGTCTGTATACTGTAGTGTGTATGTATGGAGAAAATGTATTCGAATAATAAAATTTGTGTCCCCGGTTAACACGAATTCTTTTAACACGAACTCCTGATTTTTCAGTCCCTTGATATTCGTGTTAACGAGGGTTTACTGTATATATATATATATATATATATATATATATATATATATATATATATATATATACCAGATTCTAACATCAAAGTGAAACTCTAAAAAAGTTTCCAGTCCCGAACCTCATACATTTTAAAAATTTGATTGAGATCGGTTGAGTGGTTCAGGAGTTAAGTCACAAACTTAGTCACTTTTATTTTTATTTATATTGATTTTTGTACATCTCCCTCTCCTACGTTGTTCCGTGAAAGTGAACTGACAAATAACATTCTAGGCTTGAACCTCATCTATGTTAAAATTTTGATCGAGATTAGTAGTTTGGTTCAAGAGTTATTAAGATTTATTTATTATTTTGTAACTCCCCCTTCTCCCTACCCTAAATTTTACCGTCAAAGTGAAATGATTAAAACACTCCCAGGCCCAAACGTCCTCTATGTTGAAAATTTGATCGAGATCGGTCGGGGGGTTCAAGAGATTAGGAGTCACAAATATAGTCACTTTCATTTTTATAATACAGATTTATTGTTGTAATATAATGTTATATCACTCAATCCTTGATGTGCCGTATACCCAAGGAGCAGACAGGTAGCCAGCCCAAAAATGTAGGGGGAACCGGCTGAAGTTAGGGGGGCCCGAGCCAACCATATTATTATTCATTTGCAAGCCTACCGTGAAATTTTAGGGGGCCGGCCCTCTAGACCCCACCTGGATAGGGGCCTGCTAAGGAGGCTAAATTTATATTGATAAAAAAAATATTCAACTTATAAGCATCCGCTCATGAAATCAAACTTGCGGTCACATGCACGAAGTTTTTGTCAATGTCGTGAAAACGTTATTTCGATATTAATTTTTTGAGCACGCTTTAAACATTTCCAAGTGATACTTGAGTCTCGGAACCATGGCCATACCTATGTAGGCGGCACCTATGGTGTACGGAATTACCAAGGTTCAATACTACATATCTCTTTAGTTTTGGAAGAAGAACACCACTAATATGCTTAGAAACGAAATGAAGTATCTAGTTTAACCTCCCACGTTATGCACCAAAGCTAAGGGAGACGGTGATTATGAGAAATGACTGAAATGGTGGTGGAATGAAGAAATTAAGAGGAAACGAAAAAAGCCGAGAAAATCCACGCACATGGTGTTTGTGTTTGTTTGTCTGCCGAGAAGATCCACACATGGCGCAAGATGACACCTGTGTGGCTTGAAAATGAGCAATATCTACAGAAAATGCGAACAACCAATTCAGAAAATGACATGCTGTAGCTATATGCTACAGGGACAGATTGACTCACACGGATTGCATGAACTACTGGGAACACATTCACTCCAGTAGCATTTTTACTGAAGCCAAGAAATCCATCCACTTCTTTTTTACATTCTATAAAATCATTCAAGTAGTGCCGGTACTTTTGCAAGACTCTTGCGCAAGAGTCTTGGTCTTGGTCTTGGTCTTGCAGGTATGGTCTTGGTCTTGGTCTTGGTCTTGCACCCCTTGGTCTTGGTCTTGGTCTTGCATCGGGATTCCTGGTCTTGGTCTTGGTCTTGGTCTTGGTCTTGCATGCAAGACTCTTGCAAAAACTGCAAGACCAAGACTCTTGCGCTCATCACTAATCAGAATTCGTACCTCCAATTATAAAGTTTCGTTCGCATGGATGAATTTAGACCTAGGGTGAGAACTTCCTTGGTGTATGGAGAACTCCCTCGTAACGATAACGTTCTACATACTTCTTTCTGTCACATAATTGCATATAGACTTTTCTTTGTGAAATATTCCCATGCTGCCTTACTAACATAGATAAATGTCAACATGAAGTGATCATTTCTCAATATTCACTGTAGTTCTGCCTCTTGTCAGTATTCATTACATTTTATGTTTTAACCTAAAGCATAATTTTTAGGATCATCACATACGAGCCGATGGTTCGCTTCCTGTTAATGCCACGTCTAGGGATCATTGTTAGTTTCATATCTTTAAAACACTTTATTGATGTAGTGTAACACTGAAGATCTGTGATATTTTTTGCATTCCTTTTTAAGTTTCTATGCACAATAAACACAAATACACATTGCTAAACTTCACTTTTAGCCGATTACCGCTAATTCCAACTTTTACACCTATTTCTCATTTCTCCTCATCTTTGCCCTTTTTCTTGTATTTTGCTACCATTTGTGTCACCTTGTGAGAAGTACAATGGGTAGCTGATGTATGAGAACGAACTTCCTTGTCGCTTGATGATGGTGAAGATAAACACCAGCATAATTTTATATTCCGTAAATTTTTCCTATGGTTAGGAGCTTTTAATTCGCTTTTCTGATACATCAAGATTCCACCGGGTATGATGTCATCATGTGAGCTTTCAAGAATACACATGCAATTGAGGTTCACAGGTTTCATGTACAACACCCTGGATGACATCTTTCTTCGTTATATGTATGAAAAGTGTTTCGTCAAGTATAAGTTCCCATATTTGGGGTTGGAAGAGATCGAACATGGAAACCCGAAAAGTTTCTGAGAAGAGAACTATTAACCAGAAGGATAAAAGAGGATTAGAGGATCAGATTTCCGCCTATCCACACCACCTAATCGACAAACATGACGAAGGATCTTCACCGGCAAAGTAAGGTTAAGTATAAAACATACATTTCAAAAATGCTATACTAAAAAATCCAAAAACATATTCCCTAATTAATTCATATCCCAAACTTTATCTCTTCTTAGTCTCGAGTACCGTTTAAAAGATGTGCTCATGTTTTATTTAGTACTCTCCAAATTAAATTGCATGCCTTAGTAGGTTCTGTATTGCATTTGGCTTGTAATTATTGAGCCTGTTAAATTTATAAGTATATGGTTTATAAGACATTCTCATTTTGTGCATTATGAGTTCAACTCTAAGTTGATAATGAACCATTTAGGTAACATTTCACTAGTATTGAAAATGTTGTGGATACTCATTCAAAGATATCACACTGATGAACTGATTTTGTATATCTATTTAAATGCATTGTAATAAAGGTAGGATCTGATTATGCGAGATCCGACTAGTTTTGATTTGGTATCTCTTTTGAAGAATACACACAATTCCGTCTACCAGCCTATGAATTATTTAAATTATTAGGTTTTATGCCAAAACCTAGCTCAGAAAGTAACTATTTTAGATATATATATTACGCCTTGAGTTAACATATTGGTTATTTTAAAGATTATGTTTTGAAACGTAACTTATCATATAATACCCTATAATGAAATATAGTCCTATTCCATATATATGATCGATACTTAAACATCATATCGCATTTATTAAAGATGGTAAACTGCATATATTTTGTAACTAATGTATTGTTTTTATCAGCCTAAGGATAATAACTTCAGCTGGATAATTTATTAACATATCCTACCTTAGCATTTTTTATTGCATTATATATAGCAATATAAGTGAATGTTTCATTAGGATAAATCAATTTATCAAACGAATCGCTGTAAAAAATATGAGAAAAGTGTTAGTTTATAATACGAGATTACATCTAAATTAAAATAAACCTAAAATGATTTATTCATTAATGCTCAGAATAAACTAATTTTCGTAGATCTGTAAATTTTAGAAGATATAATACCCTGTTCAAATCATGAAACATGAACATAATTTGAAGTTTTACGTTTCGTTGGAACTAACAAGAAATTTATTTTTGCTAAGAATATTGTGCTTCAGCTACATCTTAAGCAAGGAAAATTATCCAAACATCAAAACAACTAGAACGTGTTAAGTCATTAATAAATATTTCTCTTCCATGGGTTGAAAAGAGAGATATCTCTTATATTGAAATATCCGGCTTTTCAGTCATAAAGTGTTTAATAAAGTGTTTTTGAAGGTTTTCTGTGGCGGTGCAGGCAAGCTAATATATATATATATATATATATATATATATATATATATATATATATATATATATATATATATATACTTGTTCCTATTTTACGATATTTCTCATCAAAAAATATAAAGAGGGAGACATAAAATATTCGAAATTCAGATTATTTATTAATAATATTATATACATTGTTATGGAGAAGGAATAAAGTTTTCGCTGCTTTTTGGTGATATGGTCAATGCGAAAGTAATTCTTTAAATTCAAGATTGGGAAATATTTGTGAAAACCTTACATGCAGCAACCAGATTTGAGCAAATTACTCTTCACTGAAAATATTTGAAATAAATAAAAGGAAACTCCCAAAAAGAATATTCGTTTTATGGCTTCAATGTGTCTCTAAAAATAATGCAAAGGGTAAGAGATAGATTCATTTTATTGCGCGTAATGGAATATTTGTATAACTTGAATGATTGTAATAATTGTATCTAAAGAGGCAAACCAAAATTCAATATTTTGTATCAGATGTGAATGCAAGTTTGTTGATCTATTGCACCTATCCATACGAGATTCAGAAGTATTTAATAATGTGCACATCTAGTATTAAGATATTTATATAATTTTAGAAAGTTTGTGCCCAATTTGAAAAGTAATAATTTAGCTCTGACATGAATGTTTGAAGTCTTGATCATATTATAATTGGCATAAACTTAGTTTTATGTGCATCAAGAAATTACTTTAATATTTTTTCTTAAACTGTACCTGAAGGGACAGAGGCAAATTTTTATTAACTTTAAACATATTACTACAGTAATTTCCGTTTGCAGAAGATAGTATTATTGGGCAATAGCATTACCTTCGACCACGCAATTACACCATCATATTTAAAATGAATTAAATTCCAGATGAAATTACTATATAATACATTATTTCAAATAACAATGCGTACTTCAAGGCTCGTGGTCACTTAAATGAGAGAACGAAGACATACTACATGCTTAAACGACAGTTATACCAACGCTACCAGTCACGAAAATAAAACTCAATCGTAATATGAAAATGTTATAGATACGCTATATAGCCAATAAACACCCTCTATATTAACAGTCATTTCAAGAAATTAACACCCATCAGTACCAACGACGTCTGTCCGATAATACTTGTAAATGTTTAAATATTTTCGTTAATTATAAAGGCACTCTGGAGGGAGTATTTTAAAAATATTTTGTTATAATCTGCACTGTGGTACAAAGAAGCTTTACCACGATTAAAATATAACTTCATTGAATTTTACAATTGACTTTTGTTGGAACATTTAGTATTAATGATAATTTGATTTGCATGAAAAGAGCATGTACCTTGTTTCATAAAGGTTGGCCGCCTACATTATTGGCATTTTGAGGCAAAAAAAATTTCCAAGTGCAACTACAGGTATCTTCGGTTAAAATGTAAACCCAGGCTCGAACCTCCAAGCCAACCTTGGAAATCGGAAAAAAAATTGTAGATGTGTTTTTCTTCTTTAAATATAATAAGATTTGTTACCAAGTGTAGGAAAAAGCAACATTGATTGGAATAATTAATGATACAATATTTCGAAACCTTGTGTTAATGTCAGGACATTCTTGTTTGCCATTAGCTCTCCATACGCAAAAGAACATTTCCTCTCGGTACATAAATGAATCCTTCCCTGTGTAAAAGAATGCGGAAAGTTAAATCATAGAATATAGTTCTCGCCTGAGTACTAAAATAAAATTCAAAACAGAACAAAACCAACGTTTGCAGTGGATATGATTGTTATTGTCTTGAGAGCCGGTTATACATCGCTAGAAGCATGTTACGAAGACTGTTTGTGTTGGGTCAGTGTTAAGTCGTTAGATTTCAAATCTTAAGGTTATGAGTTCGATTCCCATCTGAGTCAATGTTTTCTCTATGAATTTCTATTTTCCGCAATATATGAAAAATTATGTAAAATAATTACATTAAAATACATCAGTTCTATGTATATAACATATAATCATTGCAGAACGTAAGTATTTATTACCCTTACAATTTAACAACTGTGATGCATGTTCACTGTACGTCAGTATTATATATGAGAATGTCAAATAGAAATTATCACGCTGTACTGGTTTATCAATGAAGTGCTATACAAATATCATATTGTAGTCGTTCTTATATGGACGTATAATAACCGTTGAATAAATTAACAACAATAGTGACGAAACAATAAAAATGTAACAAAAAAGTAGAAATTAAGAAAATCGTTTAATAACAACAAATTAATTGTGTAGTGTATTTATTTGCTGCTATTTTTCATATAGAGATTATTTCTCAACTTTCTCATTACAACACGCCAATTCCGTTCTTGAAATACAGTATATTGCTATTGATATAGAAAGTGTATTTAAAGAGTATCCAAAGTCTAATCGTGGTTATTAGAGTGAGAACTTTTTCCGATGCACTTGACGTCACGAGAAGAAACATAATTTTTTTAGAACGGAAAGTCATTACATAGAGTTTCATTTCAAAGCGCTGATATACTTTTGTATATACATCTCTCTCCCTCTCTCTCTATCTCTCTCTCCCTCTCTCGTGCGTGTGAGTGTATGTGTTGCGAAATATTCCAAGTTAAATATAACATTTGCAACGTATGTGAGTATCGTTGTCATCGAACACCGGAAATTCAAAGTCGAGTTTCTTCACTTGGGTTTGTGTGTTCATGTCAGCTCACTGGTAGAATATGCGCTTGCAAATTATGTGGTTTTTAGTTCAAAACCTGTAGAGAATTTTTTTGTTAGTACAATTGCACAAAAATCGGATACAAGGAGTTGTTTACTCTTAGAGATTTTTTAGAAACGTTTAGGTAGTCCAGAAAATACTATTTTCTAGAGTTAAGGTTAGGACATTAATATTATGTCCAAGAATCTTCTGAATTTATTACACTTCAATTTTTCTGGGCATGGAACCTCTTAAATTGGTGAGAAATCCACCTCCTTCCCCTAACTCCTGACATGTCGCGAAAACAATATGCGACAGTTTATTCCGAGTTCTTGGTGGATCTGCTTCAGGCCAACTTGCCCTCATAGTACGCTTCAACTCTGCGCTCATATTTTTAATTGAATTGAAGTCTGCTGCACGAGGCGACCAGTCAATGAAATCAACCTCAGGCTGCCTGCAACCCATTTCTGAACAAAACGGAAAGTATGTATTGGCGACTGGTCTTGCTGGAACTGAATAACACCATCAGGTTGAAGTACTCGTACGGATTATGTCAAGGTATTGGTCATAATGTCTAAGTACTGAGCACTCTCCAGATATCTTTCAAATCTCTAAAGCTGTCCTGCACCACGAATGTAAATCCAAACCCTACATGAAATAGCTTCATGGCCACTGCGATAGCATGCAGCCACATATTCAGAGCCATATCTGGTGCCTCTCGGACGATAAACAAATTGGCGTCCGTCATTTGATGTTGTGAATATGGATTCATGTGAAAAAACCACGTTTTTCCAGTTGTGACCCACATTCGTATATTCAAACCCGAGACGGTAAATTTTGTATTCGTATGGGAGTTTTTCCTTCACAAGGAGCAACACAGCCACATAACCCAGCGTGACGAAGTTTCCCTTCCTACCAGGAAAGTGATAAGCTCCCGTTAGCTGTCAAGACGTCCTTAGTGACTATAACCGGGCTTCATTTACTAATCTCGCATCTTCCGCCTAGGTAGATACGTGAGGACTACAAGGAGATCGTGAATTTTCAGTTTGACCTGTAGTATCATATTGCCAACTCCATCGCCTTCTTGTGATGACCGGGATGCCTTCTCGCCTGCTAGCTGCAATCGCAGAATAGCCTTTCAACTCTATAAAGTAAGTACTGCTGTGCATTTATCCATAATTAACAATGTTGTGAGCTGTGAGCAGGAAGCAGGTAAAGGCTAATACCTGACATGTGATTGGTTACTTGCACGACACGAATATTGTCGGGAACGACTTGGTCAACGACTCGCGAAAGAAATTATAAATTGGTGGGAGAAATATAATAATAACATTAAAAACAGTTTTCATAAAAGAATATTAATACATATGAAAAACTCTTTAAATAATGAATTGTTATATTGACTTTACACGTATAAAAGCTTATACCATATTCCAAACACATTCAGCGATATGAGGTATGGAAAAATGATCCTAACTAATGTGGCTTTTCTTGTGGATAAAGATTGTACACTGAACTTTCATCACAACGTATGCCAAGAAGACAAGGTCGTCAGAATATGAATAACAACGAACCTTTGAAGCAAAGCAGGGTATTATTACAATTAAGAAAACTTTTCTCCAGAATGTAATTCTCCTTAAATAAATTTTGATTTTTTACATGTATTTTACGACTTTCATATGATTTTGAGTGCATAATGTTTTCATTTACCGTCTGATTTTCGTGACTCAATACCTGCTCAATCGAAGACTTTAAGGCCGTTATGATTTTAAATATGATAAAATTTTGATTAATTAAATACCTTTTCCAAAGACTCTTGTGCAATAGTGTTTATAAATAAGCTTAAAAAGAAAAAAATGCACTCGTAGTTAGATCTTATGATGGCCATTGTAGTATGGCTTTTCAGTGATTGATAAGTGAAGGATTTCATACGTACAGATTTAGTCTACTCTCAGGGTAATCTAATTTCTGAAATTACCTGAAATCTGTAAATTTTGCTGCAAATGAAGTTTGAGATTGAAAATAACGTATTTGTAAATTATTGAAGAAAGGGCTAGGATTATCACAATATACATCTGGGTGCCTGGAATACTACCTTATGGCATGTGCAAAGCTATTTTTTTTATTTGCGATCCATTTTTATCACTTTGGAAATATTCATAAACGAGATTAATACGTTTGCTCTGTGTTGCATAAAGACTTATCACAAAATTTTGGGGCAAACTATTTCCTGAATTTAAGTAACCAAATTAATCATAAATATACAGTTTCGACCAGGTACCAGATTCTCCATTTAATCATCTTTTCGCGATATTCCATAAAAGACAATTTCCAATATTTCTGATATTATTAAATCTTGTAATCTGTAAACGTACTCGACGGTTTAGTAAGCCAGTTAGTAATCTGCGTTACAATAAGATTAATTTTATGTAGTGACTTCAAAAACAACAAATGGAAGAGACTGGTTTCTTGTTTCTTTTATTATATTATCTATAAAAACAAATGAAAACGACACGAATGCCATACCTACAATGAAGTAAAATTGTAATTCACAATTCGGGAGTTTGATGCAATAAGGTCGTAAGTTTGAAACATACAGTTGGGGAAAAACGATATTTAAAATTTAAGTAGTGTTTTTGTTACATAAAACAATGTAATACGCAGCATTTTATTCTGATATTGAATTTAAATGTTACCATGAGACCAAACAAGCATGGCAAAAGCCACAAATGCGTTTGATACAAAAACGGCGTTAACTCGCTTACGCTCTTATTACATCAAGCTCCTCAATTGATGACATGATTTAAAACAAGACACGTTTAAATCGACTACCGTAGCTAAAAATAAAGTTTCGTTTGGATTCATCCTATTGTATGAGTTGAATTGTAAATTAAATTGTTTGTACTATAAACGAATGAAAATATTGTTCTGCTTACATGGAAGTGATCTAACTACTCAGATATAAGGAGTTATGTTTAGTATTCTCACAATAAATTAGAATTAACAATTTTATACACCAATTAAAACCTTACTTTTTTGTAGAATGTTTGGCAACTTTAAATCAATCAATAATAATAATGACAACTAACACTAGAACGGCGGCTGGGTCATTTTTTACCCATTTCGAAATTTACGTTTTAACAACTTTTCTATTTTCTTACGAATCGGGTCGAATTTTTGTGACTTTTACTCGTTCTCTTGAAGAAATATTTGTACTCAGTATCACTCGTATCCACACTTTGCCTTTCGAAATAACAAACAATTATACTAGAACGGCGACGTGGGTCAATTTTGACCCAACTCTTTTGTTAGCGATATTTTGTTGCATTGTAGCAACACTGCTGGCTAGCGTCTTTCTCTATTCTTTCTCATAATACTCTCCCAATCCACCTCGTGTTTAAGACCAGCTTCTCAGCAATTTTGTCAGTTTAGTTGGAGTTAGTAATACTTTAGAAAGTCTGTTGATTAGGAGAATCTCATTATTTTCGGACTGATGTGCTATTTCAAACACTCATTATGAGCAAGAAACTGATGACACTGGACGAAATACTTGCAAATTTCAATGACATAAGTGAGGCCGAGTCTGACGCTGAATACCTTGATATTTCTTCAGATGAAGAGTACCTGCCGAATAACAACGAATATGTTCGGATGAAATATTGAAAGAGGAAGAGATACGCACAGAAAACCATACTTCTGCAAATAAGCGTCGTAAAATAGGTGACTATTATTATTATTATTATTATTATTATTATTATTATTATTATTATTATTATTATTATTGTTGTTGTTGTTGTTGTTGTTGTTGTTGTTGTTAAACACAAATTATATGTCTTACATCATAACAAAATATTCATAATAATTTTAATCATTTTAACACAAAAATTGCAAACAATTTGCATGCTATTGTGAAATTATATAGCTAGTGTTTTTTTTCTGGTATCACTATGTTGAAATGTTTCATGAGAAGACGTTTATAGCACAAATAAATAATAATAAATAAACCACAGCCATATTCGATCCACTATTGGATGAGGCCTCTCCCCGGAGGGAGGACTTGGTCTACTGCCCCCACGCTGACCAGACGGGTTGGGACTAAGTTCTTATATACCAGACGGGCTGGGAGAAGAAAGCCGAAGTTCTCACTGTGATCGCCACTATATGACCGCCCCGCTGGTCTAGTGGTGAACGTGGCTGAGTACGGATTGAGGGATCCCGAGTTCAATTTCCGGCGCTGCCAAGAATTGTTACACTACTAGCCTGTGGCGTAACACGAAATTTCGAAGCTACCGAAACCAAAAAGTTTAGAGGTCTAAATGGGAGACAAATTACTTTCTTGTATGTTTCGATAAATTATATTTCAACCAAAGAAGTAGAATCTCTAACGAAGTTGTTCGAAAGAACAGGTAGTTTACCATTCTTTTCATGTCAGAGCTTTCATGAATAGAACCTAGCATATCTTATTTATAAAACAATCACTAAATGCTGACTTTTTCTGGTTTGAACTACTGCAAGTTTACGACTGTGTATGCTACTTTAGGTTATGTGTTTCCACAAATGCTAAATAGGGAGATGAAAGATAGAAATGTATAGATGTGTATTACAACCATATTAGTAAAATATTTTTTTTTTTGTGTAATACGTCACGTTTTTATTTGTGAACAATGTTTTTGTATGACCCTTCTCCTTGTAGAGGAGTGACTGAACTTTGTTCTGTGTAAGACTGCAAGTTTAGATGTGTGCAGATTAGGTAAGTTTAGTTCAGTTAGGTCATGCGCTTGAACAAACTATCTGAGAATAATAACTATGTAGGAATTAGAATGATATAAAACATTACTATATAATAAACTGACATTGTATATAATACATTCAATAATATCATTCTAATAATATTATATTCATAGAAAATAGCATGTTTCTTAAATTTGTATTATTGGCAAAAAACACATTGATCAATAAACATTAAGCTAGAGTTCAAAGAAGTTATTTGTTTTATTGAATGAAAGTCACCTTTTATTATGCAATAAATGTTAGTGGTTTAGAATAAAAATATTTAATAAAATTGGAATGGGTCATTTTTGACCCACTCCCGCCGTTCTAGGGAGTGTCAAAAACACCGCCGTTCTAGTGCTAAATGATAAGTTATTCATATCTCTAAAAATAGAAATTGAGGTTAATCACTGAATGGATTTGATTTCTCTCAAACTTTAAGTATACGAAATCAGAAATATTTAAAGATTTACGATAATTTCTGACGATAAATATTTTCAGATATAGTTTTGTAATTAAGGTATATTGTAATAGTAAAGGAAAATATTCCACGTCCATGCGTCACGCTAATTCTAACAAGAAATTTTCATACTAGTAAATGTAGAAGTAGCAGATAGTTACTCGATCTAAAACTATAATCAATACGATATAAAGAAACAAGATTACGAAAACAATATCTTTATTTTCTTTGCTATATATTTATAAAAGCCCAGCATTATTCATAGAATTCTCTACCTTATTCATCACTTTGAACCGTTGTTCAAGTATCAATATCAATCCTAGTTTTCCAAAGTTATTACTCTCTATTTAAAAACAATGTTTTCTGTTTATTGTTTTAAACGTTGGAAAGTCAATTAAGCAGTAACATTTAATCACAAAACAATAAACTTACTTCATAGAACTCCCAATAAATGAATTGAAGCTGGAGCACATTCCTAATTCGGTGAAGTGGATTGAATTGAACCTTCTAACTCGCGTCTCTGTTCCAACAAAGCGACTATTCATTTGATGAATCTGTAAATGATTAATAACACTAGTCATCAAGATTTTGGCACAGAAATGAAAATACCTGATTCTAATAGAACGTTTCACGTAGAATTCGAATCTGCAAGCAGTTTCTCTCCATCACCATCAGTTTCCCCGTGACAGAAGTATTTTCGGGAAATGTCCCCCCAATTTCCCTAAACATATTTATATAAAAATATGCAATGTGTACTGTTTATTTTACCATATTCATTACTGCAGATAAAATCACACATAACATCCATGAAAATTAGAATATAAACACGGTTTATACCTCCTTGGACCTCCAATAAAACATATTTTCAATTATGTGTACACTATATCGCCATTTCTGTATGAGGGAATTTCTAAAGGGATTTTGTTGGAAATTCCTTTAAAAAAGTAGTTTATAAGATCTTATTGTCTAAACTTGCTATTTGTATATAGTGATACAGAAACAGGAACTGCACTAAAACATAGTTTTATGTCAACTTAAAAACTAATGCTAATTTCATGTGAATCTGTCTAGAGATATAAACTATTGTGTCTATTTATAGGTAATAAAGAATAAACTCTGCAAGACGTTTACCAAACACCAGAACCTAACGTTGACGTATTATTGTGGGCACATAGATGGATCCTCAAATACAAGCACACATACACACATGCTTTCTGTGGAAAATAAGTCACTTTTTAATATTTTGATCTGGCAACATTGCATAAAAAAATTGATGACTCACGTAGCCTGATGACTGTTAGTAGCGTTGAGTGACGGTTCAAGCTGGACGTGTTTTAGATGTGGCCGCGTGTAAGTTGAAGTGTTTGTGCATTGTAGAGTTCGAATTGATTATGTTGTGTGGTGATTCACTGAGTTAGATTACGTTTATACTGCTTCATGGTTGTTGGAGTGTAGATTCGTGTGTTTATGTGTGAGTGATATCTTACAGGATACAAGATGCCGAGGAGGTCTGTAAATCATCCGGACAATTTATGTTATGTATATGGGGAGGTGACATTTAAATCGCAACGTTGATGTTTTACTCCACTTGGGAGGAAGTATTATCAGTTATATTTTGGTTGTTGTGTAGGAGACCAAGATAAGAATTGGGCTCCTCACTACTTTTGTTGTACTTGCGTGAAACGTCTAACTGGGTGGGCAAATGGTGAACGAAGCATAAACTTCGCAGAGCCATGATCTGCAGGGAACCAAAAGATCATTCTTCAGACTGCTACTTTTCTATGACACACAAAAGGAATAATCAGTCAATCTAAGCATACAGTACAGTACCCTAATTTGCATCAGTAATTAGGCCAGTTCCACACAGTGCAGAATTACCTGTACCAGTACTGCCTGCTCAGCTTACGGTAAATGAGGATTACGTACTTGAGGCAAGTACTGAAGTTCCAAATGAAGAAGACGATCCTACATACGTAGCAAGCATATCTACATTGGATCCCCATCTGATAACTCAGGGTGAACTAAATGACCTCGTACGGGGTTTAAAACTCTCCAAGATACAGACAGAACTTCTTGCTTCTAGACTTAAAGGCTGGAATCTGCTCCATTATGACACTAAAGTATGTATTTTTCGAAACCGTCATAAAGAGTTTAAATCTACTATTCTCAAGAAAATGATTTAGTGTACTGTAATAATGTCTGTGCTGTGACGCATACATTCGGACATAGTACAGAATGGAGATTGTTTATTTACTCTTCCAAAACTAGTTTGAAGGCTGTCCTTTGGCACAATTGCAGCAAATTTCCTTCCGTTCCTTCAGCTTATGCAACTGATACGAAGGAAACCTATGAAAACATCAAAATAGTGTTAGAAAGAATTCAGTATGAGAAATACAAGTCGAAGGTTTGTTGTGATTTAGAAGTTATTACTTTCTTAATGGGTTTGCAGCTTGCATATACGAAATATTCTTGTTTCCTCTGAGAATGAGACAGAAGGAACAAAGCGGCACATTACATCAAGAAGGAATGGCCAAAGCGTGTATTAACTCCTGGACAAAAGAATGTTGTTTATTCCTCACTGGTGAGCCTTGATAAGATAATTCTATCTCCTCTTCACATAAAGTTCAAAAACTTTCTTAAGGGTACTTCAAAAACTTTCTTAAGGCAATGAACAAAAGTAATGCAGGATTTTGTTACCTCAAGGAAAAATTTCCTCGGGTTAGTGACGCTAAAATCAGGATGGGATTTTTATAGGGCCGCAAATAAGATGTTTGATCCGTGACCAAATATTTCAGGAACTCTTAACGCAGGTTGAGAAGTCAGTTTCGTATTAATTTAAATGTTTAACAGAGAACTTTTGGAAAACAGAAAGCCCCATATAACCGTGAAATTGTGAGTGATTTCCTGCAATCATTCAAAGTAATGGGTTGCAACATGTCCCTTAATGTTCACTTTCTAGACTCCCACCTGCATTTCTTTCCTGAAGACTTTGGTGCTGTTAATGATGAGCATGGAGAACGTTTTCATCAGGACATTTCCTCCATGGAGAAGAGATACCAGGGACAGTGGAGTTCACAAGTGCTAGATAATTACTGTTGTATACTCAAAAGAGATGTTCCAGAAGCTAAACACAAAGAAAGTCGACAACTAAAATATTTTAGTTAAGGTAATTAAGTGTTCATTTATTAAGAAAAATCCACTCACTTCTTTTGTATAATTTATTAAGTACACATAAAATTATGTTTTAGTGCAGTTCCTGTTCCTGTATCACTATATACAAATAGCAAGTTAAGACAAAAAATCTTATAAACTACCTTTTGGAAGGAATTTCCCACCAAATGCTTCTAGAAATTCCCTCATACAAAATAATAGTGATACGGTGTACACATCATTGAAAATATATTTAATTTCAAATCGAATGAGGTATAAAGCGTTCTTATATTGTAATTTTCGTGGACGTTATATGTGCTTTTATCTGCAGTAGTAAATATGGTAAAATGAACAGTACACATAGCATATTTTTATATTAATATGTTTATTTCCCTAGAAAGAATAATGCGATTCTTATGAAACCTAGAGGGCTTACTAAGTATAAATAAAGCTAACACACAATACAATTTGTGTGTTTATATACTTAAGGGTACCCGAGCTACAGGCATGGAAATGGTAAAAAGTGGGAAATTTGAGGGGAAATTTCCCGAAAATCCCTCTGTTAGTAAAAACTGAGGGTAATGGAGAAACCCTGATTGCAGATTCGAATTCTACGTGAAAGGTCTATTAGAATCAGGTATTTTCTTCCGTGTGCCAGAGAAAGTATTTTTTCTCGACTACTGTAATTAGCTGTAAGTTGCAAATTATAAAGATTAGATACTGGGCCCACAATGGGAAAAAAATAAATATTAAATCTTGCCTTAGTTCAGACTTTCAACTTGGATGAAATAAGCCGCAGTAGGTTAACTTTAATACATTTAATTACTTTATTCGTTTTTCAGCGTGTGCAGATACGTGAAATCTGCTATTTATTGCTTTTTATATTAACTTTCGGTAACAATATACAATGACTAAATATGTTAAACAAAGTCTTTTCATTGGATTTTAGTTCTATTCTTATATTTACTTTCGATTGAATCGATTTCGAAGTTCGATTGAATATATAATTAGTGTTCTACAGGTAACATATCATATTATGTAGGATAATAGAACAGTTAAAAATTTCGAAATGTATTTGAATCTGATTAGCTTATATAGTCTGGGTTACCTCATATTGTGCAGTCGAAGGAAAATGAATTATGTATTGTTAAGTTTGGAAAGAAACGGGGGTATATTTAAAAATAGTTTTATACCTACTATTTGTTGTTGGTGATAAACTTATGTGTATTCATGGCCTTTAACAGCACTTTCACAATGTTGCAATTCCATCAACCAATCCATAGTATCTTCCGAAAGTGCAGCAATCAAAGGTTTCCTACTGACAAAAGTGATTGACTCACAGAGCTAATGGCCTTCCAAAATTGTGACATAAAACGATCCTAATATTGATTACATGCTTAATTAGGTAGAATAGACCCATCCTTATTCAATTTTTATCATGATTACAAATTGTTTTACTTACAAATTGTGTGTTTTAGAGCTACAAAACGAAAAATAAAGAGTGTGTCGTGACTTGATGACTTTCTGCACTAAAGGCAATATATAAGGAGTATATGCCAAAGTAGATGTAAAATAAAATATAAACAATTCGAGTTTATTTTCCCACAATCTCAGATCCCGTATGTCAAACCATGCCTGTTACGCATTTAACCAGCAACTTTTATCAATAGTTACATGGTTTTCAACAAAAGTACAATAATAAAACATACTGCAATACAAATCAAAACCAATATAATTAGAAATCTACTTTTATAAAGAGGACTGTTTTAATTTGAAACATGAACGAAATTTTACAAATTACATGTAACAAATATAATAGATACATAAATGAAAATTAACTAAATATTATTTCGTTTTAACGCATACTCACACTAAGGGAAACCAATTGTGAGTTTTCGTCTACATTATAAGAGGAAAAGGGAGAGAGAAGAATGAGTGATATTGAGATCTAGAACTTATCATTTATTTTCATTGATAACTGAATAACTTATTTTTCATGTAACACTAAATACGAATTTAATTGATAATCTGGTTCCAAATATCTATGAGATGATTTCATATTGTAGCATAGAAAGTGACAGAAAGTGTTTTATTTGCTCACTGAATTAACAAATCATATCTGATAAATCTAGTCTAGTTAATGCTCTCACTACAGGATATACACCACTGCGCTTATTTTTTAAAAAAAACGTCTGATAAAGTTGTTCTAAGAACACAAATGTTCGTCACGTCCAGCTCCTCATATGTTCCCTAAATCAAAAATATAAATGTGATCATCATGAATTCCCAAATATAGCTGAAATAAAAAGTCAATATACTATCATATCAAACAAAAGATTAGTATTATTATTTTTCCAGTAAATAATTTTATGTTAAAAATTTCAAGCTCATTACCTACTACAGAGTTTGCTATCAAAATTTAGCACTCTTGTTACTAAGTTTTATGTATAATTTATACACAATGTGATTAGTATATTAATGAATTGACTAATGCAGACTTTTGACGATGATAACTCATTTTCCACGTTTCCAAACTAAAAATATTAATGATTAAATTAAAGTCGCAAATGCGCTTCTGCAGAAAAGAAGAAGAACCCAACATGTTATATAAACTAGTAAGATAAACGTCGTAGCGTTTACCGATCTCAACATACGGAATACAGTATCTTTGAGGTCTGAACACACGCCTGCAAGAGAAGAACTTTACCATCAGAGTCTTTTCATTCAGGCCATCTAGAGTTCTCCTTTGCAATCAACAGAAATTACAGTATCTTTCTGTGTTTCTTAGCAAGATTGGAGTTAGCAAGCTGCTTGTAAGGAGAGGTTTAAATAATTTTCGTAGTTATATGCGTTAAAAATTATTACATAAATAAATACTCCTAGCAAACAATTATTGGTCTTTATTTTAAAATGCATATCATAGGTACTGAAACGATAATATGTGAATGTTTCTTTATTATATACAAGGTATTTAAGGTATTGCATGTTTCTGTTATATCCCTCTGCATATTTCAGTACTGTAGATATTACTTGAAATATTAATTATTCAACGAAATAAAAAAATTGTGGTAATGCTGTTTGTATTGACTAATAAACCTTGTAGGTTACGCTTATTGAATGTAGTTATAATTATCAACATTACATTTGTTAATTAACGTTTTGCTTATGTGCATAATGACCATCAAATTAGTTCGGTTGTTTCTAGCACGTAGTTCTATATGTATACTTGTGATGAAACTCAGTAGACTATTTTCAACCCAAGTTTCAGTCAATATCTTTATCATTATATGATATTAATATAATAATAAATTACACAAACAAAAGTATATTTTAATTCAGTTAAACAAGGTTCTAAAATTGTTAGATTTACCTAAAGACTTGAAGAAAATCATACCTCAGTGTGTAATTCGCTGATAGGAAATGCAAAGTCATTATAATCCTTGTAATTGTCTACATTGTAGATATTCGTTCCATTAATATATGCCATAGTTGTCAAAATTCTAGAATATATCTCCTTTTTTTCCATAATTTCATTTCCAAATTTTCTAAATGTAATAACAATCATAACAATAATAAAAATAACAGTTATTACTATTGAACATTAACAGAACATATAATGTTGACATTACATTTGTTCATAGGTGCATAACGCGAAATGAAAAATGTTAACCAGTATATTATAGTTTACCTTAACAGATCAAATACATAATTTGCTGAAAGAAAAAATACAGATGTTAATGAACTAGACCGACAAACCGAAACACGTGATTCCTCAAATCAAAATAAGCAAAAAAATTCATATTGACCAGTGGTCAAAACTGCATACTATCAGAGCTAGGATTGTCTAAAACCGTGGGAACATGAATTTTTGGGGGCGATTATTTCCAAATGAGCAGATGCGGCATGTTATTGTCTTAGAACTGTAATTTGCTCTATCCAAAAACGCATTATTCTGAATAATTCAGTGGCGGTGCAAGGGAGCCCACAACAGGAAATGGCGGTGACAGATATCCCCTTAGGACAGATGACTGATAGAACAGCGAACCACCAAGTAACAAAACGTTGTTGAAAAATAATCAATATTCTGAACAAAATCAATATTTCGGAGGAGGTTTGGTGCGTTTGGCGTGTTGCATAACTACAGTTTAGTGGCTAAAAGGAAGTTAAGTAAAATCATTACATCTGCAGGTTCATGCCCCATCTACATGACATGTGTGCTTAAGGAGACATACATTAATAATACCTAGTGATTTTTGATTACTTGATCCAATGATGATTTGCTACAAATTGGGCGTATCCCCCACAGAAAACGAAAAAGAACAACAGTAGATACAGTGTTCTTCACCACAAGCTCCAAGCACCACAAGGTCATTGATCTAAAGTGAAACCTCTTGCCATATAGATGCACATTAACACTGAGTTACAATGTACCCCTTTCCCTCCTCCCACCTAGCGACAACATATTGTTTACAACATATGGGAGCTGATGACACATAATAGTAGCAATACTGGTTATATAACTAAAAGAGGAAAGGGCGTGTTAAGAACGTAGATATCTCGAGAACTGTTAGTGACATAACTTTCGTATTTGTTTGAAACAAATTAACATTCCACTTAGGCTGAAGGAATCGGATAATGAAAGAAATATTAAAAGAGTTGATGGAATGAAACTTTCGTTGACTATGGTACAACGTTGAGGAAACACATGGACGCTTCTGGAAAAGCACGTGTTTGTTGCGACGACCAACGTGGAAAGTTTCTTGGCCATGTGAGTCGTATGTAGTTAGTAATAGGAAATATGACACATGGTATTGCTAGGTAGTAACAATGGTGAGGATGTGATTGACGTGTCAGGAACACACAGATATGTCTGGGAGCAATCTACACTAAATGTAATTCTCCTTTCTTCACCTCCCCCTTCTCTCTATGATATATGCACATGTGAGATTATCTCAGGGATAGCAAAAACAAATTTCAGGTTAATTGAAAACCCGTTTTTGAAATAATCTTTCTTGGGCTATCAGCCAGATGAAAACATTGATATCCTGTAACATTACAATACCTGAAGATGAGTGCGATGTCTGCACTCGGAACGTCGGATGTCAATATCTTCATGTCGCTTCCGGGATAACTTATTTTAAAACAGGTTTCGGATTAACCTGCCATTTGTTTTCGATATCCCTGAGAAACTCTCGTATGAGCACACATCAAAGCGGGATGGAGATTACTATATTCCTATTACATCATATTTCCTATTACAAACTATATGTGCTTCACATGGCCAAGAAACTTTCCACGTTAGTTATCGCAGTGAACATGTGCTTTTCCAGAAGCGACCACCAGTTTCCTCGTGGTTTTCATATTGCTTAGCATCTTTTCATTCCCTCAACTTTTTTCATGTTTCTTTAATTATCCGCCTTCTTTAACCTAATTAACCACAAGCTCGAATATTAATTTGTTTCAAACAAATATGAAAGTTAAGTTACTATGTCTCCTCGAGATATCTACATTCTTAATATGCCTTTTCCCACTTTTTGTTACATAACCAGTGTTGTTTACTTTATGTGTCATCAGCTCCCATATGTTTGAAATAATCTGATGTTTGCTACGTGAGATTGGGAAAGGGTACATGTTAAGTTAATGTTAGTGTGCACTTACATGGCAATGGGATCCACTTTAGGTCTACGACCAAGTGAGTTTGTGGTGAAGAAAATTGGGTCTGTGTGCAGCCGCCCATTGTCCGTTCAAAAGCTCAGATAACATATAAAAGAATCGTGAATATCAGAACTGACAAGTTGCACCCAGAATTTTGCAAATTCTGTATTTAGTAGAGATAAAGCATGGGAACTGTCCTTGGTTGCAGTAAAAAAAATGAACACATACAAAAAGAGACAAATTGTGATGTTGAAAACGTTGAAATTGCTATGAAGGGAAATAGCTATTAGAATTGGTTAATATAATTGTACTTACACGCATACTTCGATGTTCCTTCTCCCATGATCTCTTCGATAGGTCGATGCTCGTTCATTCGATAAATCTACTTGGTTTCTCCTTTCAAGTGAACGGTGAAGCAAATGAAAATTAAGATATAGTTTAACTCAAACTAAGAAGTCAGTGTCTTAGCGGTGGTTGATTCAACCGAGATTGAAGTTAATTTGTAAACGGCAGCACGTTGTTATCAACAAATAAACAACGTTAATGATGGCAAACGCCCCTAGAGCTAGAGCAAGGTGTAACTTTTAGGTGACTCAAAATCGTTGCTCGCTCTGTTACACCTTGTTTGGCTCTAAATCCTACTTTGACTACCTCTTCCAAAACTCTACCAATCAATTTTGCTTAATGTTCCTTCTGGGTTATTTCTTAGTTAATTGGTAGTTTCTTCTATTTCTTCTTGATTAGGACATTACACATGTAAAAATAAGACGATATACAACAAGAAATCTTCCTTGTCTGTAAAGCAAATGAACTTTAGGGGAAAGAATTGAAATGCAGCTCCAACATTAATTAGAAAATGATGCCACTTATAGATTTTAATTTAAAATGAAATGTCCCAATGTTCGATATAAAATATCTCATAATGTATACAAATTCATATACTTTCACACTATTGTCCTTATTTTTGTTTCTAGGGGGGATACTCCAATTTTTTCAATTCTTCCAAGACCACAACGTATTTATAATGTATGTCTCCTTAAGCACACAAATCATGTCTGTGGGTCATGAACCCGCACATGTAATGATTTTACTCAATTTCCCATTATCAACTAAATTCATCCGTAGCGGTAGTTATGCAACCGCGCGCAACACATCAACAATCCTACGAAATTTTAATTTGTTCAGAATATTGATGATCTTTCAATGCCTTTTTGTTAGTTGGCGGTACGTTGTTCTATTTATCTTCAATCAAACACATCTCTCCTAACGGACTGTCCGGGACCCGCACTTCGTATGGTGGAATCCCTTCCGCGGTCACTAAACGATTCAGAATCCTTCCTGTTTGGATAGAACAGATTACAAGTCTAGGTCAATAGCATACCGCTTTATCTAGATAAGTAATACTCTTGGAGATATTCGGCCCCAAAATACATTTTCGCACCGTTTTAGAAAGTCCTAGCTCTGGAACTATGCACTTTTCAACAGGGATCCATATGAACTTCTTTCCTTATTTTGATGTGAGGAATCACGTGTTTCAGTTTGTTGGTGTAGTTTCTTAACACCCTTTATAAAACGTTGAAGCTACATTATATAAAGTTTATATAATAAAGTAAAATGAACTAGAAACTGTATAGGTAATATGCTAGAACATGTATATTGTGTGAATCATTTTGTTGAGGATTCATAATTATCGTCGACTCTAAACATTTCTGAAAATTAAGCAATTATTAACTGAAAGCTGTAATATCTACGAAATAATAGTGGTGTATTATTTTCCTCATAAGATACTTTGATAATGTTGTCAGGGTGTCATTAATAAATTGTGACTCCGATATAAAAGAAATATTTATCATGCTTTCTAGATTTGCTTACATTATTTTCTTCGATACTGGCTTCTGGAAAGAGCAACAAGAATTTTTCATTGCACTTTTCTTGAAGGTCTATGGGATGGTAAATATAACAAGAATGTGAATTGTTGCGTTTGATGATGCTGATGGTCCACATATGGGGACCTTGGTTCTGAAGTAGTATTAGAACCTGCTTATGTGATACTATATCTTTAATTTGTTATGTTTCCATTTAACACGATAAATACATGATCGTGAATGTAATGAGAATTCAGTCCATGCGAACACAGATTGGTTTTGTGTATTGCAAAAAGAACAAAAAACTGTTATTTCACGAAAATAAAAGTACATCGAGGATTCCCAAACTATAGTTACCTATACTTGGGGCCCAAAACATATAATGTTGATTTAAAGTGACTACTGTACATGCATGAAAAATGATTATCTTTAGTACGAAAAACTCTTTTGCATTTGATATAAAACCGATTAAGTCACTGTTTGTGCTTTTAGATGGTTCTTTATTTCCCGAACATCTAACACCTTCAGAACTGAAATAATAAACAATAGGATTTATTCATATAACTACGAAGAATTACTAATGATTGTTATTGCAACACTGACCATTAGTAACAGATTTATGGGGCAGGGGGTGTTCGGGCTGAAGTGAACATATTTCCTGTATTTCTAAAAAAAAACTTACTATAGTCACGACTATCATGATAAACATCAAGCGCTCCGTTCCAAAAATTACGAAATTTCTGAGAAAAAGGAAATATTCCTCCTCAAAGACCCTTCCCAAAACATTTCTTAATCTGCCACGGTTCGAAAGTACACACAACTCAGAAATCGAAGATGAAAATTAAGGTAGAAATTCCATGATTTCGTCTAATACAGCATGTTTAAGCGAAATGAAAAAATCTAAATTGAAATATAGCACAATATGACCCCAATGATTAATTTGTGGGTACCTTTACTTTCTGTCCTAACTTGAAGTTCACACAAGTATTAAATATGAATCAGGCAAAATGGATTAACACTTATTTAGGTCTACATAGAATCAAACTAATAATAATTTAGTACCTGGCGCCATTTTTTTAAATGAGGAAAATACCTCTGGTCTTGCCCCCCTCCTCCCGTCCTCCTAATCCCCGAACTTTGGATATTATACTTATTTCAGCAGTAATGTAAACATTCAATAATGCGGGCACCAGAGACAAGAGTTCGGAAAATTTAAATACTTAAATGTTACGTGTACAACAAAAAATACTTATTAACATTTGAAGTTACCCCCTATGACGCCTATACCCAGCCATGCCATCTCCCAAATTGAAAACATCTATAGATATATGCGATGATATAATATTTATGTCATATATGCTTATAATTTGTTTTGCATATATATTAATACCTTTTATTAGCATTTATATTGTATATCACGAAATGGGCGATACTTTCCTAAGAATTTGTATTGTAGACCTGAGGTACACATTTGTAAATCTACACTAAAAACACGTATAACTGAAATACTACTACACAGATCAAAAAATATAAAATTTCTACTATTTCTTGAAGTATTATGCACATCTCTAAAAAAAAGTATTGCTTTCAAAATATTGAAAATAATAGAAAAATACTTGGCTATTTGCCGTCCTCTCCACCGAAGCTATCTTCACTCATCATTCATAGAAACAAACCATATACGTGGAATAACAATCAACAAATGTGCCACCATGTCACAAAGTTTTCAACTAGATAACCCAGTAATCCGATTTTCGCGCACAGATACCCAAGAATTACGAATGTGTATAAGCATAACGTTTCAGAACTCAGGTCCACGTACGTGGACCTAAGTACCGAACAGGTCATATGTACCTTCTATCTTCTCCTAGTAAACAGTTGTATCAATCGTATGAAAAATTTTCAACAATTCATGATATGTGTTAATTCAAATGGACCTGCTTACACAACAGTGACTGTTTCCTTTAAGTGGACTGCTGTTGTTCCAACAAATAGAGTTTTCGTTACTCAGGGAAACACTTTAGAAAAGATTCTTCTTCAGAAACAAAACATTAAAATATGTTTTTCCTTCGAAATTTCTGCGACACAATCAATTAAACTGGGGCCCATTGTACATTTGATATACATTTAAATCACCAGAGATTTGTTTGTTTCTTCGGATCCTGGTTTTTTAAACAATTTTAGGAATGGTTTGTACGTTTGCCACTAAGGACTAAAATATTTGCATTGAGACGTAGTTTCGTATGGATACAAGACTTTCTGTACAAGACAAGATTGTACAGTTATACTGTATCACACAGTGTCTGATGAAGCAAAAGTGTTAGTTGGCGAAACTGTAACAAGGATGAATTTTAATGAAAATATATAGTTTTGCTCAGCAAATAATTAGTTTATATTTAATTATAACAAAGCAAAGCTTCTACTTATGGAAAATACCAATAACCAAGAAGTTGTAAAAGGTTCAGCGAGGAATGAAACGTATCAACAATTTTGAATCAATTCCATGTGTCATATTTAACATTCGTGTGTTCGCGTACAATATTAGACATCTAAAAATATGTTTGTCTTCTATCATTCTGTAAATATTTTATATTGCAGCCAGATAGTTTTTATTAACTGATTTCTACACGATAAGTAAGTTATACAGACACACTGTCTTCTAATGTTAGCAATAAACAATATGAAAGGGTTAACCTTTACAGATTAGTGTTGAATGAATGTTTTAAGAGTCCGAAAATAGACTTAATTTTCGACTATTTTCTCATGCCTAGCGTCTATCTGTAAAGGTTAACCCTTTCATATTGTTTATTGCTAACATTAGAAGACAGTGTGTCTGTATAAGGTACTGATCGTGTAGAAATCAGTTAATAAAAACTATCTGGTTTGTAATATATAATCCATGTTTTTTATGGATTTTATGTCAGTGGTTATTAGATATTTATAGAAAAAGTGTATCTAGGAATAATTTATATTATATTATTTTGTACCGAAAAAGCTTTTTCGTTTTTGCCTTTTCTTTTGTTTTTGTCGGTTATGTCCTCTGGCAGGAGGTACTAGCACGAGAGATGAGCTCTCTTTATAGGTGGCCATAGTTGTGCTGGAACGTCCGAGGGAGGAAGTATAATGGTTCTTTCGTTACTATTATCATAATTTGTGATCGAGTTATTATATCGAAAAGGTTACTCTATATACATAATCTACGAGTGATATTTAATGTATAATACTGTTAAAGTTTAAAATTCGAATGTAATCATGAAGTTTAAAGTGGAGGGGTGTAACCTCATGTCGGCTACTTGTTCTATTTGATAGAACGGATTGGCTTAATAAGACAGCGAGGTACGTAAGTTTCATACATTTCCTTCCTTCATTATATTATTCTTACAATTAAAGGGCAGTTTGCCATTTTGTTAGTTTTAGGCACTTTTCCTACAACTTTTCTACGTTTTTCTCAATTGAATTTGATTTCTGCATTATTACCAATCGGCGTGACTAATTGGAACAAGTTAGCTGGGACTGAGGCAAATAAGTTACGCTGCTAATTGGATAATAGTCTAAGATTGAATCTATTTAAATTCTCTTTCCATTATCACGAAGACCATAATGCAATACTTATTGTTGAATTGTTAAATATATGTTGATTATTGGGTTCTTGAAAGTTTAAATGTACTGTTTGAATTTCTAATGGAGATCGGTTGTACGAGTATTATTTTATGAACTCAATTCCTACTACTACTATTCAGAGATTTATTTTCATAGTATTGCTTGTTAGTAGCGATAACAGATTACATATCCTTTCTATATTTCAGTGTTGGATTACGAAACCACTAAAAATAATATCGGGGGAACCGATCGATGTGTTCTCCTCTCCCACCCATACCTATACGCTAGTTTTCGAATCTGAGGTTATATATGATTTAATTGAGATTAAAAAGATACCGAGATTAGCGTATTATAAGTATGGTTAGAGGCTGCAATATAAAATATTTACAGAATGATACAAGACCAACATATTTTAAGATGTCTAATATTGTACGCGAACACACAAATATTAAATATGATACAAGGAATTGATTCAAAATTGTTGATATGTTTCTTTCCTCTCTGAACTTTTTAAAACTTCTTGGTTATTGGTATTTTCCATAAGTAGAAGCTTTGCTTTGTTATAATTAAATATAAACTATTTATTTGCTGAGCAAAACTATATATTTTCATTAAAATTCAACACGTGTTACAGTTTCGCCAACTAACTCTTTGGCTTCATCAGACACTGTGAGATACAGTATAACTGTACAGTCGTATATACATACAACAGCTAAGATATCTTTCTTCTAATTGGCTACTGGCAGCAGCAAATCCATATCAATTCTACACATGTTGAATTTTAATGAAAATATATAGTTTTGCTTAGCAAATAATTAGTTTATATATTGTTATTGGGTTTGCAGCTTGACATCTGTTTTCATTGCCAAGGAGTTTTGATATATATAAGTTTTGAGCTTGAAATTAAAATATATCCAAAGTATATGAGCGATTACCGAGAACCAAACCGTGGTCTTGAGCATGATAGGAACGTATTCTAGCCATCGTGAAAAGAGTGTGTTGGATAAATAATATTCATGCCTCTTGAGACTACCTTGTAACTTTCTTTGCAGATAGTGATATTTTCGAGCATAATGACCTCAGAAAAGTTACTTACTATTTAATAAGGATTATAGAAGTTTCCTCCTTAAACAAAAAAATATATTGTTTTCTTAATAGCGTTATCCTCATAATATGTGCAAATTTACCCTGACTCTAATATCAGAGATTACATGAGAAATTAGAGGACATGTTTCTCTGAGGACTTGTAAAACAAAATCCTGTTGACAACGCTAGAAACAATAAAGATAAGTGAAGAGTTTTAGTTAACAACAAATCTGTTAAAACTGTCTAAAGAACTGAACAAAATTAATAATTACAGGTAAGAAAAATAGGTTTTAGCAAATAGTGTAAACATCAATTCCGTTTGTTACCTTTATATATATTGATAGGAATTAAGTTTTAAAGTTAATGCTATGTGGCTCCCAGATTGTTCGAGCTTCATATTGGGTCTGAGATACAGGAGCTTCCTGGAAATCGAATCTAAACATATAGTAACCACAAACCACTCTATCTATAATTAACTCTTCTACTCTCAACTCATTAGATAACAAGAAAGGAAGTTCTATATTATACAATGATTGTTCTTCAGTCGAATATAGTTCATTATTTAAAATGAACACATTCCTATTAGTAGAACATGTACTGTGCAAATAAAGGTTAATTTTTTCACGGGGTAACTTTGGAGGCTATAACTGGAGTCCCGGCTACTTGAATATTCTTGATTACCTTACTAAATAATTATTTTCTAAAATGTTTGTGTTGTATCTTTTCACCTTTAGTTAGAAACAAAGAAACTAATACTTGGCATCAAATCTGTAATTAAAAAAAGAGACAGATTTCTCTCAGTACTATAATAAGAAATCTCCAACTCTCTTAAATAAAAAAGTATTGTACTCTCTTTCTTACTCCTAACAATAAATTTTATCTTATAAATTGTGTTTCTTACTCAGCTGAACAGAATGACTTGTCTTATCAAAGCGTATATTTACACAATATAGGATGGCATTATCATCTTTAGTGATTCTTTTAGAAACGTAATATGTTTCTATTAGATTCTCATTTAATTTGCCCACTGTCGTTGATGTTAGGTACTTTCTTATACATTTCCCCCTCGTGCAAATAAATTGCGAATAGATCTATTCATTGTATGTAGATATTTGAATGCCTCCGGCAAACAACGTTGCTAGTAACAACAATCCAAATTTACACAAATAGAAAAACTATATATTAATTAGGTACAGGCTTTAAATTTACTTTTCCAGCTTCAAACTATGCCTTTTTATAAACTGATTAAAAAGAATTAGAATTTCCATCACAGGATTATTTAACGGAAGTATTGAGGTTTTGAATGCATTTATTTCATGAGACAGCTATAATAAACACTCGGGTTGGTATAGTACTTCACGTCCGTTTGAAAATACAAGCTTTATGAATACATGAATGTTCATAATAATGACAGAATGATAGTATGGACAATGAGCAGCTAAAGTTGGTAGTATTGTTACTAAAATAACAAAAATTTCCGCAATAATACAGCATACTAACTTAATATACTAAGATGAGCTCAAATCACTCTTCATTTGTTTTCGCTCGCATCAATATTTTTTCTCTAACTAGTTATTAGAGAATAAACCGTGTAGATTTTGTCTTCAAATTCTTTGTAATTATATTGTAATATTTCTTTTACGCTCTTTCCGTTTTATATTATCGTGTAACGTTTCTTCTTAAATCTTGTAGTAGCTAGTCATAGAAATTGTGGATAGGGGTGAGCTTCTTGTAGTGAAGCCCAAGCTATCTTAGTATTCTTACAAAGTCTATGGATAAGCTCCTAAACATGAGTCATTTACTTTCCAACTTAATAGACATTTTCTTCATTGTTGATATTCTTTTGTAAGATTGATACAATTTATTTATAAATAATTTGCTTTGAATTTCTAATATAGTTTGAATTATCTTGTAAGTTTCTGTGTCTTAATGTGTCGGGAAGATGAGTTCGTTAATTTCGGAAGAAAAAGAAAGAGGCGCATTGAACCTAAGATGACGACGAAGTGAACTAGTATCTGAAGATATTACTCTGTAACTAGCGGAGCTTGGGACCAGGAAGGAGTTATGTTTATTTAATCGAAGTAGTGGTCCGCAATTACGGAGTTTAAATATTTCAAAATTTAAAAATGTGTTCTGTTCTGTGTGCCGAAGATCCCAGCTCCGTAATCATCCAGTAAGGTATGAAGAAGGTAGGAAGATAACCTTGACAAAGGCTGCATCCCAGTCGTACTAAGCTGTGATTGAAGAAGAATGGAACTATGTGTGAGAGAGAAGATGTCTGCTTCATCCTAATGAATGAATGAAAGAAGAATCGGGATAACATAGTGTCAGTAGCTATTCTTCAGCGGTAGTGTTCTCAGTTCTTAGTGTTTTTTTTTAAATTTTATTTCAACTTCAACGATATTCGATACACGTTTAGGCCAATTCTTTTGGAAATTTATTATAAAAAGATGTGCCGCGTTTTCATCTTCTTTGCAGAGGGGCATCCTGATATGGTTTGTAACTAAAATCAACATGATTTGTAACTAAAATCATGCTAGTAATGCACGGCATGTAGCAGTAGGTTGTGCGTCTCGCTTCCGCCCGTCTCCTCGCAAATACTAATAGTAACTTTGCGTTCTGTTATAAATATTAAACATTATTTTTTTATTGTTTCAGTTAGGAAAGATTATTATAATCGTAATCTTAACTAAAAGTAACTCAGTTCAGTCCCGTTATTATAACGTGTGTACAGTGTTCACCGGTACGCGAGATTTTGTATGAATTCGTAACAGTCAGAAGGTTCACTTGTCTACCCTAGACTGAATTTATCAGTCCAGTTATGATAAAAATATAGCTCAATTACAATATTAGTATGGTTGCTTACACTTACTCGAACTCGATGTGCTTCCTCCAGAACCCTGTAATGTCAGTGTTGGTAGTCTTATTATATTATATTGGTCTTTACTACATGTAACTTTGAAAATGTATTGTCATGGCATAAGGATAATGCATCTGAGAGGGAATATGCAGGAGATGTGCAGAGGTTAGCGGGGAGGAGTTTAGCATATGTGAGTCCAGATTTACTGGTCTAGCCTGCAATCTTTGCGCTACAATGATAATAGTTGTTAATAACGATTATGTAGCCTGTTTCTTCGTCGTGTTATAAAATGTTGTTGATGGTATAGTATAAAAGGGGATGTCTTCTTCTTGCAGTTATGTATAATAATAATAACCGCCCCTTGTATAATCGTCCACGGCCATTAGTATATTTCACATTTTATGTAAGCTGCTCCCTCATCCTCAATCTTTGCCACCAGTATGTCCTCTGATGTTTGTTTAATAATGCTTATGCTATAATTCTTAGTGATTGCATCTTTTGGTAGTAAGGCGGAAAGATAATTATAAGCATCACAATGTGATAGTGATTTGAAGAAAGTGGAGAAAAGCATAGTATGCAAAATGTATATTGATCTTTAAGTGAACTCGAATTGTTTCTCACAAGAATGTGAATTATAAAGTAAAGTAATGCAATGACTCTATGTGGGAACTGGGAGGTGAACTATGATTAACCCGAGCTAGCTACTCGACTGATCTGAAAATTCAAAATTCGCTTCAGGACTCTTACAAATTATTTAAATATCGGAACCTACACACAGTAGAAAATGGTTGTGTTAATTCAACTCAATTTTAACATAAGGCAGTGGTTCCAGCGTGACTACCACTATGCAATGTTAGTTCAAAACATACCCCGCGGTGTTGCCGTTTAACAAAGGGGGGTGTTACGTCTTTAACACACAACCGGTGTTGATCCGTGCCGTAAGTTTTAATGAACCACAAAATTACACCCTCAAAATATGTTAAATCGCCTACATGCGTAATGTGTTTACATTATGCTGAGTCTAAAAAACACTTTAAACAAGTAAAGAAAACTTACTCGAGTGGCAGGGGAGGGCACGAACAAATAACCTTTCGATTACTAGCCGCGTGCTATTCCGCTTGGCCACGGAAGCGATGAAGGAAACGTCGCTTGTAGGGTGATAAATTGTTGAGGTCTTTTCAATTTGGCTAATCAAAGTGCACCTTTAAGACGCGTATATTCAACGATAATCGTTCGGGATGAGATAAAATCTGTTCGCCATGTAATTTTATAACAAATTAAGGACTATTTATTTACTTTATTTTATAGTTCTTCCATATTCACTTTCAAATGATCGGCGGCTTTTGCCATCTAATGAAGTTGATGCGTTTGTTGCTTTGAGTACACAATCGCTTAGAAAAAGAAGCAAAAATGTATCAAGTGTGAGAAATGAAATTTTGCGTCTACTGTGTTTGTCTGTAGCTTTAATTCATAAGCCTTTATAATTAGAAGCCCAATGTATTTGGCAATCACGCAGAAAACAAAACCGAAAATTCTACAATTGTGTTAATTTAACACATTGGTTATGTGTCATTTCAACTACCGGCATTTGACACACAACTCCAAATGGGGAGTGAGTTGTTCTAACCACTTGTTTGTGTTATATATTAACACACTCGTGTTAACACATTGGCATGCAGTTGAAATAACACAACGATTTTTTACAGCGTAGAGTTCGGCAGTGACTTAGAAATCTTCATTTGGAGCTGCGGGTAACTTCTTTTAACCTTATCACATTGAACCGAACTTTAATTATTGCGAACTAACGTCAAATGACTCTAGTAGTTTTTTTTCTGAAGGTATGTGAACGTCGGTTAATGTTACCTGTCTATGTGAAATGGAAGTTAGTAATTTCTTTTATTTCTAGTTACTTTACTTATTGCTATGTAGAACGATATTTTGGTGGTTCATAAGAACTTAAAATAAAATAGTAACATCCTACGCTCAGAGTTTGATATCAGCCAGAACAATTTTGTTCCCAATTGATCTGAAGTAAAGAGTTCCTATATATATATATACCTATACTTTGTATACTCATGTTTAATACTTTCTTTATAACGCATCGGTAGTAAGTATTTATTTTATTTTATTTGTCACGTTGTCAGCTGGAATCAGGATTTATTTTGCTTATTGTTATCCTAAATGTCCTTTGCGCCAAACGTTTCCTTCTTAGAGAGTGTGACTTTAAATCACGGGTACATTAAAATTTAGCGGTACTGTTCAGTTTTAATTTTATAAATGTCCATAGAATTATAGTCCGTTCAGAACATAGTCTGTGATAACTTCACTCGACGTCAGTGTTTGGCCAGTTTAGCCAGGAGCACGCTACAGTTTTGCTGAGCTAGTCAGGTTGCTACAGTACGTCGGTTACAACGTTGTTCTCTCTTCATATGGTACCTTGCTAGGCACAGGCCGCTTTCTTTTAGATACATTGTGACTTCCAGCATCTCTTGCACATTTGTATCATTTATTTTTCCACTCACTCACATTAAGTTTCATTTTTTACCATTATTTTAACGATTTTGGTCACCAGGTGAAAGGATAAGACTACCCGCGGCTGACATCAGTCGGTTGCAGCGTTGTTCTTGAAGAGAGTGACGATTTGCCACTAATTCCATTGTCTGTTAAGTGATGCCAACCTTAATATTTTGGAAACAGAAACAACCTTCGTGCTGGGGAAAAATGTTTCCCGTGTTGTTCTGTTTAAATCTCAATCTAACGAAAGTTGTCACTTGCAACGTTGTTCGGTGGAGCTATTCATTTGATAAAAGAAAGTAAACTAATTTTAATATTTTAATACTTACCTTTCAAAAAAATCGCTCAAGTTCTTTCCTATAATATTGTTTAGACACATGTATAAAGATATCCGATTACGAAATTTGTATGAATTGCGAAATATCTCAATGTAGGTAATAGTTGGATTTTCTTGGTACTTATTCCAGCTCTCTACAGTCACATAAACACCAAAGAAAAATGCCACTACTAGTGCAGAAGTCCACAACAATCTGTGAAATATTGCCTCTCTGTTATTCACTAAGTGACGAAGACCATGAAAGGATGATTCTTTAAGGAACCGTAGTAAACAAATCATGTTTGTTGCTGCCAAATTAATTTCTTCCGACTAGTAAAGTAATCTGTACAAAGATAACGAAATAATGTATGTATATATATATATGTGTATAACGTAAAGTCAGATTTTAGCATTGAAAAATCAATGCAATATTTTGAATATAAAAATAAAAATATAAAAAATGTTAAGGAACATCAATTAAAAGGGTATACCTGATGTTTGAGATATATACCTGATATGATCCTTTTCAGCAAGGATATTACATACAACTCGAAGATAATTCGGCTGAATATTCAGCTGTTACAGAATTCTAGTAAACATAAAGAAATGGAATGTTGTAAACAAAAAATCAATAACAACAACCAATTATTTATTATCAGACTCACAGTTTGAAATATTATTTTTACTTCAACTTAACACTTTAACTACCACAGTTTTCTGAAAATGTGTACTCTCAGGTGGCAGACGTAGTACTACATCATAGACATTAAAATTCTTAACTATTTATTACTGCTGCTGACGTCATTTCATTTACGAAGATATCCCAAGCATACATATATGCAGGGTGTTTATGAACTATACCGACAAAATGTAAAAGGTGATTCCTCACATCAAAATAAGTCAAAAAGGTCCTGCGGATCTATTACGAAAAGTGCATAGTTTTAGAGCTAGGGTTGTCCAAAATCCCGAAAAGACTAAATTTCAACAAAAACTATTTCGAATTCCAGAAACTGTGGATGGTGTCCTTATCAGCGTAAAGGAATTCATGCATACGAAATCCAAAAATGGGCATTACATCAATTGTCAATGGTTGCGCAGAGTATTGTCTAAACGGTGTAATTCTCTAATATTCTCTCAATATAGTTCCCATATATACCCTGATTTCAAGGAGTTCCAAAGTGGGCAGGAGGTAAGCCATGACAACAAAGGACATCCAGTGCTTGGGAGGGAACTCGGAAGTGTTAGGAACTTTCAACTCCAAGCTTTTTTACTGTTCGGAGTACAGTGTGATGCGATGTATTTCGTCATGATATCTCTCACGTTTCCTTCAATTATAACTGTAAAGAAAAACATCACAGCATGATTTTTCCCGTGTACGAGACACCGTGCTGTTGACGATTCTTAACACTTCTGACATGGTTCCATATTATAACGTGTTTAGTGCTGTCAATGTTTATCGTTTGCCTTCGTTGGACCAATCATAAAGTCAAAACATATCTCAAAATTCCATTGACAGCATATCTGAAATTTCACCATCCAGGAAGTGAAACTTAGAAAATTCCTGGAGCAGGGACAGCGCGCCCCTGACGTGATGATGATGAAGCGGAATCCAGGAGGAGGAAAGGACAACAAAGTCGGAGAGTCGCTGGTCTCTAGGGAGGAGTTGAAGAGAGTCTCGAGGAAAGAGAGTCACACGAGAAAGGAATAAACGGCGCGACATTCACGTAAAGGAGTGATATAAAGAAAACGATATCTTACTAGTGAAGTACAGGTCATCGGAGATACAAGAGCCACGTTACTCCAAATATACTTAAGACTTAATGATCGTTTAGGACTTCAACGAAGATCCCCGTTGATCCAAGGAGAAGATTGAGCCCACTGACGTTCCATGAGGTTGTAACTGCAGGCCCACATCGTCATCTGCACACAGAGGGACGTCCAAAAACCTTCAGGTATGTGTTCCTTCTCTGAATCAGTAATCAGTTAAATACTGTCAGCAATGTCGCTATTGAGATCTGGCAGGAACGACTTAACCGCTCTTAACACACACATAAACACACACTTTACACTTTAAAATATATTCAAAATGCATGAGCATAACTCATAAAATCTGATTTGTTATTTTAAGTACTTTACCTCTCACATGGATTATGTAAATTTGCTCATATACCGTTCATTCCAGATGGTGAACGGAAGGTGATCTTCGTGTGTCATGCTACTTTATCATCCCCGAATTTAGACAATAACACGGCAAAGACAATAAGGTGGATATGGTGTGAGACTTATGTCTCGGTAATGATTTCATGTAGGAGCGTAACTCACCCATCCACCCACGCAGAAGATAAATGCTGTTACATCTTAAAATAAATGAATGAGGAAGTTATACATACACGTGCTCAAAATGCAGTTAGGGGTGTTCAAATTGGTTTAATAGTTTATTTAACGTCGAAACTCCTGGAAAACGACAACAAAACAAGATAAAGATTCTCAACCTAAAAATAATTTTCAGATAGTACCAGTAAATAATTTTGCGTCAAGTCCTGTAGATCAGTTATTTTCGAAAGATTTTGAGTCAATTGGGAGTTTTGATGAAAATTTGGCAGACCTAGGAAAAGGAGGTGGGAGTAATTTAGGGAATTAAGGTGCATCTAGTAGTAGTGAAATATATTTCGAGTAAAGTTTGGAACATAAAGATCAGAGTGAAAAGAAAATGGCGATTAATGTGACATTTTATTCTCATGTTAACAAATTACCCAAACTTGACTTAAAGACAGATCCAGATATAGTAGGATCTTTCCATGAATTTAACGATGCCTTTCAAAAGGCCGGAGTAAATGGAAAAAGCGAAAAGAACTGTTGTCTAGTGGGTTTAAGGGAACAGGTAGACAGTGGGTTGTTATTTTTAAAAAGGAAAAGTGTCGATGAGGTGATACATAGGGAAACACAAGAAAATATAATGGAATAATTTACGAGGACAAATGTAACAATGGGCATTGAGGAGAAAATTAGGGAAAGGATGCATCAGGAGGATGAACCAATAATAAACTATGTGTATGATATGTTAGTGATGAGTGAGAGGTTGGACTTGAATATGTCTGACAAAAAGAAAATAGGAATAATAGTAAGTGGTTTGAAGCCATATTACATGGAAAAGGTTGGAACCATATCATATTCCACAATAGATAAGTTTGTAGAGGATCTACAGAAAATAGAGAAAAATGTAAAGTAGATAAGCGAGTGAAACGAGAATCAGGCAAGGTAACAATTAATGATTTAGTTATTAAAATTATGGAACAAGTAGAAGAAAATGATAGTGACTCAGAAGTAGACAGTTTAATATTGAGAAAAAAATTATAAATAAGGAAGGAGCGAAGCTTAAGCAAGAACCACGGAGTATGACACAATTCGAAAAGAAGTTAGATCAGGTACAGGTAACACTATCGACAAAGTTTCAAGACAGTGAAAAGCGCGAGAATAAAGATACTACTTCATTAAGGAATCAAAAGTTTGGAAATAGTAGGGGAAATAAATATTTTAGAGGCTTAGGACAAGCTCAGTATAGAGAAAATAATAATGGAAGTTGTAATTATAATATAATTCTCGATAATTAAGTAGTAACTAATGGAATAGTAATAGAGAAAATAGTAACTTTTCAAATGAACAAGAAATAGAGGAGTTAATTGGAAAAATAATAGATGTAGACAGCAATGGAACTATTGGCAGGATAGGTCAGGACGTGATGGGTGGCAGGATAGGAGTCAATGACAAGGGTTTGGTTATGGACAGAGTTATAATCAAGGTCAACAAAATGCAAATCAACAACCTCGATATGTACAGGTTGTGCCGACACAGGTTAATGTTACAACATTTTATTAGCCAGTCTCTAATCAAAATTTAAACAGATAAAACTGTAAGTGGACGAGGCACATTTACAGGGAATAGTAATAGGAAGATACCTGAAGTTGCACTCTCAGCTATTCAGGATAATGACTTGCTATATTTACCTATAGAAATTGGAAGACAGAAAGAGACAAGGATTGCTGGATAGTGGATCACAAATTTCAATGATAAATGAATAGTTGATTCCACCCAACGTTAGGGTGATTTCTCAACTAACAAAAATTAAAGGGATTACACAAAATGTGTTAGTTATAAATAAATTGGCAATTGTAAAGTTCAAAATTGCAAAAAAACATTTCATTTTGCATCTAGAATAATCAAAGCTTTTCCTTACCAAGTATTAATTAGTAATGATTTCCTAGTGTCAGAATTGTCAGATAGATTATGGAATAATAGTGCAGAGATTCAAAAGAACACAAATTAAAAGGATTGGTGTGCCAGAAACGAGTTCAGTATCAAAAAAGTTGCTGTAGGTGTGAAATATAGTCTAAAACAAAAATGGGTTTTAGATCATAAAGTCTAATGACTACCTAGAAGTCGGACTACTGTTAGTGTTAATTTAGTAAATTCTTGGAGTAGTAATGAATTTTTACTAGAACCAAATATAGAATTAGAGATGTAATATAACTGTAAGTTCCGCGCGTATTATTGTCAAAGGAGAATAATAAGTTAGAGTTAGTAAATCCCTCCAATAAGTCGATTATTTTGAAACCTAACGTGATGATTTGAGACGCCGAAGTATGTAAAACTGAAAAGGACCTAATAGTAGGTTTTACTGATGAGGATATAGAGAAGGTTTTAGAAGCGAGAGGAAACTTTGATAAAGTTTGGATCAAGTTTGGTGATAAGACAAAGTTTGGAGATAAGACAAAACCAGACATCAAGGATAAGATTGATAAAATGTATTATGATTACGCGGATGTATTTGCATGGCAGGAAAATGAGCTAGGAAGGTTAAAGCACTTTCAACAACATATAGAATTACAGCCGAAGGTTCCATTTCGGAGACAGCAATATAAAATACCTATTGCATTACCTGAGAAGGTTAGAGAGCAAATAAATATTCTGCTGGACCAAAACGTTATCCAGAAGGGTAACAATGCTTAAAAAATTCGCTATTCATTGGGAAGCCATTTGGCGCAGTTAGATCAGTACTTGATTCTCGTTTTCTTAATTCCAAGGTCAAGTTCCACAGTGCTGCAATACTACCGATTAATCAAATTTTGACACGCATGGGGGCCATAAATGGTACTCTATGTTATATATAAGGTGGCTTATCATCAAGTGGCTATTTCTAAAGACTCAATAGATTACACTGCGTTCAACATACCAGGTGTAGGGTCCTATTCGTATAAGGTATTGCCAATCGGGTATGTAAATCTCCAGCAGTGCATATTAAATTATGGCCATGGCGTCTGCTAACGTAAGTCCAGAGGCGGTGTCATATTACATGGACGAAATATTTGTTCATGCAAAAACAAGAGAGGATGGTCCATGTTTTGAAATCAATATTCCAAAGGTTAAGACTATATGGTTTGAAGTTGTCGATAGAAAAGTGTCAATTTGTTTAAGAAAAGATATATGACGCACTATGTCATATAGTAAGTGATGGGGGATATGAGATTAATCTGAAGGATATACAACCGATTAAGGCATGTAAACAACCGAAATCATCTAAGGAATTTAAGTCGTTCTTGGGATTGACGAATTACGTGCCAAAAATTTTGCAAGAATTATGCCGAAATAGCAGCAGTTTTTCAAAATCTGCTTAAGAAGGGACAGAAGTTTGAATGGACCGAACGTCATCAAAGTGGATTTGAGAAATTGAAGAAAGTCTTGGTGAATGCTTCCTTCTTAGCTCCTTTCCTAGAAAAATTAGAGACACAAATGTATACAGATGCATCAACGAAAACTATTGGAGCAGTGTGATTGTATTAGCAGGAAAATGGGCAATGAACGCCAGTATCATACTGCAGTCGGGTGTTAAGACTTCAAGAGATGCAAAGACATAGTGGAATTATAAATTTTGGCCCTGGTGAGCGCATTGAAGGCATTCAATTGTTATTTGTTTAATAAAGAGTTCAAATTATTTACTGATTGCCGTTTAACGTACTTGAAGACAACGCCGAAATTGTCTACAAAACTACTCAGATGGAGTCTTGAGATATCACAGTACAATTACATACCAGTACACTGTTCAGGTGAAAAGTAATCTTAGTGACATATTGTCACGTAAAATTGATATTGAACCAAAAACGGAAGATGTGGATCTGGAAACGCTACATGTAAACAAGGGGGAGTCTGAAGTCAGTTTACCATTCGACAAGGATGTTGAGTTAGGAGAATTACAGCGTAAGGATTCATTTTTTGGACCTATTATGAATGCAATAGATAATCCAGAAGACACAGACGTGAGGGCGGAGAAGCAAGCACGATGGTACACAGTTAAGGAAAATAGTTTATATAGAACCCTAAAATTGTCTAGGGGTACGATATTACTATTATATATTCCGTTTGCATTAAGGGAAATTTTTTCGGAATTTCCACTGTCCAATTTATGGAGGAGGTCTTTATTCATTCAGTAAATGTTATAAAGGAGCCTTAAGATTAATTTATTTTCCTCACTTGAAGAATTTTTTCAAGAGAAGGTAAATCAGTGTATTAGGTGTCAGATACAAAAACGGAGAACAAGAAAAATCCGTTTCATGCCCAAACATATCCCAGTTACACACCGTTCCAATTTGTTACGTTAGATGAATTAGGACCTTTCAAAAGATCGAAAAAGAATAAAAATAAGTATATTTTGGTGCTTGTTGATAACGCGACTCGTTATGTTATTACTCGAGCAGTACCATCGATTAATGCAGAGATAATAGGGCAAGTGATTTTTGAAGAATTAATCACGAAGTGTGGTGTTACGGAATACCTGAATTTGGGTAGACTATCTGCACATAAAAGTAAGATCTTGGAAGAAATGACGTACAGGTTTGAAATGAATATTCATTTCGCGAACACGAGTCACATTATTTGATTGGAAGTGCGGAGGGAGCAATAGGATCAATACAGCAGGTTATGAAACATTATATCAATAAGGGATTTACGAATTGGGATTAAGTATTACCGAGTTAAATATTTACAATGAATACACAAATACATGATGGTACAGGATTTTCGCTGTATTATTTGTTGCATGGAGTGGAGCCACGAACATTCTTGGAACAAGATTTGAATATATTGAGCATATTGACAATGAGGTCCGGATTAAAGCAGTGAGAGAAGTAAGAAGACCCGCATACCGAAATTTACAGAAAAAAATAAATCAGAGAAAAAACAAATTGAGAAAAAGTTCGATTAACCAAATTTTGATATTGGTCAAGCGGTACTTCTTAAGGAAATTCCAAGAGCCAGAATTCCAGCTTGTTTTGGAGGAAGATACAACATAAAGGAAGTGATACTAGATAAAGTAAATAACAAGTTCTATAAAGCTCAGTATGAGAAAGCAAAAGGAGAAACAAAGGTTGCTACAATAGACATAAGAAGATTTAAACCGTTTATAGATAAAAAAGATGATAAGGGAGTTGATGAAGAAGATCAAGGATAGTTAAATGAAGTTTAGAAAAAAATATTAAAAGAAAGAAGGACGAGAAGTGCTAGTACAAGAAATTGGGAAGGACAGAAATAATTTATTAAATTGAAAGTTAGAGTAATTGATAATTTGTTTAACTGTGAACAAAATGTGTCTAGCAAAGCAACTGCTAGTAGGGCGGCAGTTTATCAACTAAAGCCCAATCCAAAATCTGAGGAAAATGCGGATTTCCTTCTGAATTTCTGAATTGTTAGATATATGTTGGTTACACTAAATACTAGAGTATTATTTTAGAGTATACAATTATATATTCAATGCTGAAATTCAATAGCAAACTGGGTTTTTAAGGTGCAAATAAATAAATAAATAAATAAAATAATTATGTAAGCAACTAAAACCGGGATAAATAAGTAGTTGTTATATTCTCCATTAATTTCAGAAAACGGTTTTCGAATGCTAGTGACAGGAATCAGATAATATTGACTTCAATTATTTTGGAAGGAATTCTATTGCCTATGACAACAGCCGAAATAAATTAAGAACATCAACAATTAACGTTGCAGGATTTCAGAATTGGATTAATGCAAGATGCATTTGCAGTTCATTCTTCGAATGTTGTATACACAACAATTAAAATGCATATTAATTTTCACCTATGCACAACGTGTATAGTGAAACATGATATTTTGAACGAATATGACGTAAAGAAAGAATTTAGAAATAATACTATTAATTTGATACCGTTTCATTTTGTTTACATGAATGGCATCGGAAGATGTATACAGGTTGCTGGAAATAAGAGGTCTATATTTTCATGGCTATTAGGATTGTCATCCATAGATTTACCAACCTATACTTTTGTTCACACTCAACAATTATCATCTGGAATAAAAAAATAACCTAACACGATAATTACTGACCACGGAAATAAAGAACTTAAAGTCCTCATTTAATAATGAAACTTCGATAGTCCATGGTATTGCTATAAAGGTACAATATGTATTACAGGGATTTCGTAGTAAGTTGCAGGAGCTCTATTGTTATTTATATCAGGCTCAGAGAAAAATGTTGACGAACGTATTTGTGCACTTGGTGGAGGAGCGAGTAACTAAAGTTATGAACAATATTTTAAATAATCAATTATCATATTGTATATTATCAAATTCAGATGTAAAAAGGTTTATAAAATCTCATGATGTATTAAAACATTCTATTTCTTGATGGGGTATAGGAATGTTTTATACGGTATCTACTATTTACCTTATGAGGTATCACTATAACGAAAATAATATTGGTTTATTGTTAAAAACGCCGATTATTTATGATAATAGTGTATCCGTAATGTACAATGTCATTCCTATGAGCTATCTAACACAAAATTGTCTTTTTTTATGAATTACCAGAAGCGGATTATTTGGCAAATGGAATATATCATACGTTCGATAAATCAAATTGTGAATTTAAAAGCTTTTTATATTTTTGTGAAACAATTACATCGGACGATAATGCAAAGTGTTTAAATAATACTGTGTTTAATAAATTGTCAGCAAAATTTGTCAGCAAAATTCGCAACAGAGATATATAGATATACTTACGCTGGGGTACTATATTCATCATTGCAGCAACGTTACTTGACAAAATTAGGAAAACACCGTGAAACTACACCAACTAAGTTAATGTATTGAAATAACCGTTTTTATTATTTTAAAACCGATATTTTAAAAATTATAGCCAATAAAATAATAATAGGAGAATTGGCAATTCCAACCAAACAAATATTTGAAGTTAGTTATAAACATTTAAATTTGATAGGAAATTGATCAGAAAAGCAATTAAATTTCACGTTACATACTGAAGAATTAAATTCATTGGCTGAGAATCTGTGGATATTAAAGGTGGATACGACTGTACAACAGTTGGTATTGAAAACGGATTATGTAATCTATGTAATTGAAGCAGCTATAATTATATTAATAATTACTACGAGTTTATTAATAATATTGTACTGCAGGTTATATAATTCAATCCTAGAATATAGAATGCAAAGCGAAGACGCATAAATAAATAAAATAGCATGAAATAAAATAATAATAATAATAATAATAATAATAATAATAATGTTAATGCAGGTAAAAAGTCAATGGTTATTTGCACCTTTAGGCACAAACTGTAATTGTTTAAAAGTATTTGGAATTGAACGACTACCTAAAATTGGAAAATTTAAAAAATGAAGGAAAAATAAACAATTATTCATGAAAATAAACAAGGTTGAAACACGTAATATAAATATATATATATATATATATACGGAAGGAAAACATTCATTAGGTACTTACTTGTCAGCCATCACCAATATATACAGGTAGAACTATTCACTAGGATGTTGACTAGACCCGTCTAATCAACCGTAAGGTAGGAAAGTAAGACAGAAAGTAAATGGTTGACTGTAATTAGAATATACGTAAACGAAAAATATGAAGATAGGTATTCCTATACAAAGCTAGATATGAAAGTACTGTAATAAGAGAAGAGAAAGGGAATAGCACCGTTAGTTAAAATATCAAAAAAGGCAGAAGCGATAAGTTTTTAGTAATGAAAATAAATTAACTATTGTAAGCTAATAATAAATAGGTTAAGATGAAGAAATGTTATCAGAACTGGAACACGTAGATAAAACATCTGATAATAGGAACTAGTTTCTAGGAAGCATTAGTATTATATGTATATTGGACACAGAAATAAAAAGTGACAAAACTATAGTGCGTAAGCGCTTAATTTTAGTATAGCGAAAACGACAGCTAAGATTTAAAAGTACTATCATATCGTTGAAGTGCATAAGAAAATGTTTATAAATACATTTCCATGCATAACAATTCCTCAGTATAGTAGTTAAATAGAGACAAGATATCTAGGTTCGAGGCACGACAGAAGCAAACAATAGGGTGTTGGTGACTCATCAACCTGGTTATTCTATGTTAGGCACAAGTCAAATATCTCTTTAGAAGCATAAGAAGTTATTAATATGCAGAAAATATGGAAATTCCGGTAAAAGTCAAAATTCCGGGCACGAGCATAAATATTTTCGTCCTATAGTTGTTCAATAATAAGGCAAATAAGTTAAAACATCCATCAAGATTATTTAAACAATGTTCTATACTCAAATCATTTCAGTGTTATTATTTACAATACAGTAGACAGCGAAAAATGTTAAATTTGCGTTTCGTTCGCATAACACTGATTTGTAGCGCCTCTAGCGGTGAAGCGGCGAAACATAGTAGACACGTTGCGTTGAGGCTAAAGCCATGACGGTTCCATGCTTTAGGTAACCACGCCGATAACACCATAATACCGAGAGAACATCAGAAAATATTGAAATGCATGCGTTTTACGGAGAAAAGAATAAAGAATATTTATTTATAATATTAAATAAAGCAGTAATATAGCTAAATACAGTATTGTAATGAAGTAAAATTATTTAAAACATAACAGTTTGAGTAAAATCAACTACAATATTTGTTTAGAAGTAGTGATAGAAAGAAGAGAAGATTACTGTGTAATGAGAATGCGTTGCAACGATGCTTGATTATTACACATTTATATTAAATAATAGGTAACATTACATATAAGAAGCATTTATACTGCACGGAGAATGTAATATTTGCGTTAGAATAGAGTATATGCCTACAACAAAATGCGTTGTATTTTACAGCTGATGAGATAGTAGACACCAGACAGAATATATAAGTTAACTAGAATTAGCGATTGATTATGTATAGACATCCGGTCTAAGAATGAGCCCTTACTCTTTTTATTTCTCTCTCTTTTACAGATAAAATTGGAAAAATGGATTTCAACAACTTTAATTTTATTCTACCTATGACAGAATTAGAGGTGTTAGTACTAATTGTTATGATTAAGGCCCGGATTTTTATGTAGTACAAAGTACCGAAATATGTACATAAATATGTAACAAAAATCAATGAAATATGTAAGAAATATGTTAAAAATATGAAAATATGTAAAAATATTTTTCATGTTTATTTTGTGTCTGCTATTTTCTTAGCTAATAAATATACTGTAACATATTTATGTAATAAAAGCTTAACAGGTGTAAATAACTTCCTACAGATACGTACAAATTTTCAAGAGAAACAAATGAACATATGTATCAAGAAAGTAAAAAATCACATTATTGAACATAAAAAAATATTGATTTTTTTCTAGCTTCTTGCTAACGTTTGCAATCCACCCGAAATTACTTGCAATGTACGCTAGTGAACATTGAACAACAGGATTTTTGAACGCACTTTGAGAATCACGCACTGCTGCACTGGATTCTGCAGGAAATGTGGTGACAACTGACTATAGCATCAAAATTTACATTGTAGAAGTTAACAGCCTGTATCCAGGTGCCCCACCGTGTCAGTACAGGCTGCGGTGGTAGTGCTATATTTGGTAGCATATTGTTGTAGCACTGCATACGACCAGGGGCTTTCACAAAAACTTTCTTAGTAGAAGACACAAGCTCATTGACTTCAGGGAAGTTGATCCGCACTTCCTCTGCTACACGATGTAATACATGGACCAAACAGCACATATGAATGAGGTTTGGGTAGAACACTTTAAGCTCATCGGCAGCTCTTAACATGTACGCCGCAGCATCAGAACACATCATAAGCACTTTTTCTGCAGGAACACTTTCTGGCCACAACACTCTCAGTCCATAATTTACGAAACGTGCAACTGTGGAATGGTGTGTTTTGTCCAAAACGTTTGAACAGATCAGAAATGGTCGTGATGGAGAATCAGGGTCAAGCTTTCCTACCACCAGATTGGCAACTAAACATCCTCATACGTATGTAGTTTCATTCACCGTAAATCATATATGCGAATCACCAATTTCAGCTCGAATGTGTTTGATAGTATCTTCATAGCACACATCCAAATAATTCTTGCGGATAGTAGATTCGTCAGGAATGTGTCTCTTGCAATATTTTTCCAAAAAAGGACGCGAACTGTGGGACTTGCAATTTGTACCACGGTATGTCTGCTGCTATGAACGCATTGGCAAGGTCTTTGTAAAATTCACTACTGTTTTCAGATGCTGGCTTTGTTTGGGTTAAAAGTTTTTGCTTTGTGGCACGCTGTAACACCTTGTTTTTCATGTGAATAGCTGTTTTCATGTTCTGATCCAATTGCGACTTTATTGAACAGCCCACTTTCTTATGGAATACTAGACAAAATACAATTTTACCATCTGTGGTATAAGCGTCATCCATAGCTATCCACGATTTCAATTTTGACGCTAAAGAGGAAGCCATCATTGAAAACAAGAAACTGACTCGGTCACAAGCTGCACACTAACAAACCGGTTGCGAAACTGAATTCTTTTTCCCTTTGTTTGAAAGAAGAAGTGGCGGAGTAGCCATCGAGTCATACAAAAGCGATTTTTTAATCGATTTAAGAAACAAGTGATAAAACCTAGCCGCTCCAATCTCCTCCCTCTCACCGCCACCCCCACCCCAACCCGTAGAGGTTGCACATACAAAGAAAGGTGAGAAAGCCAGCCAACTATGTGCGTTTTAGTTTGTTTTGTCGGCACACATCCGAGTGGCGTCTGCTTGTATTGTTTTGGGTTTTCTTTCTTTATATATAAAAACTTTTTTCAGGATTGGAAGCGATAACTGACAACGTTTCTTTGCATATTGTAGGGTGCACGATTTGTTTTAACCCAGCTTTCCCGCAATGCAAATCGGTTGAACAAAGTGAGAGAAAAAATACAGATAATTAAATAAAGTACTTTTTGAGTTATTATTCCATATATAGGCGTATTTTTATTTGCATATTATTTAAAGAAAATTAGCGAAAAGGAGCAAGGAAACTGAATTTATGTAAAAATATGTACAGTAGACGGAAAATATGTAACAGACTTCAAAATATGTAAAAATATGTAACGTGATTTTTGTTTATATGGCTCTTTACTTCGCAATTTGCAAACATTTCATATTTTCACCAGCGTACATACAAAGGAAAAAATATGTAAAAACATAAAAATCCGGGCCTTAGTTATGATAATTACGTTGTATATTTTGATCAAAACAAGAAAGATAGAACAAAAGCAAGAAAATATAAATAGTTATGGTACAGAGACCATGACCATGACCATTCTATTTCGTGTCCTAGAAGAGAAATGATACATTGTCAATCGCAACCGTCGTGGGTGTTGAGAAGTTCAAAATGCAACGAGTCTGTTTTCATTGACTTTAAGATATTTGTTTTCATTTCGTCTAGCGCAATATATGTTTTCTTTATTGAAATAACATTCTGTGAATATACAAACACGTATATATATTTTCTTTGGACAGTTTTGTTTAATTATATTTCATCCACACTTTCTTCCAATAAATTGCATACTCCTGCAAATAAATATTTTACTGTCACAAAATATTTTGTGTGCCGATATTCTATAAAACATTGCCTTTTGATACGTTCACTACGTTTTGGCTCGTCTCCCACCCCACTTGGTTATCGTTTTCTTTAGCGAGTTTACAATTATCAAACTGATTTCCAAATTTATATTTTAACGAAATATTATTCTTGACCATTCCCTATAGCCCTAGAAAAGCACACTCCGATATATTTTATTTCTTCACCATTACTCAAACCCCACTCCTCTCCAAGTTACCTCACAGTTTCAAAGTCACTCATTTTCGTCTTCACCATAATGTTTCTCGTTCAGCAACTCCCCCGATAGAAATTTCACGGTGCAATCCTCGAATTAAGGGTTCCGATTCGCCAAGCATATACCGTTGCCTTTTGACCTTCTCACCCTCCACGACGGTTGAAATTGACAATGTATCCTTTCTCTTCTAGGACACGAAATCGAATGGATATGGTCATTCTGTGTTCCATTGGTCACTCAAAGTCACATTTATACTTGGATAAGGTCCATTGTGCGACTCTGTGAAAGAGCAATTGGCTACCCTGCGATACCTTGCCCTTTTAAATGTGTTTTTCTGTTTTGTTATTGTCGCAACTTAACGGACTTAGAAGAGTGGCCATACATTTTCTGATCTAGGTTGTACTGACATTTTCACCAGTTGCCCGTTTGCACAGTTATCTTGTTGCAGAGTTAAGATTTGCTCTATATTCTTTCATTTAACAATAACTTTCATACAATATGCTACCTGACTCCCGGTTCAATTTGCAAATTTTGACTTGGACCCCGCCTGGGACCCTGTGATTGCCCCGGGGACATAAATATTTCATTCTAAAGGTGCTGGGCTCCCCACATTAATTTGATATGTATTCGCTGAGTTTCCTTACCCCACCGTTTCCGAAAAATCTGACCCGGAATCTGATTTTGTAATGTGTAATATGGAGCTCAATTTCTAACTTTTCACGCTTATATCTCCGCAACGGTAGATATCGAGGATGTATCCCTTTTCGTGTTATTTTGGGACAAGGTATCCAACAGCCATAGTCTCGACTGGAACTCACAGATACACTTGAAAAAGTTAGCTACTAAGTGTTACTAATACCTGTGCACTGTGTTGAATCATTTTCCCCCCTAATACCTAGGTTGATTAGCTACGAGTATCAATGAAACTATTGCGCTTTCACATTATTCAAACAATTTTGTAGATTAGCATTGACATTATGTGTTCAAATGATGACATTGCGGGTAAATATGAATGAGGTTTGGAAGATAACAGTTGATCTGATTTTTAAAGCATTTGAAAACAGAAATTTATATTATTTTATAAAAACAAAGTTTCCCTAGAATGAAACATCTTCTAGTAGTCAGTAGGGTGACTAACTGCCACCCTTTAATTCTAGAAATTCAAAAGCATCATGCGTGGCAATTTAGGCAAGTCTGCGTGGTACCACTGCCTACCGATAGCTCAAAACGGAAATTAAAGTATCATTTCCATTCCCTTTCGGTAATTTGAATTGAAGACATCGGTTGATTTAGCATATTGAAACTGGGCATGAAGTGCGAGTTATTTGATAATGGCAAAAATAAGTAGTTTCCTGTTGTTTACACTTTACATCCTTGATGTATTCCTAATACCTGTGCCCTCTGTTGAATAATTTTCCTCAGAATTATACTAGAGTGTTATTCTCATAATTATATATGATCGAGTAGTTTCGTCACAAGAAATGGTTTTGCTTATATTTTTTATTTTATTTATATCAAGAATCATCCTAATATGTATATAATTTTTCACTACAACACTCCTTTATTACTTAAAGCACAAGGAAGCATTAGTATATGAAAAAAAAACTGAATTATTGACGAAACCTTTTACGTTATATATATGCGATTTCTTTTGCGAATATCAGTGCATGTGTTTTTTTTTACATCCCGAAACTTTATGCAGTCAAACTGTTCGCATGTGAAACAATGATCTTTTTCACACATTCATTGTTGCATTTTTTTTTACGGAATTTGGATTTTTTAAGTTTTACGATAGCTTAAACTAATGTCCATATCGAGTAAAGAGAAAATAAACTATTAAAACTATTTCTAAGTCAAATGGATCGCTTGGAAAAGAAGTGTGTTAACTTTAGAATTGTATTTTTAAGAAGTGAAATTTGACATAAAACATTTCATTAGCGGTTTTTGACATATTGGCAATCAAAATGGTATTCATGAAATTTATTTTTTCATAATTTACTATTTAAAATATGTTGTTTTAAAATAAATCATCTATAGACATGATTAAAGCATTGCACCATTTTTCGTTTTGTATAGTTTTTCGATTAAGACTATGGAAGTCATTCCGTTGGATTGGATGGAATTATAGTTTAACGTTAATTTCTTATTCATGTCAGATCAGTTCTGGGTCTCTCAGTGAAATACGTGTACGTTTAAAACATATTTGACTTACTGATACATAACTCATAAAAAATAAATGGAACTACAGAAGTTCTAAAAATAAACAAAGAAATATGAAACACAAGAAACATTAAGATATATTGTTGGAAGTAGGTCATACAAAGTAAAGTACCAGAGCCAAGCTTGAGAGGACCACTGGCCAAAACCCGCTAAGGGAAAACGCTTAATGTAGCGCTTCTTCCAAGAGAACCATTAAAGTAATTCTGTTTAAGTATAATAAAAAAACAAATTATTATGTGTATGTTTCACGAAGTAAAAATACGAAGAAGAATCTAACAGACATATTTAGCGATAGAGATATAGTAAATATCAGTATACTTCAAAGAATAAAGAAACAGTACACGCTCGAAGCTGCAAGTTGTCCGGAAACGCTTTTACACATGTGTCTAAAGAAGAACCTAAGATGACTCCAAAGTTCCGCATAACCTATACATGTAGTATAACGATGAAAACAAATATTATTCTTAGATCATAGAGTACACATTACACAATGAATCAAGAGAACGGTTAATTTGAAAAGAGCGGTTGGAAGAAGAAAGAAATAGGATAATGACTATAACAGAACCAAACCTCGTAATCGTCATATCATCCTAATATGCGAAAATGTTATAACTCACAACATTTAAGGGCAAGGTTGTATGTATTATATCCAACGTTTGCAGTATTGGGTCCAATGCCAATGCAACAAGAGTGGTCAAGAAACTGATACTTGTCTAAGTTTCTTTTCAATTGGGATGAAAAAAATAGATGACCATTAGTTTTCATTTTGAAACAGGTCGAGTATAAATTACCCGTAACCGTCCAAAATTCAAAGCTAGCTCTTATTCTTCTATAATCTTTAAAAGGAAGCTATGACCAAGACCAGTATACGCTTTCGCTCAAAGCTGGCTCCGGTGTTTGACAAAATTGAACATATGAAAACAATAATCCAATAATAATGCAATCTCCCAATAATCACAGTGTATATGCAACATCAAGCGCCGGATTAAGATTTTAAATACAACGCAATAATATATTTAGGTATAAGAGACTCTACTCGCCCTATGATGACTTTAATATGCAATCAACAATAAAGAAAAACGATGATAGTTCTGAATGTTCGAGTAGCTCCAGACATAGGAATACATCCTAAAGGGGTAGTATACGTAGATCGTCATTGCCATACAATCGGATAAACACAATAAGTGAAAATATCGCTTCATCTTGATAATAATGATTAAAGTCCACCGCAAAATAAACACAAACGAAAGGAAATGAATTGTTTTATATCATCGAATATTTGAAACTACGAATACAGAACAAATTTGCAAAAAAAAAAAACATGGCTATTGGGAAAATTGTACGGGGGAGTAATACAAAAAAAAATATGAAAATTTCGATCATAGGCATACGGTACACTGCCACAGCACTTAAAATAACTTTGACATTTAGGTTAAAATAAAGATCTAAACGTATAGAAAAGTACGTTGGAATAATAAGACTGCGTGCTATGCAAGTATCGAAAACGCACCTACATCTCTAGAAGTGTTTCGTCATAATTGTTATTTCATTATTAGTTTTCCAAAAGGATGGGTTGATTTTGGGACTACACATTTTAATAATGACGATCACTCTTGCACGATCCATGAGCGAGATAGGTAGCGTTGTCATGTACCACAGGAGAGCAAATATCTTCTCTGACATTAATTTCGCCAAGCATGGTCTTGGTGTTGCAGGCAATAATTAAAGATAGACCGTGTCTGAAACACTACTAAGAATTATCTAAAGTTATCACAAAAAGGAGCCACAGCAAATATTGAAAGGCAGGCTAGGCTTTGATGGAATCTCAAGGGTGGCATTCAAATTCTCAATTACGTATAATACAGTGAGTGACAAAGTACATATGGCATCGTCGTTGCACAAACCTCAACTTCCCTGTCGTTGTGTAACTTGAATAGGCATGAAATGTGACAATGTAAATATCTTGAATACAAAAGTTATATTCCGTACCATCAGGTTTTGGTACAAGTTGATCACAATTAAGATCTTTTCTAATCAGAAGTTCAACCCCAGTTAAGCGTCCACAATATGCATGCAAATAACACAATCCGACAACCAAAAATTGCTTAAAAACTCTTCTTGGAAAACAAAACTATTTCAGTGATGATTGATAGTCAATACTACGTAGCAAATTAACAATACATTCAAAAGAACAGAAGATAATGCAAGGAATAATAATAACTGGACGGAGAGAACATACGCCCCTAAGTGTGCAAGAAAAATCGCTAGATGCAAGGATGCCACAAAACACAATGTGTAGATGAGCAATCACAACCTAAAATGAAACATGAGTATTCAGAAACATAACATATACTCAGCCGCTGAAGATCAACTTCAAATATTAATAGAAATATCCACAAACAACTCAGTAGAAAATAATTTATAAGTTTTCTCCTACACTAACTTCTCCGTGAGGAAAAATATATTCTTGCCTATGTGTTTGTCATCACAGCACAACATTTTTCTTACAAAGTGAAATCCAAAAGCAATAAATCTACATGCTTATCGTCCTAGAACTGTTCTATAAAACACTGGATCATTAATAATAGGGCAAATTGAAACCTTAATAATTCCTGAGGCGGATAAACTGCGAGGAACAGAATAAAATAGTAAATCTTTCAACTAAACTCCATGTCGTACACTATTCTTGTTCAAGTGACGGAAACGCAGAAATATTGAAAGTATTAGGAAACCGGGCTTCATTCCACTGATACATTTAACTATCGTGTGATCGTGGACCTCAATAGCGACAACCGAAAACATATTTAAATTGACAAACCTATACAAATTTTAATGAAAGAAATATTTTCATCCACGCTTCCACACATTAAGGACATCAGTTGGTAGGCAATCAACGTCTAGTACGGCTTCAGAAAAATACATCTATATCCTCACAATGTTTTACTATATTTCTCCTCTGAGAAAAAATCATTACTGAGAATCATTATAACTGAAGAACATACAGTTTCATTGCAGATATCCACCACGCTCAACAGACATGTTATTATCACTATATTGCAAGACGATGCACCCTCAAAAAAATTGTTTTCATTGGTTTACAGTAATAATATCCTTTTAATACTTACTATATTCTTCTTCTGTGTTACTGCGAACTACGAGCTACGAACTACTTCTGCTTCACTGTCATAGCTTGCAAAGTAAACTAAGAGTGATTACCAGCTGGTACTACGCGAAAGAAATTTCGTATCTTAAACACGAAACTCATTTTACCATTGACCCCGGTGACTGTTGTTGCTGAAAGACATAGATAACCTTTCTAATGTTAGGTGTTTGGTTCTATCCCAGCTCACACCAAGTAGAATTTGTCGTGGATAAAAGATATATACAAAGCTTTTTACGTTTTCCATTTTCCTTGACTTTCCCGAAACCACCAATTTATTTCTTGTTATTATCATCGTCTTTTTGAATTTACTAAGTATAACGCTGGTCTGCTTAATCGAAAAATGTCATTTCATTTGGTCATATAACCCAAACTCTGAATGGTCTTGGACAAAATTATAAGATTGGAGCTGGGGTGTCCCTGTTTTCAATTTCGTATCATTGAACATTAAAGGATTTGAACTATGGGAAATAAATATTAAAAATAATGTAGTTGATACGAGTACAGACCGATGAACAAGTTATATTTACAGATATGGCATGCCATTAGTTTAATATGCGTTGTATGTAAGTTCCTCAATGTACGTCTCCAAAGTGAAACTGGTATAGATGTTGACACGGTAACACAGCTTTCCGTCTCGTACGACACATTTACTCGAAGGAAACTTCATAATAATCTTGAACATGGAAAACTTTCATTCTTGAATGTTTTCCAAAGTTTGCTATAAAGTGAATATTATCCAAACTGCAAATATAAAATTCTTTAGTGCAAATTACATTTAGCTAATAGACCACGTATGTGTATCCAATCATGATTCCTTAGAACATTTGTAAGCAACTGTAGGAAAACTGTAGAAATGAGCAATTTAGAATAAATTACGACACATCCTTTATCTGGACTATGAAGAATATTTCAACTTGTTGTGTACAATTTTCTTTCACAAATCTTTCTCTTCCTTGGGATTATTAGCACCTTAAAGAAGTTATTAGAACAAAGATTTATTTGTCGTCCAACTCTAATGGCTTCTAATCTGTAACACATGGTGTTATTTCTAAAACATTTCGTAAGATATTTTTTTCATGAAAACATTATTGCTCAAGCTATTTGCAACGAGCTCCCATTTATCAACCCTGCAGATTGCTGACAAGAAGAATAGCAAACTAAAAGACCTGTATTGTCGAACTAATTATAGTGGAAGTCAAAATGGAACATCTATAAATAATACTACTGGACCCACAATATAGCCTCGCAAAAAATTATATGTGCAGGGAATTTTGTTTACGGAATGTGTTTTAGGAAAATACTGGATTATTTTTTCCTTTGCTAGAAATTCCAGTTTAGGAACATTTTCCCAGTAGACGTCATTTTTCAAAAAGATTGAAATAGAAAATGAAATTTCAAAATTTTGCACCAGTAAGAATCTTAGTGTTGAAATGCAAGGAGGCTGGAAAAAAACGAAGAAAAATATTATTTTAGAAGAAGAAGTTTGTAAAATGTCCGCCATTTTCCAAAATGGTGGACACGAAAAACGAAGGTTAAAATAGGCATAGATGGTCATTTTGGTGTTGTAATATATGTCTTTAAGGCTGGAAAATATGAAAGAAATATTATTTTGGCAGACAGAGATGTAGTTTTAAAATATTAGCAACTTCTCAAAATTGAAAAACCCAAAACTAGGGAAATTAAAAATGTATTTATTGCATTATTAGTAGTCTCCATTTATATATTTAGGGGACTCGAAAATTCAAACACAAATTTAAAATTTCGTTTCCCGTGTCCCCCGTTTTGAAAAATGTCGTCTAATGGAAAGACGTTCCCAAACTGGAATGAGTACCCAAGAAAAAATAATCTAACATTTCCCTAAAACACATTATATATATAAAATTCTCGGCATATATATTTTTGTGGTATAATATGGTAGATCCTGGACTAAGGAATCAGAAACTAAGATCTAGCTTACACCTTCTCAGTCCCCTCTTTATACTTCCAGACACTAATCTTTCCAAACTATATCGTATAAGTCAATTCATCCTTAGATAATGTCCAAACCCATTTCTTCTCATTTAACTCTCAAATTCAGTATTCTTCTGTTTTCATTCACTCTCCTCAAAACTTCTTTATTTCTTATTTCCTCTCTCCACCTCATGTTTCTATCCTTCTCCGTATTTATATCTCGAACCTTGTTATAATGGATGTAATTATAATTGGAATAAAACATGTGTGAAAGTACAGTAATGTGAATATGACTGTCCACTTGTAGATTACTACACTTTATGGAAGACTTAAAGCTCGTTCTTATAGAAAGTGTTTCAAAAGTTGGTATTTACTAAATATGTAGTGATACCTGATTGTGTGAATGATGATAATTGAGTTAACTTTGGTTTCATAACTTATGATAATTGCATTTACAATCGCATACTCAATTGCATATACAATAATGATTAGACAAGTAGGTGTGTGGAGTTTCTTGAATATTAGTTCTCATCTTGCCTGACACAAACTATTTCTAAACAGAAGTACCTGGCTTGTATCATATTCTATTACAAATTATTCCATATACTGTTCTATCAGGATGCTTATAAGAACGGTTTAATAATATATATGTCCCATTTAATTTCCTTGGGTCTTTATTTTCCATTATGTCTCTTCAAGAAAGATGAATGAAAGTTGAGAATCTCAACGTAAAATGACATTGGATTTTTTTTCTGTCAGCCGATCTTTTCGAAAAGACACCAGCTAATAATTACTGTCTGAATGTCGGATGATCAGTTTATATTCTTAACGTTTGTCTCAAACGTTTCATTTACATGTTACACCACAGCACAAATCTATTGTTTCTTAGCAGTGAAAATTTTGTACACACTTTAATAAGTAAGTTAAATTTAAAAAAAATCATATTGGACGGTTATTTACTAAATGGCATAAAATTCTTCATAAAGCTATGTGTACAACTCTTTGTTGTTCAGTAGGGGATGAACAACTATATTCGTGAATTTTTTACATTATTTTTATTTTAGAGTATTTCATATTTTATTTTCACACCGCCAATAGCAAAAAGGGGCAGGAGATACAGTGGGTCCCACTAGCTTTCGAACCTGAAAAAAACATTATAATTTTCGAACAAATATACATAGGAAAATGAAATTCACAATACACGTACCTTGTTTCATGCTGAATACATGACCATCACAGCAGGTACTGAAAGACATGTTTGTACACGGCATTTCATATTGTGAAAAGTACGATGTAGAGTCTGCGGTGTGATCTCATGAATCGCATTCTCAATGTTGTTTCGCAACTCTTGCAGTGATCGTGGGTTGTTTCTGTAAACACAACCTTTAAGAAAACCCCATAAGAAGAAATCAGGTGGTGTCAAATACGGGGATCCTGACGGCCACAATCCCTTCGAGATTATCCTGTCACCAAAAGAGGACTCAATTCCTGCCATAGCCACGTTGGAAGTATGGCACGTTGCTCCGTCTTGTTGGAAATAACCGCGACGCAGTTCTTGATCGTCCAGCTGATTCACAAATTTACTGAAGATGTGTAAGTAAACTTGTGTGTTTACTGTATCTTCAAAGAAGATGGGTCCAATGATACACTGTCGGGAAATTGCACACCGAACTCCCACCTTCAAGGGATGAAATGGAATCTCATGGTACACATGCGGATTTTCGGCGGCCCACACCCAAGTGTTATGCGAGCTCACATAACCAGAGAGATGGAACCAAGTTTCATCTGTGAACCAAGTATAGTCTAGGATTCCTGGGTTGTCATGCAACAAAGCTTGCAACCAACGACAATACATCACGCGCTTTTCCCAATCTGTAGTCTTCAACTCCTGGTTGACTGTAACGCGATATGGAAACAGCTTGGCTCTTTTGGTGCCTCTTTGCACAGTTGACTTTGGCATCCCTACCTCTTGTGATAATCGATGCAGGCTCTTCTTACGGGACTGCAAAAGACGTTGCCGCACATTGTGTACTGTCTCCTCGGACATCCGTGGACGCGGGTCACCATGTCCCGTAAGCAACGTTGTTTCGAACTTGTTCAACAAATGATGTATTGATGATTTCGATGGTCCTTTACGGCATCCAAATTCACGGCAAAATTCACGTTGAATGGTCAGATACGATCTCGATATCCAATATTTTTAACAATGAATACGCTTTCCTGTACGGTGTACAGAACCATCCTCGCGATGCAGCGACTCGAGTGACACTAACGCACGCGCACCACGCCAAGCAGCACTTCCCCTGGCTCCACCGACCGTCTTTGTTTTGACGTGTGGGCTTCTGTTCAACCATTTCTCGTGTTTAGCATGAAAAAAGTTACTGCATTGTGAATTTCATTTTGTTATGTATATTTGTTCGGAAATTATATAGTTTTTTTCGGGTTCGAAAGCTAGTGGGACGCACTGTACTATCTACTGAAATCTATGCATTTAATTGCTAGAACAATACCTCACGATCTACTTCTTATCGGATTGTTTTCGTCACGTCTAACGCGCGTCTCTCATGCGTTTATCCGTGCTGTCAAATAAACTTCTCTGAGTTTGCGAGGAACTCCCACATTGAGCTTGATTTTGTGTTTGAGTTTCTTGAAATGATCATTAACAGTTGGGTGGGTGGATATTCAATGTTTCTGCAGTCTCTCACCTTCTCTAAAAAGAACCCCAATCAATTAATGCCTTTATTTGATCGTCCTTATGGGTTCCTGTCACAATGGCATGGTGCGTCCTCAGGTTGCGGATCGAGAAGGCCTCCAGATACAGAGGTTAGCTGCGAATATACTGAATAAGCAGTCGCGGACAGACGACAAGGAGTGGTCCTGGAGCTTGAACGTTTGGCTAAGGCTACCAACCACATCCTGCAAAAAAGGCACTTGTTTAGAAACATTCACAAAAGCCTCGGACAAAGACTGATAAAACTTGGCACGACCTCAGCAAAAGAAAATGCACATGGGATTTGGAATATGGAATATTAGAAGTCTTTATAGGGCAGACGCGTTAAAATTTGTAACGAGTGAGTTAGAGAAATATAGGATGGACCTTGTAGGGGTTCAGAAAGTTAGGTGGGAATGAAATGGATCTGTGCAGTCCGGAAATTTTACATTCGTTTGCGGGCAAGGAAATGAAAATCACCAAATAGAAACAGGGTTTTTCGTTCACAAACGAATATTACCAGCAATTAAGAGGGTTGAATTTGTTATTGACAGACTTTATTTTATTACTTTAAGTGTTGGTGGTGTGATATTATTGTTTGAAATGTACCAGCCCGAACAGAAGATAAGGATGACGATACAAAAGACAGTTCTTACGAGGAAATGCAACGGATATTTGACCAACTCCTGCTATACCATGTGAAAATTCTATTAGGGGATTTCGATCCGAAGGTAGGACGAGAGGATATTTTCAAACCGATTACAGGGAACGAAAGTCTGAATAAGGAAAATAATGACAACGGCGTTAGACTTGAGAACTTTGCAGCATCCAAAAACTTAATCGCGAATATAAATAATTCCCACATCGCGACGTTCATAAATACACTTGGACCTCACCAGACGGAAAAAAACACATAATCAAATTGATCACGTTTTAGTAGATAGAAAAAGGCAATCTACCATAATTGATGTCCGGTTGATTAGAGGGGCTGATTGTGACACTGATTACTACCTGGTAGCAGCGATAATAAGAGAGAGATTAAAGTTGAATAAAGGAAATATTCAATGTTCGAAAACTGAGAGATTTAATTTAAAGAAATTAGAAGAGAGCCAGGAAATAGAGGAATACCAGATTGAAGTTTCGAATAGATTCCCGGCTTTAAAGGATTCGGAGTGCACTAGCATTGTGGACACTTGGATTAAAATTAGAGATAACATTAAAATTTTAGCAAAAGAATAATTGCGACAAGCGGAAATTCGTAGGAACAAACCATGGTTCGACAAGGAATGCATTAAACTAATACAAACAGAAAAAAGGCAAAATTACGTTGGCTACAAAATCCGAATGAAATAATTACACAAAAGTTCGTAGACTACAAGCGGGAAAGTTCCAAAAGTTTTAGAACAAAGAAACGAGATTTTTTCAAAGCTACAATTAAGGAAGTTGAAGATAATAGTAAAACTAAAACATTCGGAATATATATAAGGGGATCAACAAATTTAAGAAAGACTCTCAACTTATTGCTTATGTATTAAAGACAGTTGACAGTACAGTTCTTACTGATACGGATAGCATCTTCAATATATGGAAAGATGTCTTTTACGATTTGCTTAACACGCAGCCAAAAGCTAATGTGGATGGAGAAATGAAGATACACACCACAGAACCGTATATTCCGGAAACCAACCGAATAGAAGTAGAAACCGCTATAAAGAAATTAAAGAAACACAAATCTGCGAGTGTACACGAAATTGTTAGTAAGACTATTCATGGCTTTGGATCATGGATTTGGATCGTGTCTGAAGAAGGATATGCTAGATATCCGAAACAGTTACAAATTATAATTTAAAATAAAGTAAAGTTTTAAGCTTTGGTCAGTGTCTCTTTTGTTAAAACGAAATTGTTGCTGAGTTAATTTTAGCTGGAGGCGAAGAATTGTGGAACGATATACACAAACTCATTCTCCTTATCTGGAACAAGGAAGAATTGCCACAAGACTGGAAAGAATCAATGATTGTTCCAATTCAGATGAAAGGCGACAAATCTGACTGTAATAATTGCAGATACATTTCTCTTCTGTGACCATCACACAAAATCCTTTCAAACATTCTGTTAGCAAATTGACCCAATACACAGATGAAATTATTGGAGATTATCAGTGCGTATTTAGACGAAATCGATCAACTATCGATCAAATATTTGCCATTCAACAAATACTTGAATAGAAGTGGGCATAATATACTCTGGTACACCAACTATTTATTGATTTTAGAAAGCCGTAAAACTCTGTTAGGAGAGAAACATTATACAACGTTCTTACAGAACTTGGAATACCGAGAAAACTAAATAGAGTAATTAATATATGTTTAAATTAATCCCAAAGTAACGTCCGGTTAGAAAAATTTTGTCCACGACCTTTCACGTCGAAAATGGCCTAAAACAGGGAGATGCGTTTCGCCATTATTATTTAAATTTGTTCTGCAGTACGGTATAAAGAAAATCAAAGATAGCAACCAGGGCCTAGGGTTGAATGGTATTCATCACGTTATGGCATATGCTGATGATGTAAATTTAATAGAGGATGCCAGAAGAACTATCGAAAGAAATGAACAAATCGTATTACATTCTTGCAGAGACATCTGTTTCGTAGTTAATGTTGTGAAAACTATACACAAGGAAGTTCATGGGGACAGTAATACGGCAAATTATGGATGCGTCAAAATTAAATAATACTTTTGATAAAGTGGATACTTTCAAAAATATACGATCAATATTAACAGACGAAAATCATATTCGACTAAATCATAGGAAATTAAATATCGATTAAAAGCAGGGAATTCGTGTCATTATTCAGTTCGAAATCTCTTGTCGCGAATTCTGTCACGGAATTTGAAGTTTAAAATATATAAAACCGTAATCATACCTGTTGCTTTCTAGTGTTGCGAAACATGATCGCTTACTCTGAGAGAAGAACATAGACTGAAAGTATTTGAGAACACGATCCTGAGGTGAATATTGGGACCCAAGGAAAACGGAATGGGGAATGGCGGAAACTTCCAAAAGACGTACTACACAATTTATACCGTTTAACAAACATTGTAGAAGTCTAGAAATCTTAGGTGGGCAGGTCATGCAGCTAGGTTGGATGAAAGCAGAAACACTTTCAAAGTCTTGACTGGACTGGACTAGACTGGACTGGACTGACTGGACTGGTCATGACTGGACTAATCGGAAAAGCCACCATTAGGAAGAACTAGGTGCAGATGGGGGGACAATATTAAGATGGATCTCGCAGAGATAGGAATACAGAGTAGAAACTGGATCCAGTTGGCTAAGAATAGAAGTCAATGGAGAGCTTTAGTGAAAGGGGCATTGGACCTCCGGGTTCCATAAACCATAGAGTTAGTTCGTTATTTGATCGTCCTCAACCTCGGTTGGGATTCTTAACCGACGAACATCATTGAGATCAAAATCACCAGCACGGAATTTTTTGAACCAAAGATGAGACTGACCCTTCTGTTTGCATTATTGCCTTAAAATTTTATGCAATTCTTCCCAGGCTTGTCACGCGTTTTTCCCTTTCCTGAAGAATAACAATAAAATATGGTGAAAATACAATTTTCGGTTTTTCATTCTATATGTTAAATATGTAAAACCAAAGCAATCAAGGAGAAATATTAATAGACAAGACTTTCAATTCGATTCCCGGTTGGGATATTCGGTCATAAAAATTTAAAAAGCTTTTTCAGGCCAGACGTCCTGAATGAGGTTTTCCTTGGATTCCCTGATTCACAGCAGGGAAATGCCAGGGTGGTACCAAACTTATAGGTCACTTCCTTCCTTCTCCAGTCATTTGTTATTTCCCCCTCTGCGGATAGTGTGCTCCTAGTGTGACCTCATCCCTCATACGTGACGGGCTAGCATGGTCATAGATAACAATAATAAATCCTAAAGGAGACAGCAATTTCAGTGTTGTTAATGTGCATTCTTCATTCATCCCGTCACTTATTCAGCTATTTTCATATGATCATATAAAACATAGGATACATCCCGTACATGTAGAATGGAAGAAATTAGTATTCAGGCTTGGTTTAGTGTGCAAGTAATAAAGAAATAACAAACAACATGATAATATTTCCTTCCCTAAACCCTTCCATTGGAGTGTGTTGTTTCTAAAAAGAAAGAAACTTGAAATGCAATCATAAGCTCCATAAAATAGAAAATAACTAGCCAGGTCACGACTTTGCAATGATAATTGTTATTACTAAGAAACATCTCCTTATACAAGTAATAGTATTTTCTGTATAGTCTTACGTGAAACGGTTTTATATAGCTAATAGTATTTGTAGAAGGTGAAGTGACGTGGTAGCAAAATGGTTAGAGTATTGAACTTCCATTCTGCAGACTCGTTCCAAATTTCGCCAGGCTCAAATATTTTTTTCAAATTTTTCAATTTCAATTTCAATGGATAGTCACTGTGGCAAGCAAGATCTCCTCTTCAGAAAAATGAAGATGTTGGAACGAGAAAAACTGTAGAAGATATGTCAATGGAGGCAATGGGTTACTAATTTATTTCCTGCACTTGTTCTAGATTTGATGTTTTTATCTCTTTTCAAGTTTTTTCCTATTGAAGCGTGGTCAGTGTTTTTATTTCTTTTAACATATAGTATATAATCAAATAATATATTACAAACACAGCACTATTAAGATTGATATATGGTGTTCATTGTAGAACACGATCCGAATCATAGTGATCCATCTCTTAATATAGAACTGTTTCGAGAACCTACTTTATAATTTTACTCGCATAAATACTTGGCTCATTGCTACTGCTAAATACATGATTCCCATAAATACTGTAAGCTGGGTTGCAGCTGTCCAGGCGTTTTAACAACTGCATATTTGCTGGACACAAAGAAACGGAATTAGAGCAATCAGGAAGAAGAAATTATGCTGGTGGAGGTACACCTCTTCATAAGCCTTGTTCTTACTACACTAACTGATTTCTAGGATTTCTTTTTCGTTTCTTTATAATCACTTAGATCTCTCCTAGTACATTATTTAAACTAGTTCGTTTTTCTTTGTTTGCCTAGCGCATATTAAGCTACAATTACATGGCAAGTCTTCAAATTCATAAAGATTGCTGGATGCTTATCAAAACACCATTCATGGACAGACAAATTGCTACTCTTAAATGAACATAATAAATTTAGAAAACATGAGCCATGGCAACAATTTCAAAGTGCCAGTTGGAATCTTAAAACACGCGGTGAAAAGTAGGAGTGTTGTCAATCTGAAAGATCGAATAATGAACGTTTGGTGCAACATTAAGACCAGTTTGAAAGGCATACTGGTTAACTATAGAACAAAAATAAGCATACCATTAGCTTTTGGGAAAATTTGGTATTAAAATGAGGTGTCACATGCTATGGTTTTCATTTTTCAAACTTAACTTTAATTTGAAAGGGGCGGATTTCAAGATGGTTACCGTCAAGGATAGCTTCACCGTATCACTTCTCTCTAGGCATAATATGTATTACCGAAGCTTTTGTCCACTTATTATCATTATAAACAGCTGATATGCCTGTAACTTTTCCCCATATGGGCGTATCTTAAACCTAACTTCACTCTTGTCTTCCTGATTAAATTCTAATCCGAAATTATGTATCATATTACCCTATTTTCATTTTAAAAACTTGACCTCAATTCAAAATCGCGGATTCCAAGATGGCTACCGTCAACGTCATACGTACATTAATAATTTGCCTTAGGTCTTATATGTATCTAAATGGTTGTCCTTCCGTTAACACTCCGTTTACAAAGGGTAGTAAGGGACTTCTGCAGTAATCTCTAATAACCATATCACAATTCTTAAAAATTGTTTTTAGAAAATAGAAAACATGCACCGTGGCAAAAATTTCTGTTATCACAAATAATGAATACATGTCCTCTATCAGCAAAAAAAAATCATTGAAGTCGGAGTCGGACAATTGGGTGATGTCCCTTGTTAGGTATATTGGTGGTATCTAATGTAGATCAATTTCGCCAACTTTATTTTTTTGAGTGTTTGAAAGGTATTATTTACTGGTCTCAGAAACGCAATTTCATTATACATACCAGGAATAGGAAGCCACTAATACTACCATTGTTTCGCCATATCTATGTGTAAGAGTCCATAATGAACGTTCAAAGTTTATGGTTGCAGAAATATGCATGCATACGTTATTTGTCGATTCGTAAACAGATACTACCTGAGTGGTATATGATAAGGTAAATATTTTGAGTGGAGGCTATAAAAATACTCCGAGTCACTTATTCTGTTTCCTTTCGTTCAATACCACATTTCCCTCACTTATTTGTACTTAAATATAAGCTACGATTTATATTGTCAGCTCTGGGCGCTGACGTGATGAAATTAAACTCATGTTGTGCAGTTTTATTTTATAGTTTATACAATAATATTTAACGTTTAAAAATCGTTGTTTGTATTTATATCATTACAACTATAAAAACAAGAAAACCAACTATGCATGAAAATCTTGATTCAATTGATAGGTAATGTATCGTTCCAGTGAAAGGATCAGTTACATATATCTAGCATCAATTGATAAAGTAGATTTATGACATTTACAGTGACTACTGTGTTCCCTTTAGAGTTTCATATACTGAAATTGTGACAAAACGAAAATTTATAGTCAGAATTGAACGTATTTAATTTTCAAGCTTTGCTTATAAACTGAATTTGAATTTTGATCAACAGAATGTGCAAGACAGTTCAGTCAAATGGTCTTCGTAGTTATTGTTTACTGGAGTTTTTGAACGCAATTTTAGTTCAAATTAAATAGTCTGGTTTTCCTTAACTTATTCGTTATATTTTATAAGAATGAAATTGCTAACGGTTTTGATAGTTTATGGAGAATATTTAATAACTGTCACTGTATAAAATATTATTCTTATATTCTTAAAGATGCCAAACGAAATTTTATCAAAATATTAGTGTACGTGTTAGTAATTTTGCTCAAAGCTAATACTTCTATATTGTATGTTGAAACAAATTATCATTGTTTCTATTATCTGAAATAAATCATTTTCGTTAGCCCGTTAAGGCCTCAAATTTAACTAGGTTTCATTCAGAATGATAATTCTAAATAAAATGTAACCCACTAAATATAATTTAGTTAATAATTTATTTATATTCGAGTCATCAGTTCTTTTTGCTTGCTTTTTGTTGAAATATATCGATCGGAAAGGAACATCTGGACCCGTTATAATCTACCGTAAGATATACTTCAAAAAATGATAATAGGTTGAAACTAATTTCTGACTCTTTTTTGCTTCTCTCTTGCAAAAATATATCCTTCTTACCTTCTTTTTTAAATCTTCTCCTTACACTTGTCTACGATCTAGTCTTTTTGTTTTAAGTTACGAACAAAGTTTTTGTTGCTCACTAAGTCACTAGATAACTCACAACATTTTTCTTAAAACTAAAGCAGATAATACAAGTATGTTAATTTTCACTAATATAGATTAATACAGCAGTATAGAGGAACTAATTTAAAATATGTTTAAGCACGTGGGTATGTGTATAATATAAACCCCAAACGTTTATTGTGTATATTACAAGACTACACACACACACATGTTAATTAGTATACATTTATTTGATTATTTATTATAATCAGTAGTCTTATCACATATATTTTAGTCTTAGTATACATATACTTTAGTCTTATCACATAAAGTTGCATTTCTTCTCCATGTTTACACACTTTTCTAGTACCAGCTTCGAACAAAAATGTGGTAACAACTTAAAAATAAAATTCGCTTTCCAGGTCTTGAACAAATACCGCAATTAACATAAACACAGTACAGAACAGATTACTACTACGGAACTACTTAGCACTATATACGCAAATATTTAACGCTTTGTTATCCGATTTCTGCATATGTTTTATGTTGATTCACTCAAATTAACGAATAGTTTTCCTCATGGAGACTTACCACTCGGAAAAGAGAAACTTCGAGAAAATGCAACTAAAAGAGAACTTAATGCCCAATTACGCAATGTGAAACATAGTATTATTCTTCTTACTCATTGCCTTCTTTTCTTCAGAGTAATTTCGATTAAAAATATAATTACACTAAGAAACCATCCAATAAAAATAAAATTAAATATAGCCTCAAGATGACACAGAGATATAGATTTAGCTTCCGTCGTTTCTATCGCAATATCTGTAGGCAGTGATTCAGACAACCATCTTCCAACAAATCCACCTTCGACAAGTCTTTGAAGTATTATGTTCATTCTTGGACAATAGGGTGAAAACTTGTTAATAACAAAAGAACCCCACGCGTTTCCAACCCGAACTTTAGAAAAGTGCAAATAATCTTCACCAGTTATTGAGCGGTAGTTTCTGTGCTGATATTTCTCTGACATATATACAGAAAATAATATAGCATCTCTCTTAAAGGCTACACGATCCAGCCCTACTTGATTGGAGTCTATATACTGAGAAACGGATGAAAGTCGTTCCAATATAGGTGATGGAAAATCTCTCAAAATATTTATAAATTGTGGGAGACCTATGATAGGCAAACCAGAGTCCATTATATCATCCAAGGAATCGATGTCTCTTCTATAGTGGATTGTAAACATAAAGCCTAATAGTGAACCCTGATATAATGCATTAAAGGTGAGAGAAGCCACAAATGATAAGAAGAATAACATTCTCAAAGATACATGATTTGCTCGCTTTGTAACTGATATCTGTAAAAATGTTGCAAGCACATACAAAACAATATTAATCACATCATCCAATATTAAATTTGTTTTGGAAAGAACGTATCTAAAATATAATTCAAATAATAAATTAACAAGAAAAGTGGAAATTACGACTAACCATAGTGAAACACTGAAAGGAAGGAATAAACACATCCATGATGGAAATCGCTTAGCTTTTGGCGAAATGAAGACAAATGAGTCGAAATAATAAATCTTCGTGTAATCAATAACTTGATATCTGCTGTAGGTTAAGATAGATACCATTTGATTGATGTTGGAAAATTTCTCAGCAACTTCTCCTATGCTTCCAATATAAGTACCATTTGGAAGTACTTTGTTTACTTGTCTCGGTTTGTACTTTTCAACGAACACTGCTGTAAAATTCATGTGTCGTACCCATTCATTTAATATTATTCCACCATGTCCTGACACCTCAAGTGTACCATTAGTGGTTTCATTCACCCACGTGTGAGGCCAAAAATTGAATCGGCTTATATACAAGGGATATCTGTTAACATTCCTTGTTTTTTGTTCTATAACGTTCGTTGAGTACCTGATTTTGTTCTTTGTAAGTTTATTATGAGAGATAACATCGTATGACATGGTCTTCGTAAATGGATTGTACGATACGGATAAGGTACTTGCACTTGTATGAGCCATGGGTTCAAAAGTATTTCCACTATTACTTAGTAACACTTCAACGTCTAACATATTTTCTTTCCAAAATAATTCGAAGATAACTTTCAGTTTTTCATTGTATTCGATAACTTCAGAGAATAAAACAATAAACTTAGCTCGTCGATTCCAATGATGCAAATATATTCTACCTCGACCAGCAATAAAATTGACAAAAGATTGGATGTTCAACATCAAAAGTATAAAGTAAGAGTTTTCGTAACTTTGGATCTCTCTAAGCTTCCGCGTTGAGTCTATTCTCACGTCTTGAATTGTGCATGATATATTGCACGTTTGGTACATTTGTCTTAAGTATTCATTTGCAACATCAGAAGGTAGTTCGTGAACAACAAATATACATCGCACGTTGTCCCATTTACTTTGACAAATTTTGTTTAAAGAGATATGTGTGCTATCTTTAACAGTACTCGAAATAATATCCGAATCTGTTAGTATACTGTTGTTTATTTGAAGCAGGACTAATATTGTCACTTTAATATCCAATCTCAGCATTATGATACCCCGATAGTATAAAAGAGACAAGATTACGAGTAACGTTTATACAGTATTTCAGATATAGATCGACTTAAATAAGTTTCTAGTGAAGTAATAATCAATTTTGAGTTTGTTGTGTGAACTGCAAAAATCTTGTAAACGTTTTAAAAGAATCAGTTGTCAACAGAAATATGTTAATAGTTTAAACGAATGTAGTTATGATTCGGACTGCCTGCCTTGCGGCGGAGGATCCAGTTCCCACCTAATTGATTTTGGAAGTAAATTCTGCTTTTAGAAGTCCATATCAAGACACTAAACTGTAGTATAGTATATGTATTCTATATGATTATTTTGTACGAGTAATAACTATATTAAACACTAGTTTATTGATTGTACCTAATAAGGATAAATCTTGTTTTGTATTATATTCACGTGTATACCTAAATGTGTGTATTTGGTGCATCACTTGCGAGTTGCTCTTTCTCTTCGTTCTTAAATGACATTGTGAGTTTCCTGGTTATGATATTATATAAGTACAATTTTACAATACTACAGATCCAATATAAAAATTGAGGTATTATGTTCATAGCTCCAAAGTCAAACGAACTGTATTTGCACGGAGACAATAACATGTAGAAGTTTACTTTTGTTACCAAATCGCATGCCTCAAGCTAACAAAACGTTTGGCGAGATCATTAGTACATTGCCTTTGATGCTCCTTTTATATATTTTCACGTACGTATAGTTACTGCTTATCTGGTCCAAGTTTCAATATCTCCTCCTTCCAATTTCTGCAATGATAATTATTATTTATATTAGCATGGTATAAATTTAAAACTAGTTGTCCAATATATAGTTACCGCATATTAATAAAACATATAAGTAATGATGTGCTGGATATTTAAATGAAGTACACAATGCTAGAACTATTAGCTCGGAAAATTATCTCAGCGTTTGTTTTAGGTTTTTTAGTCGAACATCTAGTGTAACTATCATTTTCCTATCATCTGTCCAATCGTATTCATTCAATATCGCAATTGACTTTGTGACTAAAACTATTCTAATCGGAATGTTTGTCTATTAAGCTAAGAGACTCATGTATCTGGTGCCGATGACTGCATGCTGTAATGGAAACTTAGAACTAAGTTCGCGATAGTTCACTACCACAAGGGCTACTCCCACCGAATTGATCTAAATGGAGTACCCAGACGAAGAGTGTTATGGGAGGAGGCACCAGTTATTTTGTAGTCAAGATGCCAGGAACCACAGTGCGCATTAGTCCCAAGAGTGTGTTCAGACTGACTTGAGCTCCTGGGATACTTCGGGGTTGTAAGGCATGGAGAATCCAACATTCTACTTTACCAAGTTTTTTTGAAGCAGGAAGAAAACATATGTACAATGATCTTTCGAAGGTTAAAACATATTTCTTGAGGTAAGATATTATTTCATTCGTAACTCTTGGAGACGATATAATGAGAATGACTATTGGACGATACAGTGACAATGAAGGAAAATAGGAAGAAAGAGAAATAAGAGCAAAAGGTTTAGGATAATGACATGGAATGTACCCGTCATCTTACACAAAGGGAAATTACACAATTTTAATAATCTAGTTTTGATATAAGTTTGTGAAGTTACTTTTGAAGACAATTGGGTTTTGGACAGAGAAGGAGATAAAATGTTTTACTCACGTAATGAAAATGGCGGTTATAATTATGTAAAAAAAATAATTCTTGGTAAGGCTTAAAGGAGAAAGTAGGGAAATATAATTTTTTGAAGATAGAGTTATTATGTCAAGACTTACAGGGAATAGGAAAGATCAAGCTTCCATAAATACATGGGTGCCGACTACATCGAACATAATTCAGATAGTAAAGGAAAATAATGAGATAAGAGAAAAATACAAACAGAAAGAAGACGGATATATGTTTAATAGTAAGGAAACCTTTAATCAAGTTGTGGAAGGTAAAAGAAGGTGGTATCTTAGGGAAATGTGATTGAGGTGGAAAAAATTCGCGGATAGATGTAACGGTTAATTAGTGTAGACAGAATTTTGTATTGAGTGGGAATAATTGGTTCAACCAGCACAAGAGAAGAAGGAAATCATTCCAACCCTCAACAAACAGACGAAAATAACACGGAGACTATCTTATGATTCAGGACAAGTATAAGAATAGCTTGAAGAAAGGAGAGAATTTTCTCTAATCTTATTCTTGTACTGGGAAAAGGAAATATTATACTGCAAAGTATAGACAGAAGAAAGCAATAGGCAACAAGATGTTGCATTTGAAAAGTACGAAAACACAAGGAAGTGTGAAATCTTTTCGTTGATAGACTCGAAAAAATATGTTTAAACCCAGGAAACGACAATAGGCACAGGGAGTAACATCGTGTGCGAGGGTATTAACCTTTACACAGCAGAATTGAGAAGAAATAGAAGGTTACCGTAAACACAAAACTTCTAAGAAAACATGGGTTATAAAAAAGAACAGATGTTGCAGGAAATTAGGAAAAGGAAGACGTGGAAACAGGTTAATGCAGAATAGGAGAGAAAGCTGGAAGATAAGTTAAACAACTAGTTACGGGGAGAACTAGATAGCAAGGTAAGAGTTTTTCAACAGAAAATGCGAGAACATAGATGTATTAGAAACATTTGTAAAACATCTGAAAATGTACAAGGAGATGAAATGTATGAAATTTCGAAGGGAACGATGCGGTATTATCATGCCAGGAAAATAATAATAGAGTATGTCTGAAAGTAGGTTAAGATGAAATAATTAGTAAAATGTAGGCGGAAACAGCAGAATTCCAAAAGATTATGCGTACACGATGTTCTCACTTAAATTTCACTCTGTGATGTAATCAGTATCTCTAGCACAAGAAATGAGAGAATTACCAAGGATACACCGTAATCTCCCGCTGTGATTCGAGGACGAATTAAGTCAAACGCATTCCCCATATCCATACTGTCCAATCTAAATTAATATTTACTCACAAACTTGGTATATATAGTTTATGTACCAGAATTGCATATTCCAAAATAGTTCATCGTAGCTGGATACTGAATGCAACACGGCAATTATCAACGTAATTTTAACATGTTTACTTTATTGTAATTGAGTTCATGCATATTTGAACAAGTTTTCTGCGGATATGCATGCACTTCTTCTTGTAAACACAGCTGTTTCTGCGTCCATGTTTATCTTCCCATGATTATGCGCCAAGGCTAAAAGATACTGCAATGATTAGTTGTAGATAATTGTGAAGCAATGAAACTATAAGGGAACAGAAAAACACTAGAAAAGCCTCCACACAGCGGAGTTTGTACACCACGAAACTTACTTAGCGAGTTTGAAACCGAACCAAGGTTCCCAGACAAAGAGGTGAACGCTTTATTGCTGATTTAACGTGAACCCCCTGCGCTTTGAAGTACTCCTTACTTGGTCGTCTAAGGATAATTATTTAAAATCCTTTCTTAATATTTTTGCCTAATTTTTCATTTGTCCTGTACCAACGATTAGTGACTTGATTCTTTCCTTAAATTAGACGTCTTGCAAATTGTTTGTGCCCAATAAGGAGCTTGGATATAGTGACAACTCTTGATCGTATGTATACTAGACAATGACTTTCGTGACAACAGAAACAATGTTAAATGCGTCATAAGTAACATTTCGCTAACGTATGTTTGTTAAGCTCAAACTAGGGCTACAAGACTTCTCTAACGTATTATTTATGTATCTACATATAAGAATAATTCTTAACTGACTAATCAATGCGTAGAGCAAACTGCCAAAACTGAGAGCCAAAACTTCAAATTTGGACTGTATATAGGAATGTAACGTAATGTACGTATCACTAATAGATAATTGAAATTCTATGTGGAATTAGGGGAAATGAGAGACATGGAAGAAAAATAAGTTCAGTTATTATAATAGTCCAGTTATTTAAACTTTTCATTTAATAAAGTGTAATGATTATAATTGCAATTCTATAGCAATACATTTTAATTCTTTGCCATTAGTGACATGAGATTTTGTATTTTAAAATATCAACATGAAAAATTGTTGAATTTGTCCAACAAGAAGAAAAATAGTATAAACATAAAGAGATAAAATGATTACAACAAGGCGTCAATCAGGGTTTTTAGATATTTGTTTGACCTGCAATAAAATAAAAAGGTGTAGGAGGTGATTTACTCGAGTTCCCATACCGGGTGTTCATATTTCTTGCGAGACTTTGGATTCACCCGAATTCCATGTGGAACTCTGATAACGAAGAACACTACATATTGCTCTGAGTGCCATTGCTAGCAAAGGATTTGCATAAACATTGAAAGGTCAATAACTAGCTAGGATAACTTGATTTTGATTACGAACAATACATTTATTACATAGAAGTTTGATAATGAACAAACAGCTTAACGTAGGTTACGCGCGTAACTCCTGTAGTTTTTGGACTTAACGTAGAAGAGACGTATAACCGAAAACGCACGTTTTATAATGCATTCCGTCTAAGTGTTGCATCTATACGTACTTTCCGTATGAAACAATGTAGGCGGTCAGGATCTCACATATAAATGGACGTATATAACATATAGCTGAGGAATGTAACATAAGTATATGCATGTGATATACGGAAAACTGGTAGATATAAGACATCCTGTCTCGGCATGATGTAACATCTAACGGTAGTTCATATATAGCATATGAACAACGTGTGCTTCTTACTGATTTCTGTAGTAAGCAAGAGGAGTCCGTATATTTGTACAATATACCGCTGTCCGGAGAATGGATTTTTCTCAGTGTAGTTACGTATGAAAGCGACGTTTGAAATTAGAAAGTTACATGTTTGAATCGTTTATCACAGGTAGAATGTTGTAGTGTATGTGTTTAAAACAAACGATCTAAACTATGACAACAAGTCGTCTATTGTTACATTATCTGTCAAGGACGTTTGAAGTCAGGGTTGTGCTTGTCTGCTGAACAAAGTATTCTGCAGCCTATTAAGCATGTAAAACCAAACTTTCGAATTAAAGTTCATTTTCTCGAAAATGTTAATTCTCAGTCTTCAAATGAAATATTAATTGAGGAAAGAAGTTTCATAATTCTGTGGCTGACAAGTAAAGTACAGTAGTATAAGTCATAAACCATCAATTTCACGGAAAAAGCGAAAAAGTGGTTCGAAGAAAATATCTTGTTGAATTGCGTCTATTGTATATTGACCTAAAAATTGTTCACTTCCTGCGTTCCACATCTCAAAACTTTCATAGTGTCCCTCGTACTAACGTAAGTAACAACAATATCATGACCCAATTTCGGCCAAAAAGTGACTTGGCACAGTTTACCCCTCATTACCAGAATTGGTTGATTATATGACATTAATGGATAATGGTAACTAAATAACTACTGTAAACTCTGTGACCTATGGAACCCAAAGGTTCAATGCCGCGTTCACAAAAGCTCTCCGCTAACTTCTATCCTTAGCTAACTGCATCCAGTTTCTATTTTGTGTTCCAATCTCTGCCAGATCCATCTTAATATTGTCCTCCCATATGCACCTGGGTCTTCCTAATGGTCGTTTTCCGATTGGTCTTCCAGTCAAGACTTTCAAAACCGTTTCTACTTTCTTTCATTCTAGTTACATGACCTGCCCACCTCAGCCTCCTAGAATTGATTACCCTAACAATGTTGGGTAAACCGTATAAATTATGTTGTTCCTCGTTATGAAGTTTCCGCCATTCCCCATTCCCGTTCCTCTTGGGTCCGAATATCCGCGCAGGATCTTGTTCTCAAATACTTTCAGTCTATGTTTTTCCCTCAGAGTAAGCGACCATGTTTCGCAACCATACAGAACAAGAGGCATGATTATAGTTTTGATAATGGATAATGGTGTATACGTTTTCAAAGGAATGGATATGTTTGCTTTTAAGTAAACACAAGTACAAACATGATACATATTATTTCTCTAAAAAAAAATCTTAAACAAGACTAACCAACCAAGCTCCATACCTTTCCAACTGTTTTAACAACACTAACACATCTCTCCGTGCAGTAATATAGATTTTGTTTATAATTTTGTTTTCTCCGAACTATATTTGTACCATAAATACGTTAAAGATTAGTTACTTATGAAAATATTGCGTGTTCATTAAGTAACAAAACAACCTTTACTCCAGTCATTAATTTTCTAATTGACCATAAATGCATTTGAACCATTTACTCTTTAAGATTGTTCTCAATGACAAAACAACCTGACAAACACAACATATATATTCTAATTTGTTATTGCTTTAAGAAGTAAACAACCATAAATAGTTTTGAAGGTGTTTTTGTAACAGTTTCAGAAGCTTTTAAGATGTGTACGAAAAACATATTGCAAAATGATGAATCACAGGCAGATTCAAATTAAGTGACATACAATCTACAAATCGATCTCCTGCACCAGCAATTAGCAACTGTCTGGAATTGTTACAATGCTTTCGTCTCCTTTAGCCTAGCCGGCATAACTGTGGGACGTAAAACTTAAAGATTCCATTTCTTTTCATTTTCATTTTTTTTTGTTTCAATGCTAGGCTTGTTATTTTTCCATCATCACGAAAATATATTTTCTCTAAATGGTAGTGTTGCTAAGGCCCGTTCTTTCGAAATATCTGCTCCAGAAGTACCGAGATATTTGAATGCATATTCAAATAAATCATCATCAATTGCTGCTTACTCTTTGTTTGTCTCTCCAAATATTTTCAGAACTACCTATCTATCTAGAGACTTGCTTTGTTCTGTCATAAAACATTATAAAATGACTTATGAATGCGTGTTTCCATTGAGGAAATTAAGAACTAGATTTGCTCTTCCATTATCATTTTCTTTGCTACATATAGAGACCAAAGTGTCTCATGCGTTTTCTTGTCAGAATGGCCTTTGATATTTCTACAATAAAACGACGTACGGACAAACGTGTCTATTTTTGAGGAGCTTGTTTAATAAAATAAATACAGTGAAACTTGTCTTTAGCGGAATCGAGCGGGACTTCTAAAAATTTCCGTTAAAGTCAGGTTTCCGCTTAGTGGAGGTAGACCTTTCCTTTCTTTAAAAAAAATACATGCTTATAAAGGGGCACACTGGGAAAATATACTGCTGTACGTACATTGTTCGATTACAGTACTTCTTTCTTCTACGAATAAATACACAAAAAATAAAATAAATACAAAATATGCTATGCACACGTTTTCTTTATTTTTCTAATAGCCAAGCAGGGTCTTCTTTGTACATTGCTGCATGGCTGGTTGACTTTCCGCATACACTTTAGGATGAGAAATTATACTAAGTAAATCAGAATCATTTTTCGTAAGGCAAATTTTTGCAGTTCCTTTAAACTTCTGAGAGAATCTTGATTCTACACTATTCTTGGAACTCGGTATCGTATTCCTCTTCTTTCTCTATCTCGTTTCCTTCTTTCCAATATTCCGTATGATTCTTGATTAAGTTGCGGGGATTAAGGACAATTTGTGAGGGTCAATATGAGTAGTGGTTGGGGAAGGTCCACACTGTCCAGAAATATTTAACAAAAGAACGAACATTTTATCGCAGACAGTGTAATGTATATATCTCACAGAATGTCTAAACATCTTTTAAACGCTGTAGTCCGGAACTCAGAATTTTCCGTTAAATGTTTATTTTTCTTTCCGTTGTCCGCGTAACACAGTTTCCGCTTAATGAAGGGAGTTTTACACGTTTTGTTCTCCAAAATTCATGCGACCGTGAAATATTTCCGTTTAAGACAGTTTTCCGTTTAATAAAGGTTCCGTTGAAGACAGGTTTTACTCTATGTATTCTTGCCCGGTCGGTTTGTAGGGGCCACGTTGGCTTAGTGGTAGAGCATTCACCTCTGGTGCATGGGGTCCTGGGTTCAAACCCTGCTCCCGTCTAGTAAACTTTGTGGTTGGCAAACGACGTATGCGAAGGCTTCCTCGGAGTTCTTCCGTTTCATCCCACTTTCTTCATTTCATTCATTTCTCATCATCACCTTTTCCTTTAGCCTAGTCGGCATACCCGTGGGACGTAAACCCGCAAAGATTTCAATTTTCCTGTCGGTTTGTTAGTCTTTCGGTCCTTCCCGAAGACAAAACTAGTCGCAAAATTTAGTCAAAATTCACGGGGTCTAGCATTGGAAACATAGTTCGTTCATGAGTGTGATAATCAAGCTGGAAATAATAGAAGTCCTTTACGGTTTCTTTTTGATTACTATGGAGCAAAAATTGTAAATAATAGCGAAAGGGGTTTTCTACAGCTGATCAACTGTGCTAAGAATACACCTCATACCTATCCTTAACTCTCTAGTAAAACTGGAAGGAGTAGATGTCCTGTTTCAATATTAAGCAAGAACGTATAACAAGATCTGTAAGATATAACGAAATATGGCATTTTGAATCTATATAGCATTAATTAAAAAATACCATCTTTCTTTTACTCCATATTAAACCCGGAGGTGAAAGAAATTAACTAATTGTGCCTTTAAGGTTGTCCGCTATGCAACGAAAATCGTAATGAACACCAATATGTGGTTATCTGTAATCAATTAAGAATTTGAAGAATATATTATGTCTCTAATTTGAATTCGCTACGAACACTAAAAGTAGCAGAAGTCAACCACTTCCGGTATTGACGCCAATCGTTATAGTAAACATGGTAATAGATAGTGTGAAGTAGGAAACCAAAAGAATCCAAAATGTATTTTATGTTCAATCTACTTTGTGTATTAAAACGAGAAGTGGCCGGAAATTAACCACTTTCGTTTTCAATGTGCTTGTTTCCAAAGTCATTTCAATATCTGTTAAGGTAAAACTTAGAATAGTCTCACAGTTTCATTGGACCACGGTAGTGTAGTCACAGATTTATAAATGGAGTTTCGAGAAATATATATTTTTTAACAAAACAATCATATTGATTACATGTAAAACGGTTTCTTCAAACTTAATTTAATCGTGTATTTGCAATGTCTCAGTAGTAGGGACCGACGTATATCTCGCCGAGTCAGCAAAAATTCCTCGATTCTGATTGGCTGAGAGAGGTCACGTGACGTTAGGCCCCGCCCACGCGGGAAATTCAAATTTTCAGGTCACGTGGTATGACGTCATGAGTCACCCTGCGGGGAAATCCCTCATTCTCTTTTATGACTAGGATTTTTGAAAATTGTTCCCTTTTACGGGTAAGATGAGTGTTTATGATTGGTTGACAGCTGTCACATGATCTTAGACCCAGGGATATTTGAAAATTCGTTCCCTTTTACGGGTAAGATGAGTGTTTATGATTGGCTGATAGAGGTTACATGATCTTAGACCCGCTACACGGTGAACAGGTCACATGGTATGACGTCATGTTTTACCCTTGCGGGGAAATCCATTACTAATTCGTTTCCTTTTACGGGTAAGATAAGTGCTTTGGTACCTTGATTCTGATTGGATGATAGAGATCACGTGATTTTAGGTCCTAGGATTTTTGAAATTAGGGTGTCCTTTCTGATGTACACTTTGGTATCTCGATTCTGATTGGTTGATAGAGGTCACATGATTTTAGACCCATCACACGGTGAACAGAATACGTGGGAAAATCCCTCACTCATTTGTTTCCTTTTACAGGTAAGATGAATGTTTTGGTACCTCAATTTTGATTGGTTGATAGAAGTCACATAATCTTACCCTCACCCCAATGCTAGACATTCAGAGTGGTATGACAGTGATCACCCTCGACCTGGATTTTTTTAATGGTTATCCTTTTTGGTACCTTAAAGTTCCCGTGGAGGGTTCAACCCATCCTTAAATAACCCTTTTTTGGTATCATGATATTGTACTGAAGTTTACATTAAATATTATCATTCTCTTTGACAGATAAGATGATTCTTACCTTGATGGAGATCCTGTCCTTGAATTAGTAGCCTATGTCTCTGGAAGTAACAATGGTGAAAGAGGGTTGTCGCTTGTAGATTTCTTATAACACATTGTTGTGAGTTTAAGCGATTTTTTAAACGCTCAGTAAGCGCTTCAATTATGGAAACAGTGTTGCCAGATTTTTCTTACCTAAACTGCTCCGATTCTTTTCGAAACGGTTCCGCAGAGTACAAGAAATTTTAAACTAAAAATTTTTTCGAACTAAAAAATTTTAAACAAAAATTTTCAAACAAAAAATTTTCGAACTAAAAATTTTGAAACAAAAAAGTTTCAAACAAAAAATTTTCGAACCCAAAAAAAATTTCGAACTAAAAAATTGAAACAAAATTTTGTCGAACTAAAACATTTTTAAAAACAAAAGTTTCGAACTAAAGATGTAAATCACATCTAAAAATTTTCAAATCAAACTTTTTATCGAACTAAACTTTTAAAATTTTCGAACTAGAAATTTAAACCAAGTTTTAGAAAAATCCTAAGAAATGTTTTTTCAGGAATCGAACTCAGGTCTTTCAAACCAAAGATGTGTATGCTAACCGCTTAAATGAATTCGGTTTTAATCGATCTTGGTGGGTTTCGAACCATGGTCCTTGAAAAGGATACACATATACTTTAAGAAAATAAATCTGACAGTGTAACGCTTCTCAAATCAAACTTTTTATCGAACTAAACTTTTAAAATTTTCGAACTAGAAATTGAAACCATGTTTTAGAAAAATCCTAAGAAATGTTTCTCCAGGAATCGAACTCAGGTCTTTCAAACCAAAGATGTGTATCCTAACCGCTTAGCTATGAATGAATTCGGATTTAATTATGCTTGGTGGGTTTCGAACCATGGTCCTTGAAAAGGATACACATATACTTTAAGAAAATAAATCTGACAGTGTAACGTTGATTAAAATAAAATGCTGATAGACTTCTTTGTGTGACGACATAGAAGCACATATGATTGAAAATGCAAACGTCAGCGGATCGCATTACTTTAGTTTTACTACGAACGTGTCAACATGATTCATGGAAAAAAAGCAAACATTGACATTCTCGTATGGAATATGAGGAAAATGAAATGTCGTCACAGTTACGACAAGTAGTGACATGATCCTGGCAGAAGGGAATTGGCATCGGAATTGCGATACTAGATGTTGTAACTATTGAGAAACGTGAATGACGTCACGATCGATTGTTACACATCGTTTTCGTTCGTGATTCATGACAAAAGCAGCGAGCGTTTTGATTGGTTCGTTGTGATGTCATTTTATAAATTTCCTCGTTTCTGATTGGCTGACGGTGACGTCGTTTTCACAGTGACCTAAATAAAAATCTAAATTTCATTTTTCAAATCTTATACCGCTCTCAACTATCGTGTGATAAGGTCTGTTCTTGAAAAGTGTCTTCATTTAAGAAGCTTTACTGCACCGACTTTGTGTTCATTGAATTTGAGGTAAGTTCAGTGAGATTTTATTTTTCACACAAGATTCGAAAATCATTTTTATTTTATATTTGTGGGGGTGGATCACTCATACACTGTTTTACTTTTAGTACGAAATATTTAGACTATGAAGAAATTAGTGGAATGGGAAAGTGGGAGTACGAATCAGGAACCTCCACACATTAGAAGTAAGCACGAGAAAATGATATGGTTTAGCGTCCCTTCAGCGAGCACCCGTCGGGAATTGAACCATGGCCAGAAAATGTGTGCGCTTAGTTTTGAAAAGAATGCATTACAAAATTTCTAAAACTATGCCTGAGAATAATATGGTTCGATACCCTTTGAAAGCATTAGCGTCCCCTTCAGCTTAACGTGATATTCGAGCAACCGCCCCGGGATTGAACCAGGGCCAGAGGTGTGTACGTCAATCATTTAGCTTAGTTTTGAAAAGAATGTATGATAACGCGTGAGAATATTAAATTTCAAAAAAGGCTTGACAGCGATCCGATGTGAAAAGCAAACCCCACCGAGGATTGAACCAGAGCCTTCCACGTTAGAAGCATGTACGCTAACCACTTAGCCACGAGTGCATGAATATGTGGTTAAAAAGATTTACGCTATACAGATTTTGTTTTGACAATTACGTATGTGTAACGTTAATGGTTGGTGAATCTCTTCAACTTGCAAACGCATCATTTAAAGGTCGTTGTGAGTGGAAAAAAAAATGCTTACGAGTGCTTTATCACATCTCAGTACTGTTGAAACATTCATTCATTTCATGCATTCTTTTTTTATCACTATAGAATGGTAGGTCAGTTACATGCTGATGTAGTGCTCTCGAGTTTGACAGCAATAAAATACACATTTCAGTAACATAATTATTTAAAAAAAAAACTTTGATTTCTAGTACATGTGCTTTCATAAGGAGATTCTGAACGTCACCGCCAGGAATCAAACTCAGGACCTTTACATGAATTGCTTAGTTAAGAATTTATCATGAATGTTATGATTTCCTGGGCTAAGCGGTTAGCATACGCGCCTTTGGCGTGGGAGACCAGGGTTCGATTCCCGGCGGGAGCTCATGTGGTTCGGATTCCACGTTAATCAGTAGGTCCACGTCTCATATAGCCTCGCTGCTGAAAGGGACGCTAAACTAAAAAATCAAAAAATCAACTCAAATTCACGCTGCTCAATTCCTTTTTTCCCATTACATATTTGTTTTACCGTACCTGTTTGTTGTTTTCATTTTTTAATCATGGCCCAATCGGGTTTTACTGTTCGCAATGAAATCACTCGTCATTATAGACGATTTATGTACGTTTATGTATTATGAGGTGTGCACGTCAACCATTTAGCTTAGTTTGAAAAGAATGTATGATAACGCGTGAGAATATTAAATTACAGAAAAGGCTTGACATGCCCCCGACGTGGAAAAGCAAACCCACCAAGGCTTGAACCAGGGCCTTCCACGTCCGAACCATGTACGCTAACCGCTTAGTCACAATAATAATAAAAAAATACGCTATACAGATTTTGTTTCGACAATTACGCATGTGTATCGTTAATGCTTGATGAATCTCTTCAACTTGCAAACGCATCATTTAAAGGTCGTTGTGAGTGGGGAAAAAATGCTTACGCGTACTTTCTAACATCTCAGTACTGATGAAACATTCATTCATTCATGCATTCTTTTTATCACTATAGAATGGTAGGTCAGTTACATGCTGATGTAGTGCTCTCGAGTTTGACAGCAATAAAACACACATTTCAGTAACATAATTATTTAAAAAAAAAAACTTTGATTTCTAGTACACGTGTTTTCATAATGAGATTCTGAACGGCACCGCCAGGAATCAAACTCAGGACCTTTACATGAATTGCTTAGTTAAGAATTTATCATGAATGTTATGATTTCCTGTTTATCAGGTGATTAAGATTTTTCTTTCTTCTTTTCTTTTGTAGTAAATTCACGCTGCATAATTCCTTTTTTTCCCACATTACATATTTGTTTTACCGTACCTGTTTGTTTGTTTTCTCCTTTTATTAACCATGGCCGAATCGGGTTTTACTGTTCGCAATGAAATCACTCGTCATTATAGACGATTTAACATTGAGGGCAGAATGCTCGAAATTCAATTCAACGCACCGCCCGTAGGAACCGATATCATACAGTATGTACATAACAGTTTCCAAGCAATGCTGGACCATTTGTTAGCCAATGTCGACGATGAGGCGATGGTTGGTTTATCGGTAGTATCACCACGCAACACGAATAAACCGTTTTGGGTGAGTTTTCGCCAAGCCCGAAACCTAACACTGGAAACGATGTGGGCCTCCTTTGAAAGAGTGCTACAAAGTAACAATGCATTTCTCCTGCACGAACCATTCACCGTTCATTTTCATCGTGTGGATATACCACGTGGCTATGGCGGTTTGCGGCAAGGAGTACTTCAAAATGAAGAATTATTACGTTGCAAAAAAGGGATTGTACGTGTAAAAAATCAAGATTCAAGGTGCCTGGCGTACGCCCTTGTTATTGCTATTGGCCTGAAAAAATACAAGAATGTAGATGTAAAACGACATAAGCAGTATCAAAATCAGAGAAAATGTATTGTGGACCAAGAAGTCGATGCGTTATGTTCAAATGCAGGAGTGAATTTGGATCATGGTGCCAGTGTAAATGAAATTCGACAATTCCAGGCATACCTCAAAGAATATAAAATTACAGTGTATACCAGTTTCACAGGCCATGATATCATGTACGAGGGGCCCAACGACGAAAATCGCACTCCCATAAATTTGATTTGTTTGGCTGGCCATTTTGACATCATCCAATCTTTAACTGCTTGTTTTGCAACCAATTTCTACTGTGAGGCGTGCCATAAAAAGTATGATCAGCGTAACAGACATGTAAAAAATTGTCCTGTAACATGCTCCAAATGTCTACAGAGACCTCTATGCGACAAGAACCAAACGCTAGTGCTGTGCAACGACTGCAATCGTCAATTTTACGGCGAAGAATGTTTTAACAATCATCGTAATATTGTATATCATCGTGGGGAACCTGTATGCAAAATGGTGCAGCAATGTACTAGATGTTACAGAGTATATTCCTTTGTACGAAGTGGACAACGCATTCATGATTGCAATGAGATCTTTTGCAATGTTTGTAAGAAGATTGTTCCGGGATCACATCAATGTTTTATGCTTCCTGATCGACAATGCTTGAAACCTGGTGTTCCTTCACTCATGCACGCAAAGAAAGCCTTGTTGATATTCTATGATATAGAATCTATGCAGGACACGAATATTGGCGATAATACGTATGTACACATTCCAAATTTATTGGTTGCACAACAAGTATGTTATGCATGTGTTGAAAACAATAATATCCAGCAGTCTTGCAGTACGTGTGGTCAGCGCCAGCATATTTTCCAAGGAGAGGATCCAGTTTATGATTTTCTCCAGTACTTGCGGGAACGTCGTCCCAATATAAATAGGATTTTCTGTGTCGCACACAACGCTAAGGGATACGATGGACATTTTATCCTAAAGACCATGGTAGAACAATGCCAATGGAGACCTGACGTCATATTAAATGGGACCAAGATACTGAGTTTAACCTTGAATAATCTGACGTTCATTGACTCGTTGAACTTCCTACCTATGGCATTAAGTAAATTGTCAAAAGCGTTCAATTTACCCGCAACCAAAGGCTACTTCCCGCATTTCTTCAACACCAAGGAGAATCAATCGTATATTGGACCACTTCCAGAAACGAAGTATTATGGTGCAGATGAAATGGCCGTCGAAGACAGAAACAAGTTCATGCAGTGGTACAACGATCATCGTAATGACACGTTTGATTTCCAGAAAGAAATTCTCAAGTATTGTATTCAAGATGTCAATGTACTGCGACAAGCATGCGTTTCGTTTATGACGTCATTTGAAACAGAAACCAAAGTGAATCCCTTCTTGGAGACGATCACGATTGCCAGTGCTTCTAATTTAGTATTTCGCCGGAATTTCCTTAAACCCAACACCATTGGAATTCTACCGGCACATGGCTATCGATGGAGAAGTACCCAATCGATCGCTGCAATGCAATGGCTGGCCTACATTGAAAAAACCGAAGGAAAACAAATCTTACATGCGGCCCGACAAAAAGAAGTGTTTATTGCGGGATTCCATGTTGATGGTTACTACCAAGATCCTGAGACGTTAGAGGAGCACATCTACGAGCATGCCGGCTGCTTTTACCACGGGTGTAAAGTATGTTTTACTACAGGCCGTAATCAGCCCATCTACAGCAATCCAGAAGACACCATGGAATTCCGTTATGAACGAACGCAACGCAAAAATGCAAGACTGCGTGAATTGGGCTACATTGTACATGAAATGTGGGAGTGCGAATTTAATCAGTTCTTAAAACAAAATCCTGCAATGGCGACGTATCTGAAGAATCACCCGTACATGAACCGCAGACCATTAAATCCAAGAGATAGTTTTTTTGGAGGAAGGACCAATTGCGTGAAATTGTACCACCAAGTCGACGAAAAAGCGGGGGAAGTAATAAAATATTTCGATATTGTCTCGCTTTATCCTTATGTAAATAAGTGTGCTAAATACCCTGTAGGCCATCCACGAATTTATCTACAGGGTGATGAAAATATACCACCAATAAATAAAGTCAATGGTCTAATCAAAATGACGATATTACCAAGTCGCCATCTTTATCATGGTCTCCTGCCTTACCGATGCAACAAGAAACTACTCTTTCCACTGTGTGCTGCGTGTGCCGAAGAAATGAACCCAGACCCTACAGCAACGTGTACACACAACGACCAGGAGCGATGCCTCACTGGAACATGGGTATCATATGAAATCCAAAAAGCAGTAGAATTAGGATATCAACCAGTGGAAATTTTTGAAATTTGGGATTATGACATTGAACAATATGATCCCATCACGAAAACAGGTGGCTTGTTCACGGAATATATCAATACGTTTTTGAAATCAAAAATGGAAGCGTCTGGCTGGCCTAGTTCCTGTGTGACCGAAGAAGACAAATCAAAATTCATACAAACCGTCCTGGAGCGTGAAGGTATTGCATTGGATCCGTCCAAAATTGAAAATAATCCTGCACGAAGAAGTTTATCTAAGCTTTGTGTGAACTCTCTATGGGGAAAGCTTTGCCAAAGATCAAACTTTAGCCAGACCACAATTATTGACCGGCCGGAAGAATTTTATGAAAAACTCACTTCCCCCGACATTAAACTCCATCAAATTGTACCCATCAATGATACGATGTTGTATGCGTTCTGGGAGTACAATGAACATGTGCCTGTTCAAAACCGAAACACCAATGTCCTGTTAGGTGCATTTACAACATGTCAGGCACGTCTGGAACTGTACAAGTACCTGGAAATGTTGCAGGAACGTGTTTTATATTTCGACACGGATTCTGTGATATTTACGGAGAAGCCCGGGGAGCCAACCATTGAACCTTCAACGTACTTGGGATGCTTATCGAATGAGATGGAGTCTTACGGACCACGAGCATACATCAAAACATTTGTCAGTGGAGGACCAAAAAATTACAGCCTAGAAATATACAATCCGGATACCAACGTCACCAGCTACATATGCAAAATTAGAGGATTTACATTAAATTACAATGCAGGACAGCAATTAAATTTCAATACGCTAAAAGAAATGATTACAAATCAATGCCGTGGACAAGTCACCATCACTATCCCCCATAAGATATGCAGGACCAAAGACCATACCATCGTCACACGCAAAGAAGAAAAAATGTACAGTATCCAGTACACAAAACGTCGATTTAAAGAATTCAATTCTTATGATACGGTTCCGTACGGGTACGTTAAAAAACAGAAGATGGAACTGGAAAAAGAAGATGAAGAAGAAAAAACTGTAAATACCCAATAAGGCCGCCATTTCTTTTTTCCTTTTCCTTTTCTTCTTTCCCTTCCTTAACCACAAAGCAGCAACACCAAGAAGAAAATGAAGTACCCACAAGAGTTCATAAATCATCAACATCACCATCAGTGGAAGAAATGCAGAATCCCGTACCGAAGGGGGGAACCTTGACCATAAAGCAGCAACACCTAGAAAAATGCAGTACCTAGAAGAGTTCGTAAACCACCAACACCACCATCGGTGAAAAAATGCAGTGATCCTGTACCCGAGGAGGAAGATGAGCCTAAACAGATCCATCATTTACGAGTAAGTTTTATTTCTCTCTTATCAATATTGACTCATTTTTATTGTTTCAGAAAAAAGAAATTCTTAAAGTAATCCGTCGTTTATTCTTTTTCTTTACAGGATACGTCTACAACATTCGAAGATGATGACACGTCCAACATATTCATTAAACTAGATCCTGTATTTATTATGTTAATAAACATGTATAGGAAGACCACATACTTTTCGTTAAAATACAACAAGTTGAAAAAAAATGTGTTTTATTATTTCTTGAAACCCTGAACACTTGTTTTCAAATAAATGGTAATCTTGAAAATTTAAGGTGGAAAATATATTCAAGATTTGGTTTACATGATTTTGTTCGAAAAATAATTAAAGATTTTTTAGTGTCCAAAATTTGGTTTTTAATTTAGTTCAAGAATTGATTTGAAAATATTCAAATGTGGTTTACATCTTTAGTACGAAACTTATTTTTAAAAATTGGTTCGAAATTTTTTTAAAATTTTTAGTTCGAAAAATTTTGATTTGAAAATTTAGTTCGAAAGTTTTTAGTTTAAAATATTTTTTCGAAAAATTTTTAATTTTTTTAGTTCGAAATTTTTTTTGGGTTCGAAAATTTTTTGTTTGAAACTTTTTTGTTTCAAAATTTTTAGTTCGAAAATTTTTTGTTTGAAAATTTTTGTTTAAAATTTTTAGTTACAAATTTTTTTTAGTTCGAAAAAATTTTTAGTTTAAAATTTCTTGTACTCTGCGGAACCGTTTCGAAAAGAATCGGAGCAGTTTAGGTAAGAAAAATCTGGCAACACTGTTTCCATAATTGAAGCGCTTACTGAGCGTTTAAAAAATCGCTTAAACTCACAACAATGTGTTATAAGAAATCTACAAGCGACAACCCTCTTTCACCATTGTTACTTCCAGAGACATAGGCTACTAATTCAAGGACAGGATCTCCATCAAGGTAAGAATCATCTTATCTGTCAAAGAGAATGATAATATTTAATGTAAACTTCAGTACAATATCATGATACCAAAAAAGGGTTATTTAAGGATGGGTTGAACCCTCCACGGGAACTTTAAGGTACCAAAAAGGATAACCATTAAAAAAATCCAGGTCGAGGGTGATCACTGTCATACCACTCTGAATGTCTAGCATTGGGGTGAGGGTAAGATTATGTGACTTCTATCAACCAATCAAAATTGAGGTACCAAAACATTCATCTTACCTGTAAAAGGAAACAAATGAGTGAGGGATTTTCCCACGTATTCTGTTCACCGTGTGATGGGTCTAAAATCATGTGACCTCTATCAACCAATCAGAATCGAGATACCAAAGTGTACATCAGAAAGGACATCCTAATTTCAAAAATCCTAGGACCTAAAATCACGTGATCTCTATCATCCAATCAGAATCAAGGTACCAAAGCACTTATCTTACCCGTAAAAGGAAACGAATTAGTAATGGATTTCCCCGCAAGGGTAAAACATGACGTCATACCATGTGACCTGTTCACCGTGTAGCGGGTCTAAGATCATGTAACCTCTATCAGCCAATCATAAACACTCATCTTACCCGTAAAAGGGAACGAATTTTCAAATATCCCTGGGTCTAAGATCATGTGACAGCTGTCAACCAATCATAAACACTCATCTTACCCGTAAAAGGGAACAATTTTCAAAAATCCTAGTCATAAAAGAGAATGAGGGATTTCCCCGCAGGGTGACTCATGACGTCATACCACGTGACCTGAAAATTTGAATTTCCCGCGTGGGCGGGGCCTAACGTCACGTGACCTCTCTCAGCCAATCAGAATCGAGGAATTTTTGCTGACTCGGCGAGATATACGTCGGTCCCTACTACTGTCTCACTATAAGACAAAAATCTTAGAAACGATTCTATTCAAACCTATTCTTACATCAGATTCTTGTAGTGTGTTATACAAAATGATACTAATATTTTATATTTAATTCTCTTCCATTCTTACTCCTTCTTAAAATAATAAATCACCAACGCCGTAATACTCAAAAATGGCTATATATAGACCAAATTTAACTTCTGATTATGGAAGGAGTTATATCTTATATTACATAAGAGTAATAATTTTAAACACGTAAGTTACAATACTAGGACACAAAATCGTTACATATTATGCACATGTAGATCTCTTCGTGTGTTTCGGTAGGAGGTAGAATGATTAGATGTATAAGATTTGCAGACGATATGGCGCTTGTTGCAGAATCTGAAAAGAAAATCAATAAAATGTTAGAAAAAATGAGAAAGGGCTTTGAAGAATATGGGACGAAAATAAATGTTAGAAAGACAAAAGCCATGGTGATTGGAACGAAGGGGTCTATGTCAAATGTAAAAGTAGGAGGGGAGAAAATAGAACAAGTGAATAGTTTTCGATACCTGGGTAGTGTTCTTAGTAATGACATGAAATGCGAACGTGAAATAAGAGCAAGGATAGGAATGGCGAAAGAGCCTTTAAAAGAAAGAAAAGTCTGTTTTGTGGGACCTTGAACAAAGAGTTGAGAAAAAGACTCATAAAATGCTTCGTGTGGAGTGTTGTGCTGTATGGGGCGGAAACGTGGACATTGCATAAGGGTGACGAAAATCGACTGGAAGCCTTCGAAATGTGGGTGTGGAGAAGAATGGAAATAGTTAGTTGGGTCGAGCGGAAAACGAATGTGAGAGTGTTAGAAATGGTGGGTGAGAAAAGAACACTTTTAGATATTATTAGGAAGAGGAAGAGAAACTGGTTGGGACATTGCCTAAGAAGAGATTGTATCATGAGGGACGTTCTAGAGGGTATGGTGTCGGGAAAGAGAGGGAGGGGGCGAAGGAGACTACAATTAATGGACGATATTAAAACAGAACGATCATACGCGAAGACGAAAAGGTTAGCGGAGGACCGTGGGGCATGGAAACTTCTCAGCTGCGGCAAGTGACCTGCCAATAAAGGCAGAATACCTATGATGATGATGAAGATCTCTAACATTGTTTCCCATAGACGAAGAGCTATTCCAGGTTAAAATAACACAAGGTTCAAAGATACTAACATGCTATATATTAAGTGAAAAGCATATGTTGGGACTAAAAGTAAAACACGCATATATATTATAAGTAATCAAATTCAAAGAAATGTTAAATATATACAAAACTGTTTCCAAGGGGCAATAATATGTAATAGTTTGAAGACATTTATCTTACGGACAATACCCTTTTGATATCCACTGAGACATTGATGTTCAAAATCAAATAATTGTGGGTGTAACCTCCTATAGTCGCAAAATTTGAGTTGTGTCAACGGAGAGAATCTCGTGAATTTCTATGTGAAATTTCGTGTATTGAAACATAACTAATAACTGACACACATTCAGGTATTTCAAACAACATCCATGTTTTTACAATTTCTTCTAAATTCCCGTTATTTTCCATCACGAATGCATGTGAAATGTGAATGTGTTTCTACTAAATAATGAGAAGAAATGAAATGAAACCTTTCAGCCTTACGTCCGGCGATAATGCCGGCCAGGCAAAAGGAGACAGAACTGATGACAAATGGATGCAACGGTAGAATGAATAAAGATAAAGAAAACGAGAGAACCCTAGAAAACACACGCATATGGTGTTTGTGCACCACAAAGCTCACATGACGCGACGTGGGGTCTAACCTCTTACTTTACGCACCAAAGCTGCAGCTCTACTACTGAGCCACCAAGATTAGGGTTGCGTTGATCTTCTTTCTCGGTGATAGAGAAGACTTGGTGGCTCTCTTGTTGGAGTGATTTACCACTAGTGGATGGTGAAGTAAATATGTGTAATTTCTAACTACGTTCACACAGCTAAGTTTTGACCATGATTACAGACGTTCGGTATTCCTGATCTCATCATTGTAAGTAATGTAAAGTGTACTATTACTAAGACTTTGAAAGATCAATCAGACGAAGCAAATTTGGGCCTTTTACACCTCCCCGAGCAGGTTAATGTCAAGGCAGCGAAATATTATATTTTTTGGGGGGAAATGTAACGCTAGACAATGTGATGATGCACAGTGAATTCAGCGTAGTTTCTTTACTGTCCAGGTATATTAAACTTGTATGCAACCATACTGCTGAATAGGAAAAATAAATGACAAATCCGCTACCATAATATTTTATGGTTACTACTTTGGTGAGTCAGTAAACTACTTAACCACATTTTAACCATATTTTCTTCTATCTTGCTAATAGCCATAGTATCTGTTCATAAGTATAGTTATTGTTAAAGTTCTAATTCAATATTTTTAGTATACTGAGGCTAATTGTATATTCGAAGTGTGATCAAAATTATGGCAGGTAATTTTATTAGAAACCAAGTAAGAAGCTTACATGGAATTTGATGTAGTCTTCTTCAAAGTGGTGTGCTTGACCAACAATGCACTTATCCCAACGTCGAATCTATGACTGGGAGCATGTCTGGAAGGCTTCTTTACGTAGGGCGTTGAGATGCTCTATCGTGGCACTCTCAATGTCAGGAGTGATTTCAAAAAAAATAATTTAAGCACGGTGTTAATTTCTGGAAAGAGCCAGAAGTACCATGGTATTAAATCTGGTGAATAAGGGGGATGTAGATAGTCAGAATAATTTTTACCTGTAAAAAACTCGTGGATCAATAGCAAGTTGTGGTATGGCACTCAGTGGTGAGGGAGATAGTCATTTGCTCATTTAATCAGCAGTTAAGATGTCAGCATTTAATCTACAGATACACACTAGATGTTTAATTCTTACGAAGGCTATCGTGCAGTCATTCGCCTGTTAGAACAAATGATTTGTGACACTTTCTTCACGTTTTCATCTGTTTTGACTTAGAAATATGTCTCGATCATTGCTTCGTTTTCAACCGACTCATTGTAGCTTTTCAATCGCTTGTACGACTTGCAAACAGTCTTCAGTTCTAACGCTTTATCGCCATACACTGATTTGGATATTTAACTAATTTCTTTGGCACCTTGGAGCTTAGAACAAAACTTAATGTTGCTACACAACAGACATTCCTATCACGCCTTCATTGTTCTGCATCTGGAAGTCAAGTAACGTGTCACAACTCATTCCAACTCAACACTGACTGTAGCAAAGGTTTAGGCTACCGGGCTTACTATAAGCTTTTTCACGAAGCTTTGCATCCCTTGTAAATAATACAGACGGCAGTGTGTAAACGTTGTCAACTAATAGACTAAAAGTTTATGTAAAAACTGGAGCTAACAAATTAGAAAACAAACTAAAGAGCGAGATTGAAAATGAAATGTCATAGGCTTCTGATAAATTACCAAGACGTATTTTCTCTCTCCTGAATATTTGAAAAAGCATATAAACATTGACACAGAAAACTAGGAAGCATGGTGCGGGGGAAGGGGGGGAAGAGGATGTTGCCTCCCAGGTTTTTGAAAAGTTTCTTGAAGTACATGTCATGACACTAATTGGCTTACTTAAATGTTATAACATCTAATATTTTCCTATTAAATATTATAGTATTATTTTTATAGTTTACTGTATTTAATAACGATACGCGCGTAAATAACTGTTGTTTTATATGATGTAGTATGTGCATTCTCGTATCAAAACTTTGTGTGTCTTTCTTTTGCTCTCCCTAGAATCAGTCTTTTCCCCTCCTCAGAAAAAAGTCCTGAGGACGTCCATGCCTGGAAGCCGTAGGGCACAATCTCTTATATTTTCCTTTTCCCTGAAAACCATGGCTAATTGTTGTTGGCCATAAATCTTAGCCCTCTTTATAACACTAAATTAGCATTAATGGTACAAAATATTAAGTCTACCACTACTAAATTTTATTTACCCAGCCTATAGCATTAAAGATAACAAAATTAGAATCAGAGCTATTGGATTTCACTATGTTCTCTAGTCTCTCTTGCCTTACTATGTTTATTATCTTGACCAGCAGGTCTAATAAAAACATATGCTCTTTTATTCCCGTCCCTTTTAACACTGTGTCTCGGGTCACTAGGTGACTCTTTAATAGAGGCGAAAGAACGAGTAGATCAAGGAAATGTACATTTTGTAAAAAAAAAAAAAAAACGACAAAGTTTATTTATTGAATCCTTACATTTCTAGTATCCCTTGAAGATTCTTTTCAGATATTTTGATAAGTCTGAGACCGGATAATCATTCTTGCGACTATTAAACGTTCATTTAAACCTGATCATTTCTTTTAATCGATATGCGAATTATAACACAGAATTAACATAAGACATTACCCTACTTTGAATCAGTGAAGTAGATTTTGTCTTTATTTCTCACTTGTCTTTAAAATAATACAACTTTTTTATATCCAATGATAAGGTCTCCAATTATCTAAAGTATAATGCACTTAAGGTGTTAAATAGAAATGTAGTACAAGTGCTCAGTTGTTCTCTTGGATGACGTAATGAACATTGCAGCCGAGGTCTCCGAAACTGACCAAACAGTCTCACTACGATTCTTCGAAATATATATATATATATATATATATATATATATATATATATATATATATATATATATATATATATATATATATATATATAAAATCAGAAGTGGGGAACATTTACAATGAGTGAATGACTTATATTCTTACATAAGTAAATAATCCACAACAGATTCCACTATGAATATTTTAGACTGGGTTAAAAGCACATTTCTATATTCGAATTGACATGTTAAACTAAAATATTAAATTTCACAGGAAACAGTTGCAGCAACTGATAAATACGCAGAGCGCGCGCTATATTTAAAGATGGTCATTCAGGCAGGCAGGTTACTGGTGTCTCCAAGTTGTTATAGAAAACATACAGAGGGTAAACCCTTAAGTGCAAGCAGTGATTTATCGACATCCCTAACATCCACCAGCAGCCCGTAAAAGTTTCGGTCAGCCCCCGGAAATGAATTCCTTACACTCGATCAACTAGGGGGGGATGCAATATTAAAAAGATTCATCCTCGTTCTGCCTAAAGCATTCCAGAACTTTGTTGAAAGTATTTTAATTTTAGGCAGAACGGCAATTCTCATTCTGTCTAATCTTCGAAGACAGGAAATTCTGTGCCTGACGGAAATTTTTAGGGGAATGCAGCACCGAAAAGCTTGATTTCTAGCGTGTTTGTATTCATATTGGAACTTATGTATAAAATGGCTGTAGTAACGATGGTCGGAACTAAATCCAAGCGGTCAAAATACAAGGAAAATTCTGACGAGGACAAAATATAAGGGACAAAATCACAGGAGTATATATTGCATGTACCAGGGCACACCCTATATGATTATTTTTTCCCTTCAATTGTCATATATTCTAAAATTTTATCTGTATTTTTCAACTGAAATAATTTTTTCTTTTTTTTTCAAATGCTGAAAACGAAATAAGACGTAAAAAGGTTATAATCAACGGGCAGATTAGCTTTAATTGAGGGGGTTAGCGCTACAGTGATCTAACCCACATTTCTAAAAATGGAGAAGAATCAAAACAAAGTTAAACATACGTGGTTTTTTGTACAATATATGTGTGTATGATGTGACACATTCAACTACTTGTGCTTTCTTTTGGTAGGCCTATATTCTACAAAAGAAACACATGTGTTTAAGTTTTTGAATTTTCTCCATTTTAAAAAAATGTGGGTTAAACCGCTGTTGCGCTAAAACCCTCAATTACTTTCACACATACCCATATGAGAAGTTCTAGGTATTCCTTTTTACTATACCTTTAATACATTTGAAATACGTTTAGCATATTACAGTAAGACCATTCATTTTAACTACGAACAGTAACTGTGATGCTATTTGATTTTAAAAATGTCGTTCTTGTTTGGTAGCATATAAAAGTCTTTTATTTTGAGTAATGCATAAATATTTATTTTAATTCTGAAATACTGATCAAGATGTTTTTTTAAGCAAACATCAAAATGTGAAATATATACTAACTATAACAGTCTTACGTCTTTTACTGGTGTTTCAGCATTTTTTTTAAAAAAATGTTATTTCCGTGAAGTGAAGAATGTCAGATAATATTATAGGTGCATAACAGTGGAAGAAAAAATAATCATTCTTTTATTAATCTGGGCCTGTTATTCTGCCACTTGAATTTAGACCATTTTGTCTGAAGTTTCCTTCGGATTTGTCCTCTTCAATTTTGTCCTGCATTAGTAAAAATCTGTTTGGTAATTCTAACAGAGCCTGTAAAAGGAATAACAATTTCTTCAAGTTTCATCATAAATTTTACATGTTGTTCTTCTCGGAAAAATGACGGGGATACAGTTCTTTGTCAGCACTGTTATTCACATCTACTTTGGTATAGTTGAATGCGATTTTAAAAACAAATGCCTGCGGACAAATGGAAAATTGATAGACTCATTTGCAAGAAAGACGTTTGACATTGTAACTGAAACGAACATAAAATAAACTTAATTCGGTATAATATTAAATTATTTCACATCAAGATTTTATTCCCTTTTTCAGTAGTTCATCTTTAACATGCTAAGAGACGCAGTACGTAACAAGTGCCACAGCTCACATCCTCAAGACATGTTTGGTTATAAAATAAGTAAATAATGCAAGAGGATGCACAGGGCGACTCTTAAGTAAGAAAGTTAGTGTTCTGCATCACTAGTCTTTTTCGGCATCACCTTATCAGCTTATTTGTCTTATATGCATAATTCTATACTATATGCAATAATATCATATATACTTCTATTTTCATATTTATGTTGTCAATATAAATAGCAGCAATACAAAATAGCAATATCAATATTGAAATACTTGTGTGTTTTGTAGTTTCAATCAAATCAAAAGGTCAGATAATCGCGGATAAGGGTCGTCTTACGCATCCTTTTGCATTGTTTGCTTAGTATATGGCCAAACATGTCTTAAGGATGTGAACTGTGGCACCATTTACGTATTGCTAGCAGTGGCGGTTTTAGCGGGTAGACCGGATGGGCACGGGCCTACCCAAAGATTTTGAAAATATTTAAACACTAACAGACACAATAAAGAGTAAAAATATTTCCCACTTTTTATATTAATGGTAAATAATTATTTAATAAACAGCATCAACTACTAATGTAAAAGTAATTTCCTATTTTCATTAATCAATTAAATGTGCATGTGTATCCATACGCGTGGGAGAGTGTCTTCCCGAAAACTAAAATCCTAAAGCAGTCTCTGACTGCGAGCCTTAGCATGTTGGAGGTGAACTACTGGAAAATTGATTTTTTTTGTGAAATGACTTGATACTAGACCGAAGTAAGTTTATCTTCGTTTCAACTATAATGTCAGACGGTTTTGTTCCAACTGAGTCAACCAATTTTCCATTTTCTGCAGGTAGTTTTTTTTTTTAAAAAAAAAACATTAATTTTTTTGAAGTAGATGTGAATAACACTGCTAATAACAGAACTGTATCTAGTCATTTTGCCGCGAAGAACAAGTGGAATAACATCTAAAATTTATGACAAAACATAACGAAATAGTTATTCTTCTTGCAGAATCTGTTACAATTACTAAAGAAAAGTCTCGTGAAGAAATCCCTTCCTGGACAGAATTCCTCGTCTCGAAAGATTAGTCAGAACGGAAATTCCTGTTCTGCCTAAAGGTAAGATCATTTACATTATATTCTACAAAGTGCTGAAGGCCCTATAGGCGGACCGGGAAGACACAATTAAAAATCTCGCTAGTTTGTTTTTTAAATATTTTAAATTCTTATTTTTAAGTGTCAATAGAATAAAACAACTTATTTTCGACAAGAGAAATTTTGAAGGAAAGCACGCACCCCAAGTTTAAATGGAAATCAACCATTACATGGCTGTGATTGTCACAACAACGTTTGATCAATCGATTGCCAACGATTTCATCTCGAAGTCACCACAAGCATGAGAAAGTCGACGTTAATTGGCTCTAGCTGAGAAAGGAAATATAATGCAATCGTTCGTTGCATCAATGAATTTTAAAGTTCTTAAAACAAATAAATAAAACAGCTAATTAAAAAGACTATAATAGTATACGACCTTAATGCAGGATTGCAACCTTCTAGATGTTTTGAACACCACCCTAAGTTCAAACGTCTGGATAAATTAGTGAGTGATTGGTAATTTCATCTGTAATTATAGTATGACAATATTACAAAGCAACAAATTAAGAAAGCATACCACGTGCCGGTCTTTCGAGATTCTGTGCATATAGTTATGAGTACTCTAACTTCGGTGATCGTAATTGTGATGGAGAAAAATGAAACCACGAGCAAAAAAAAATCCGAACACGAAAAATGTATTGTAATTTCATTAGTGCAAAAATACAAAGACATGATTGAATGTAAACAGTCTGACTTTTATCAACGAAGTTCAAGTTCCCAAATTCGTCCGTTCAAGTTAAAGTCAAGTTTAACCACCATTTGACCAAGACTTAACCTTGTTGGTTCAACAGACACTTTCAACGGACTTGGTTATGACCCTCATTCAACAGTTGAATTTAATTGGTGCACACGGCCAAGAGTTGGCTGTCATAAAGCCTGCTCACTTGCAAAAACGCTTTCCAGTTGTACCCACTAGAACTTTGAAACTCAAAAAATAATAAAGCTATTATTAATACCATTACCAATAATTCCTCATGTAAATACAAAAAAAAAACTGAAAATTATAATACGATAGCTGCAGTCTTAAAGAAATGACCTATTAAAGCATTTCTAGTGGCACATTTGTATTAAAGCATTAGGACAATTTCTCCAAGAATAAAGGAAAAAACAATAACATAATAGACAAAAGATTTCTGATACACAAACGTTTGACTTCAGATTATGATATACAATGATTCAAAGGTATATAACTATCAATGTAATTAGATGAGTGTCGGAAGCTATGGAACACAAACGCTAAAACCTACAAATACTGCAAACTCACAAAAGTTAACAAAAAGCCAGAACAGCAATAAATAACCAAGCGAAAAAATATTTTGAATTAGAATGGAACTTACCACTTATTTTGCCAGTAGCACCCAATATGTCAATAATTTTCTTTGAATTTATAAATACCAAAAGTTCACAAATTGATTGATGATCATAATGTTTATAAATAAAATACAGTAAGTTTATTAAGACTTACATTAATGATGAGAAGTAATTAAGACTTGTATTATGATGAATGAAGAATATATTTAGCTATATTTCTGAACATAGAAACCAAAAATGTACCTAAACTATTACACTTTATTTTACTCTTAGGTTGAACATACAGTGTAAAAATAAAAAAAAAAGTTATATTTGACGTTGTAGTAAATATTATAAAAAGGCGAAGACTCGTGCCATCAATAAATTGATCGCTTCCTTTGAATGAAGTTCCAAAGAAATGTAAAGAACTCAAAACTTAATAATAAAACTTTCTTCCTTTGATGATACATTTTATTGCGTAGTTTGGCAGAATATATATGATTTCATACTTTGAAACGACAGCCCTAAATTGAATCATAGAAATAATTTGTAAGCCATTAATTTTACCAGGCATAAAAAAGAGTTGGAACTGTGAGCGAAACCAAAAAAGAACAATTTTCCATACTTATATTGGTTACAGCAAACAACCTATCAGAAAGAAGTAACTTGAATTGATTGATTGTGGGTAGTAAGAACTCGGTACAGAGGCTATTTTTGTCATTTTCTTAATCTTCTTACTAGCTTATTTACTTCCACTAGCACAATAAACCATTTCACACATCCCAGCTACTGAAAGCCAAAGATCTGTGCTGTGCAGCTCAGAAAAGATACACTATAAATAAAACTTTGTTACGATGTACAAAACCTCAGAGAAAGTTGAATAATGCTGAGTCGAATATAGAACAAGTATAAATAAGTAAATATAGAGGCCTAAATAAAACATGTATAATAAATAAATAAATACATTTAAAAAATATATATAAAATATTACACATCAAGTAAGTAATAAATATTGAATTTGAGATACCGTTAACTGTTTCAATCCCACAAATGAAACGAATTATCGGTTTCTAAAAGCAAGTGCATCATAAGCAAACTAGCATGCAATAACCCTTGTTCTCTAAGGTTTAAATACTTCACAAATTTAAAAGTATATATCGGATGATATAGACTTCTCAATATGGAAAGCTAATGTTACGTACTAAATATGACTGTGTGTGTGTGTGTGTGTACGCACAACAGTATTACTTCATCCCGGTAACGAATACGCAAAGAAATTATCAATTGTTCAAAAGTACTTTTTTTGAACACGTGCTCACTTAATAGGACTTCTTCCAATCCGGTCGTTACTGTAATAGCACCTGTGTGATGAACATTACGACATACATCAAAACGTAGCAGCATTTGATTCGCACCGCCATTGCTTAGGGATAACGAACATTTCCGGAGCATGGGTTTCTAGTTCGATACCAGTTTCAGCCAAGTAGGCTTTATGGATGGCAAACATCGTTGCGTAGATTTTCTCGGAAGCTTTTGTTTTTTTTTCTTTATTTCTTAATTTCACAATTATCATCACTCTCATTACTACTGCGTATCTCTGTTACAACCTAGTACATAAAAACCGAAATATTATTTTGAATACATAATATATGTTCCAAAGAAATATTTTTCGGCTCAATATAGACAAGCATGTGATGTAGCATTAGCTGAAATGAATGCACAAGGTCAACGTGCACTACTGATAAATCAGCAATGAATACTTAAAACAAGAGGAGCGAACATTGTTCTACTCTGGTGTCACATGTCTGAAGACACAGCCATCTAATTTTTGCTTTTAAAATCATCCGCTCAAAATGCATTAAGTTAATTTCACAGTTCTATCTTATGAGAAATTTGATGTGTAACGACAACGACATAATTAAGGATGAGTCAAATTTATAAAGCATTTCAAATTCTACAACAGGTCAAGTAATGAAGTTTCATTGTTAACCAAGTATTTTTTCTATATAATTTCTCATAAAGAACTTTAGATACTTGAACTTACCTATACCTACTAGAATTTTAATATTGATAAGAAGTTCGATGAATTTTCCGCAACATATCTTCAAATTATTGTTATGGACCATTAATGTGGCGTTCACTAGAGTACATTGATTCATTATTTCGAATATCTGGTTTGTTTTTGCATTTTCAATGTTTTGTTTACTCAATTTATTTTTATTTTTCTGTTGCCAAACTTATCTAATTTTTGTTAACATTGTTAGTTCAAAAGCTGACCGTACTCAGAAGAGAATAAAATACGATCAAAGAAAGAAGACGAAAATCAATGTTAATATTGAATTTATGTTGGTCATACAATCAAGTAATATCGGATAATTTATATTAGTAATGTTGTTAGCTTTCTATATTGATGTATTATGCAAACATTCCAAGGTTAAATAAATCCAAAGAAATGTTGGTCATAAGTATTTTTTTGTTACTTAGTTGATCAATAACACCGTTAGATAAGTTATTGTTACGTTGCTTATTCAAAATTGTGGATCAGTATATTATAAAATATGATAATGGAGTGATAAATATGGTACGTGGGAAGATATTCTAATACTCCCTTCTTCCAATAATGGTACCATATGCAGAAAACATGAACTGTTGAAAACTTCACATGTATTAAAATTTAATTATCTAAAATATTATGTGGTAACTATGTGTTTAAGATATTGAAGTTTTTCAACAAAGATATTGCTATTTCTTTTGTCGGTTTTTGTCTATGATCAAAATTGATCTCTCTATTGTATCCCATAATTAATTATAAGTTTCTTTATCTAATGGCGTGATCTTGATGCAGATGTAACAAATATTCATTGCTTTATTAAGGGAGAATATTAAGTCGTTATACTTAATTTTAAAAAGTTACTAGGAATTAAATCGTGAGGATTTAAAAGTACGCTAATAGCTCAAGAAATATATTAAGATGTCCATTTATTTATATTGCATATAAAAATATTTGGGATCCACACATTTTGAAATAATTGAATGGATTCTTAATATCATTGTAACGTGACCTTTCCTCCTCAATCGAATATCGCACCTTCTCTGGTCGAGAACAAATATTCCATACAGAATATGCTTTTACCTCTTTCAAAAAAACAAAAAAAAACCTCCTAGATACTAGATTTTAACTATTTTAAGTCTGTTTTCTGATAGCAAAGGAATTCTAATAATGCTAATTTCTTTGCACAATTGCAATACATGAGTTACGCTAGCTATTGAGCGTATGTTGAAGAGAAATTAGACATGCATATAAATATAACACACTTTTATATAAAACTCCATCTAATTCATCATTCAAGAATAACACAACTCCCTTTGTACACACACACACACACACACACATATATATATATATAGGGTGTTTAATAAGTAATGGTCATAAATTAAACCGTAGATAGTACACGCCTAAACTAACAAAAATGTCTTAGTAAACATGTGTGCGCAGACGCTTCGTAACGGAGATAGGGGTTGTCGAAAATGTGGGAAAATGAAGTTTAGAGACAAATATCTCAAAAAGTATGAATCGGACAGAGGACGGTCCAATGAATGACTATCGAAGTCAAACCTGCGCTATGCAGAAATTGTAACGTTCCTATTTAGATAGGAGCTCGTTACTCGGTACGGGCCTCCCACCGGTGAAGACCTGCCACATTTGAGAAACAATATATATATTTTCAAATTAAAAATAGTTGCCAGAGATCCTAAGGTCCACCATATGTTCAGCTTAAATATAAATACCATATAACCTTCTTAAAATTTAGGCCAATCGCCAAACCATAAATAGGTCAAGGATTTTAATATTAGTTTCGTTAAGTAAGAAGTCAATGATTTAGGAAGCTCTTCTTTATAACAAAATCAATCGACAATACAAATTTCTTTACAAGTCATTAAACTCGCTGCTACTAATTGGACACATTAAATCAAATGAAAGTGAAATTAATATTAGTCCCAATAAATCTCAACTTAATCGTGTTCCACGACAACCTAAAAAGAATCGGTAATGGTACCGAGTTTTCAAATATATATACATATATCGAATACAGATAGTTATAAGTATGGTTAACACACAACTGTTTATATCCCATTTAATCAAACAGTTAAGTCTCAATTAGAACATATATTAATTCGATTTAAATTTAAGAAAATTATTGAACAACTCACCATAATATTAAGTAAATAACACTCCACACTATAGAGTATCAAATTGAATTCTCTTGTAATATTCACACAACTCTTTAATAGAATAATTTACCAAATTTCGATAGATAGAGCTTACAATTACAAGGTTTTACCGAGTACATTTCCAGCACACATCTGATAAGAATAATTGTAGTGCTGGGTGAAGTAACAACAATTGCCACTAGAGGCGCTATACTCAAAATTTAACAAACGAAACTAGTTTATCGAAGACTCGAAATAGAATGAATTTACATAATATCTTACAACTTTTTTTTAAAATTTAGGTAACTAACAGAGTGACATGTTACACACTCGTCCTAGCCAGGAAAAATAAAAATAATGCTAATTATTTTTATTTTTGAATTATAAATTATTTTGAAAACTTGTTTACCTATAAGTTTGTCTAAGTCTCTCTACTAATAACCTTCCACTCATATAATATTCAATAATTGAATTTGCTAAGGATTTAGGCAAACATACCCTATAGGGATTTCTAACCGCCCTAGTATGTTTACATAATATACCCTTTATTAATTTATATCCTGGTAAATTTACTCCCGATTTAAGTTGCTGAATCAATTTACTCAATTCTACATATTTTCTTTGATGTTCATACACCGAAACATTTGCAAATGGAAGACTCCACAAATTAACCTTACAAAAATGTGTTACCTGCTCTGACCAAGGTTGTTCCAGTTCTAATGGTTCAAAATTTTCCGTATCATGGATTCTAGAAATAAAATCTGAAGGAAGATTTAAAATTCCAGGTATATGTTTTATCTCGAAATTAAATACAAATAATCGATATAATAAGCTACCATATTTATTTATCTTTCTAATATTTCTAATCGCATAAGCGAGACCTTGATTATCAATTCGTAACTCACATTTCGAATGCAAGAATGGCTTAAATCTTTCCATCGATTCCACAGCCGCCTGAAGTTCGAGAACATATATTGGTTTATTAAAATCATGATTTCTAAGCTTTCTCGAAAAATAAATAATAGGTCAGGGAACCCCTCAATCATCATATTGTTCTAACGTCCCTCCTAAACTTCGAGTACAAGCATCAGATGACACAATGAACTTTTTATTTAAATCTGGCAAAGGAAGAACTATATAAGTCTCGAATATATCTTTAATTTTTTTTAAGAGTCACCTCTTGTTCTAAATTCCATTCAAAATTTACCTTAGAAGACCTTAATCTAATAATACGCTCAACAACTTCTTGAAAATTTGGAATAAATCGAGAATAATAATTTAGAAATGATAATAGAGATAACACTCCCTTTCTAGACTTCGGTGGAGGTAACCGACGGATTATTTCCAAACGATTAGGATCCATATACATAACATTCCCTTCAATGATATAGCCCAGGTAAAATAATTTAGTTTGGTATAATGTAGATTTACTAAAAGATAAAGTTATACCATCATCTCGAAATTTACTCAACACCTTTTCCAAATAATTTTATGCTGTTCAATTGTCGGCGTAGACAAGGCGACATCATCAAAAAACATTGTACCCCTTCTGATTTTAACGGATACAAAATATCAGTCATTACCTTAGATAATACATGACTACCACTAGTTAAACCAAATGGTTAAACAGAAAACTCAAACAATCCACGGTGAGTAAGGAAGACAGTGAATTTAGATGACCTATCAGTCAATTTTACTTGTAGATAAGCTTTCCTGATATCTAAGGACGATCTAATAGCACTATAAGACAATTCCGATAATACTTCTTCTATTCGAGGAGTATATTGTAGATTAACATGTAATCTTTCATATATTTTTTGGAAATTAATAACTAAACGCTTATCTCCCGATTTATTGTTCACCAAAAAACAAGGTGATGCCTAAGCGGACGTACTGGGACGTATAATACCCTTCTTAAGCCAATCATCTAAAATTGCATCCATTTTAATTTGATCATTCCTAGAGAGAGGATATGCTTTTTGCTTAATCGGAGTTTCATCACTTAACTGTATATCATACATTACATTTTTAATACAACCTATTTTATTTGTAACTACATCGGAATACTCAGCCACTAAATTGTCTACATACCTTTGTAAGGAAGCATCTTGCTCCAAAAACTTGGGATTTACCATAAGCGGGTTAACAAAAGTATTTGCCTCCGTCCCTGTACTCTCCAAACTCCCGTCAGTCGATTTTTGTGCTGGCTGACGTGCCTCGGAGCCGCCCTTATGTTGTTGTTGTCGGGTATGTTTACGTTGCAAGCTGGCACGTTGAAGAATGCTACTCCGCTCCTACGCCTCATTCCCTTCCTTTCGACCACTATGAAAAACAAAACTGGAAGCAGGATCACATTCTTCATTTTGAGGGGGAGGGGGAGGAGTATAAATTAGTGAGACAAATTGTCTTCCTTCTAAAGTCAAAAATAATTTATGAGCAACTAGATCCAAATTGGCTTTCATCTGACGAAGCTCACGTATTCCTGTTATAAACACTGGCTTTAAGTTTTCGAGCAAAAAGAATTTTAAATGGTAAACCTTAAAACGAAATTTAATTGGAACTATTACAGTCTCACTAAACTCGATGGTTTTATTATCAACACCAATACCACTGAAATGTTCCTTTCTAATCTGCAATGGACGCGATAGAGTTTCATTCCACTGAACAAAACGCTGTTTATGTAACTTTGAAATAGAGGCACAAGAATTTACAGCTCCAAATTGCCTTTTTCCCATAATAAATCCGCACACAAAAACAGCAATAACATTTTTATCGCTCAAGCCAGTATCAGGTAACTCACTATCAGTCTGTTTATTCACACTAATCTCTGACGATATCACCGGTCGCGTCGACTGCACTACTGGCTGAGAGTGTCGAATCCCGGAATTAGGTTTACTCCAAGCTCGGCTCAGAAGAGGTTCATTAGCTGACGAAGCTCCTTTTACTTCATATTTTAAGTGACACTGTTTATAAAGATGATTTCCAAAACAACCATAGCACTGTTTGGGTTTCTTTTCTACAACATTTACTGACGTAAGTCCAGCGTACACTAATAAGTCCCGGCAACGTAGTTCATATCGTTCCACAACAGACAACAACTCATCTAAATCATTAGGTAAGTTCCCACGAAAAAGTTCGTAACGAACCTGAGGCCTCATCCCACGAAGCACAACCCGCAGCACCTTCCTCTCATAATCAAACCTTCCAAATAACTATAAATGTGCTTTCCTTACACTATGTGTGTATTGCCAAGTATTTTCATGTGGCTGTTGTAATCTGTTAATAAACCTGTTCTCAATATCCATTTTTCCTAAATCTGACATCAATTCCTCTATAATATTATTACTAATGAATACCCAGTCTGAACTTAACTCGTACAATTCCAATATTTTAGCATGCAATCGAGTGGAAGACTTACCCAAAACCCCAACGATTACAGCATGGATCGGGTACACATCCTGATCTATGATATCAAATACCGCACACATAAATTTAAACAAACTTAAATGATCATTTTCATCGCCAAATGGTATTCGTTTCAAAGCTTCATTAAAACCAACATTAGCTGCATTCACAGTTATTTTGCTCAGATCGCAAAAGAATGGCTTACGAAAATCAACTGTTCGCTGGCTGAAGTGTTCCCCCACTCTTTTTTCTTTTTCTTCGAAACCAATGACCTTGTCAGGTGTACTCGATTGTACAAATACAGAACAAGTTGATTTGACATGCGTTTCGTTATCGCCTTCAAAGCCCCCTGCTCCTGCGGCCTTGGTAGATAAAGATCGTGAATTAGCTATATCACGATATGCTGTAGTGTTCACAACCCGATCGTTTGTGTTAAACCTTCTGGATTCAACAATTACGTTATGAACAGGACTACTCTCAAAAATCACAAATCCAGCATAGAACAATCTACAGGATGTTTTATGATTCCGGTATCTCCATTTGGAAACGAGTTCAAAACTAACTAAGGCCTAATTGGGCTATCTTCCACACCCTGCATTTTGCTATTATACCCAAAAATTAACTCATAATTTAAATAACTGGATATTACAAAATATGTAACTATTAACACCTCACAATCTGTCATTAAAGAGCATTCTAGTATACAGTACGACCAAAATAATTTATTTTACTGTCACCAATATAACGTATCGTCACTAAGTCTGAAATTTGAAACGGAATTTTTTTCTCCTAATCTCAATAACGGAGAGAGATGTGTGCTGGAAAATTGTGTAACGTTCCTATTTAGATAGGAGCTCGTTACTCGGTACGGGCCTCCCACCGGTGAAGACTCGCCACATTTGAGAAACAATATGTATATTTTCAAATTAAAAATAGTTGCCAGAGATCCTAAGGACCACCATATGTTCAGCTTAAATATAAATACCATATAACCTTCCTAAAAAATAGGCCAATCGCCAAACCATAAATAGGTCAAGGATTTTAATATTAGTTTCGTTAAGTAAGAAGTCAATGATTTAGGAAGCTCTTCTTTATAACAAAGTCAATCGGCATTACACATTTCTTTACAAGTCATTAAACTCGTTGCTACTAATTGGACACATTAAATCAAATGAAAGTGAAATTAATATTAGTCCCAATAAATCTCAACTTAATCGTGTTCCACGACAACCTAAAAAAAGAATCGGTAATGGTATCGAGTTTTCAAATATATATACATATATCGAATACAGAAAGTTATAATTATGGTTAACACAGAACTGTCTATATCCCAATTAATCAACACAGTTAAGTCTCCATTAGAACATATATTAATTCGATTTAAATTTAAGAAAATTATTAAACAACTCACCATAATATTACGTAAACAACACTCCACACTATAGAATGTCAAATTGAATTTTCTTGTAATATTTACACAACTCTTTAATAGAATAATTTACCAAATTTCGATAGATAGAACTTACAATTACAAGGTTTTACCGAGTACATTTCCAGCACACATCTGATGAGAATAACTGTAATGCTGGGTGTAGTAACAACAATCGCCACTAGAGGCGCTAAACTCAAAATTTGACAAACGAAACTAGTTTATCGAAGACTCGAAATAGAATGAATTTATATAATATCTTACAACTTTTTTTTTTAATTTTAGGTAACTAACAGAGTGACATGTTACAAAATGCATGGTTGATAACCCTCGAAAGCGCGCGCAAGGGATTCCCCAAACAAACGGAGGGATTCCCGGAAAATTGTGCAAGAAAAGGGGTCTCGAGATGAACATCGAGGGCGAGTCTATCCACCTGTAATTCATAAATCGTGGTACCAGGTCGAAAGCTCGGAAAGATACAAAATGGCCGACAATGTTTACGTGCCGTGTGTGTTGCATAACCAGCAGTAAATGAGAGAGGCAATCGAAGAATGGTGGTAGTACATGTTGTGAACTACTTCAGAGCACATTCTTAAGACAAATGCTCATGTACAGAGTAGTCCTTTACTGTACCAATACCAAGGGTAAAGAAACAAGCGCGAAATGATTGGAATGGCCGAAAAGAACACTGATAGAACATGCAAGCGAGCTATAAATACTGAATCGGGGTTGCGACAGACGTTGAGCTCCCCTTGGGTGAAGATGTTGCGGGTTCAAACCCGCTGAAGTGCCCACTGATTGCAGTGGTTCTGATCCCAGATTTTCCCAATCGTAGGTCCCGTTCTACGAAGCTACTAACCTCATTTAAAGCAACAATAACTCAATCAATGGAGCGCCTGTAGGTTGCTCATTATTTGGTTCAACCCCTGTACGTACACGTAAAGAAAAAAAACTGTGCACGCATTTCTTGTCAATCAGCTGGTAAGCCAGGAAATATGGAATGGAAGGACACTACATTCCGATTACAGACGTGAATTGGAAGCACGCTTGCCTTTCTACGTTTATTTATTATGTTGGCTGATGGGTTCTGCTGCAGGTCTACATGCTTTCGTCGTACCGGAGTAGTCGCTTGAGAGAATGATTCAGAGTGTAGAGGTTCGTTGTCTTCACTTATCTTTCTCGCCTACAGTGAATGTAGTAGTTCTAAGTGTTGACGAGGTGTCAAATGTGCGTGCCTTTACAGTGTTGTGGATGTACTTACTTCACCGTATTGCTGGGAACAGTGCAATAGTTTCAGCATGTTGCAAAGGCACGGGGATACTATTGTGCAGTGTTATTTAGTGCTATTAGTGTGTTGCTAAATCATTGTTTACCTTGCCATTGATACAATGTACAGTAATATTGAGTATGCTGACAAGCACTTTATGTACGGCAAAGCAAACGGGAATACGGTGGAGGCCGCTAGGTTATATCGCGAGACTTTCCCTACGAGATAGCAACCAGACCGAAGAACATTCATCAGAATACATCAGCGGCTACGAGAACATGGGAGCTTTACACATTGTTCCAGGCCGGGAAGGACAAGGACAGTACGCACCCATGAATTAGAAGCACGCGTGCTACAGGCAATAGACGAAAACCAAGGAACAAGCACAAGACGTGTGATACTCTCCGAAGGCGTATCCGATGTTCTCCATGAACAACAGTTGTACCCATACCATCTGCAACGTGTCCAACCTCTGACCCCCACAGACTTTCCGATGAGAATGCAGTTTTGTCAGTGGCTTCGCATACACGATTTGCCGCTTCTACTCAAAGATATACCTCTCGATAGGCATCAGCAGCTGTGCTTTATGACAGCACATTTCATTAACCGTCTCAGTTAACATTTACATGCCCAATTTGGACGAAAGTGGAACATTAGAAAACCTGCAACATTAGAAGACCTACACCTGTTGCAACATTAGAACACCTTCGATGAAGGAAGGAACAATGTTGCGAACATATTCAACAGGATGCCGACATGTTATCACGAGTACGTGGATCTTTGCGAAGACGGGTACGAGCATGCATTCGCATGAATGGACGACACTTCCAACATTTACTTTAATGATAGAGGTAAAGAATCGGTAATGGTATCGAGTTTTCAAATATATATACATATATCGAATACAGAAAGTTTAATGATAAACGGTAATTTATTATGCATTTCTTCTGTGGTTACACATCTGGGTATTTACCGTTTACCTTATGATTAATACTGTACACATTACCAACATGACGATTTCTGTTTGTTGATATGGACAAGCACAACATGTCCATCATGTTTTGCTTGTTGTAATACACTTATGCGTTCAACATGCGGAATGCTTCAGATTCGCCTCCAACATACTCAAATATTGGCATGCTTTTCCCATTGCAATTCAGTTTGCGGATATTCGTTACGTTAACTGCTTGGCACCTAATGCTTCATCAGTGCTTTGCATACCGTTTGATTTACCTAAGTGTTGCCACACTTGTACGTATGCATTATTTGTCGGAATTCTTCCTGGAGCCATTTACAACATACATCACCACACTTCGATTGCCTCTCTCATTTCCTGCTGGTTATGCAACCACGCACGACACGTAAACATTGTCCACCATATGTATCTTTTCGAGCTTTCCACCTGGTACCACAACTTATGAATTACTTTTGAATAGACTCGCCCTCGATGTTCATCTCAAGCCCCCTTTCCTTGGACAATTTTCCGGGAATCCCTCCGTATCTTTGGGGAATCCCTTGCGCGCGCTTTGGAGAGTTATCACCAATGCATTTCTGACTTCGATAGCGCAGGTCTGACTTCGATAGTCGTTCATTGGACCGCCCTCTGTCCGATACATACCTTTTGAGATATTTAACTGTAAACTTCATTTTCCCACACTTTCGACAGCCCCTATCTCCGTTACGAAGCGTTTGCGGACACATGTTTACTAAGACTTTTTTTTTGTTTTGGCGTGTACTATGTACGGTTTAATTTATGACCATTACTTATTAAACACCCTGTATATACAGGGTGGCCCGTTTTAATTTTTCCATGGAAATATCTCGAAAACGCTTGAACAAAAATGAACTGAACAAAAACTCAAATAGGAAATACCATCTGAAAATCGAATGGTCATATCGCGGTGGAACCCAGAGCTTCTCTTCAAGGGAGGCCGGGGCCTAACATTAAAATTTTAAATAGAAACATGGGGCGACTGACACCTCGTTCGATATATCTTTAAAAACTAAAAAGCGATGTGGCAAAATATTTTTCATATCAGTCACCGTATTCAAAATGGCCGCCAAAAAATGTTACCTGTATCAGATAAGTGTCCAGTGGCACTAATATGATAACGGTTGAACATAAATGAACCAAACAAAATCTCAAACCGGAAAACCATGAGGCAAATCGAATAATGTTGTCGCGGTGCCCACCAGGGCCGCCTGTCGTGGGGGCCCAGGCCCAACTTAGAAATTTTAAATGAAAATATGGGTCAACCGACACCTCTTTCGAGATATCTTCATACAGGAAACAGTGTTGGGCCAAAGGATTGTTCATATGGGTCACTCGTTTCAAAATGGCCGCCAAAATATGGTGTCTGTATCAGACAAAACATCCAATACCACTAATATGAAAACGGCTGAAGATAATAACGGATATATGGATATCTTTTAGATGTTAGCTTCACTCTGGGAACCTCATCAGTTCCCGCAGTTTAGTGTACACGTGTGTTAAGAGACGTAAAGTAGGGACTCTGCGGTGAGGAAATCTTCGCTGGTATTCTTCCATCGCACATTTGGCATTACCGCCAAAAAACCCGTAGACGTACATAATATCTGCATGTTCAGCGTTGGTTTATTGGAATGGCATTCTACTACAACACTGTCGATCTTATTTCAAAGTCTACACATAAGCACTTTGCACTTCCTAATGGTACCGAAAGTCCTGTTACCACTTGCACACACAAGAAAAAACTAACTATTAAAGGGCTCTTTTAAGTTAATAGGTTGCGGTGCGTCGATTGCAGCACAAAAAATCCAGATATATTTCGATTGATTTGGACATAACAGTGGCAACGTGTCCATTGTATGTACCCGAGTGAAACAAAATGTTTATGTACATTAGAAGTAATTATCTATGGTTTCCACAACCCTATTGTAATGAACATTCTGGGGTAGTATGTTGTACGAAAACTTTCATTCAAATGTGTTTTGTTTCACAGCTGTCTGCAGTTCAGAACTGTAATTAGTGTTCAGTCATAGAAATATCGAGCTCTCATATGTTAGGTAATAATATTGTATTTCTAGTTTTGCATAGAAACATTCGTTTATTAATATTCATAACTATTATCTAAGCAAAGTTGAAAAATGTTTATGTTAGAGTAAGGAGTTAGGAAGAATTTATTTTAGGGCTTCTAATGAACCTAAAAATTTGACACTTCAACTGGATCTTTGGTATACAACATCATTTCTACCTAATCAGATACTGTTCTAGCGAAAGTGTTTCCAGTCAAGAACAGTAATTTAAAAAAAAAAAAGAGAATTATATAGGGAAATGCAAAAAATCTCCACATTATTTCCGTCTTGTATGAAGTGCTGGGACAATCTGTATAACATCTACAAGCCTGTTTCATTACCTTTCAAACGAGGTATAATATGTAAGACAACAAAAACTACACTGTGTGCTAGAATGTTTCAAACCAAACCGGCAAGAGCAAGAGGCAAAAAAGTTACCCCACCCCTATCTCCGGAACAAGGGGGAATAGACACTATTTTCACATAAGCAGTTTTGCTTAGAATGACCTCCCTTGTGACCTCCAAAAATCCCTGACTTTCTTTACCGGTTACCATGCATATATTAACTAGTATCAATAGTAAACTTTAAATAAATATTTAAAAAGATACCAAACATTTACTTTCTTCAAATATAGAAAAATTAATCCAGTCCTTCATTGAAGTTAAACTTGCAATATTTGACAATGTTTTCTATACAAAATGTGATTCTTTATACAAAATGTGATTCCATATATCAGCAATAATTTATAATTACCGTAAGTAGTATAAAAACAAAGCATAAAATCAACGATTTTTCTTAATTTACAAAACGAAATTCTATCCCAAAACTTCGTACAACAAAAACTTTAGCTACAATATTTTATGTAAAGAATAGTTCGATCAAATAATTTCATGCGGAAAAAATATTGCCGATCTTGTGCAAACAATGTTTCAAGCAAAGCAATTTGTGTACAAATAAATATTTCAAATTTGGAAAATGTAGAAAATCTATTTCCACAATAAATATAAAAAATAAGACATTAGTGTTGTAAAAATTACAAGCAAAATAATTTGTGGGAAGAGACTTTCAAATAAGGTTTTGTACAAAGAAAGAATTTCAAACGATTAAAAATTGTAGAATGAATAACTTAGAATGAAAGAGAAAAATAACCAAGAAATGTTGGGAAAATGCAAAATAATTCAACCTAAAAGCTTTTGCTCATGAAAAACGTCAACAAAGTTTAACAATAAAATTTCGAAAAGGTAATGTTTTCCAAACAATTGACAGGAAATAAATTATTAATTATTTAGTTGGAAAATTCTTTTTTTTATTTCACCAAATTTATTTCAAAATTTGCTGGACATAAGCTTTAATTATATTTTAATTTGAAAAAATATTATTGGATTTTAAAAATATAAAGGACATTGGGTGTAATGTTATTTTTGTTTGAGACATGATTCTAAATAGAAACTAGTTTACTAAATAAAATATATTTCAAGAAAATAGTTTTTCATACACTATACAGAGGTTGTTCTGCCTACGTTTGACCGATTTCGTTCCTTCCCCCTTCCGGGCAGAATGGACTCACCCGACCTGGCTCGTGGCGTCCTGCAGTGTTATGCAGTGGCTTCTTGGGAACAGAGTTGTTTTCCGCGTGGACGACAATTACGCACAAAACAGGATCATTGTTGTGCGTGTTGTATTAAATTTGTTTCCAAGTGTGTGAGTTTCCGCTTTGTGACCAAAATGCCTCCCAAACTAAGCCGGTTTTTGGAAGGCTATGTTGCGGCTCTTTATGAGAGAAATCAAGACGATTAGCCACACTTTAATGTTTTTGTCATTAGAAAACAGTGCAAGAAGGATGGTTGCAACAACAGTTAAGGGGAATAAAAAATGTTAATAAAACGTACAAGGGTAACGATGCTCAACAATTTGGATCACCAACGAACTTGCCTAGAAAGCGGGAATGCACCAAGGCCACATCCACCATGCAGAGGAAAATTCGCAAAATGGCAATGCAAGAAAATCCGCCAACACAAAGGTGTATGGCTAATCGTCTTGATTTGTCTTTGGGGAGTGTAAGCCGGACGTTACACCATCAACTAAAGCTGGTAAAAAGTAATGAATGCTCGCGGCCATGTTCTCACGGATGCCCACCAAAAGGAACGAAAGTGTAACTCCCGGACGCTGTACGAACGGCATCTGGCAAAACAAAGGTGGATGTACGTCGTAACGCTCGATAAAATATGGATTTACCTTTCCGATTGCGGCAAACCGAGAGCCATCAAGTACCGATAGAAAGGCGTCAAGAACTTCAGAAGGTGGGCCCGTGTCTGTAAACAATCCTTCCCAAAAGGGTTCATGGTCATTACTGGCTACTGTTACCGAGGTAAACTGAAGATTCGTAGGGTGGCAAAGAACTCCAAAATAAATTCGCAGTATTTTCAGGAGCAGATCATGCGGCCGATCTACGAGCATGAGATTCCAACAATTTACGGAAATGACGCCAATCTGGTGCGCATTCAGATGGACAAGGCCTCATCACATACCTCATTATGGTCCCTCGCATTCTACAAGGAGATGGAAGAGGCAAGTGATATACAGGTGATATCTTTCAAGGAGGTACCTGTTAAATCTCCAGATGCAAGTCCTATGTACTATTGTGGATTTGGATTGCTGAAGCAGGCTTTGGGAAAACGGCGTGTGACAACTGAGGAAGGACTTTGGAAAGCTGTACAAAGGGAACGGGACAAGATTCCCCTCCCAGTTCTTCAGAGAAGCCTATTACAGTGAACATTACGCTTTCGGGCTATTGTTAGGAACAAAGAGAAACACATCGAGCACTTACGGAACTGGCGCAATGGATTCTTCTCAATTTTTAGGTAAGTCGAAATTGGCCAAATGTAGAGTGAACGACCTCTCTATTTTTCTTTAATACAATTTAGACCTTGCATATGTTCCTCACTTAGTATCAAACGTCAGGAATAGTAAGATAGCAGCAAACGTGGAATCTTTTGGCTTCGAAAAGAGTGGAAAAGAGTGAAATCCTCAGATCTTTCAGACGAATGTTGATTATTATTTTGTTTCGTGAAAAGCATTGCTGTGATTAATAAGCATGTGACCATTTATTATAAGTATATATATATATATACTTTTTCAATTTAATACAATAATACATACTTATAAATATGCTCATTTAAAAGTGAACAAGAAAGAGGGAGTGTAAAACTTTGATTTTAGTTTCAAACCTAGTATCTTAAAAGGTTAATCATATAACTATTTTCTTAAGAAACGACAGACTTTAATTTGCTTATCAAACTGAATAAATGTAATGGTTAACGATGAAACTGTTTTGAAATATAGTTTTAAATTATACATGAATCTCCTATACGTTTATATATTAAAACATGTAGACAAATATCTGAGAAGAAGAGGATCAAAAAAGGCTGCGAATAAAAACTCTGACATGAGAAATTAAGTCCAAATATATAACTTCAGGTATGTTTCAAGAGACATAATAATAGCAATAATAATACTGGTCACTGTACCTTTGCTGTTAACTGTTTGGTATCCACAGACGATGAGAGAGATACGAAACGTTGGTGGAAGATGAGATATTCTCCTACATCTGCTGCGTCGATTTCTATGAAATGATTAAAATAGACACAGATGATGTTATCAATTTATATTTCTGCTGTCGGCAGTTAATACAACAGCACCGAGCAAATCCAAAGAAATGACCTGAACTGATGAAGAGAAAGAATACTAAACTGACCCACATCCTAAACTGTGCATATTAAACTGACATAAACTTTGACAATCTCTAGGAAATTGAGAGAAAATATATGGATGTTTAAATACACCAATCCTATAACCTGGACCTGGACTCTTAATCAATTACGTTTCGACTTCTTAAGAAGACTCTGAATTGGATAAGTTTGATTGTAGTATTAAGATTTACATACTTCGAAATTACTTACGTTCAGAGAAATGACATTTTCTATTTTGTTGAATTGGCAACACGCGTAAATGGAAGGTATCGTAGATTGCCAAGTAAGTTACCTCTCTCTATATTTTTTGTGATATAATATTTCGTCGGTATTTACCAGATAGTTTAAAAGTTATTAGGGCGTATCTATATAAACATTCCTTCCTGCATTTATCCTGTCTATATACGTATAGAAATGTTTTTTTTTAATTATGTGTCAACGCGAAACATAAGGTCTTTATTTACAGTACAAGCAGTCCCTTTAACCGCGCAGTAACGTTTCATGTGTCTTAACAATTATTAAAGAACGTACACTATAGTTAATATTATTAGCTAGCAACTGTCATGCGAAATGATATTAATCACATTCTTTGTGTGGTTACGTTGTTCAGCTACGTGTACTATTGTCACAATAATCAAAGGTTCGATATTGTTCAGGGGGTTTCGAATGGTAGTAACACATTATATTGTTATTCTTGTTAAATTGTTATACAGTATTATATTATTATATATAATACATTCGAGTTATGGACAACCATCCTACAAGGAGCCTATCCATCTCAGGCACCAAGGTTAGAAGAACGAAGAGAATTGAGAGAAAGCTCTCACTTTTGAATGTCCAAGCTACTAATTCATACATTTAATAAGGCTTCCTACCAGTCGGAATTAGACCAATTGGACAGAACTCGGAGGATCTACCGCCGTTGTTGCTACCGGAGACCAGAGACGCAACCACGTTAGTTGTCACCCGGAACAAGAACTCGCCTTAGGGCTCCCCTGACCTAACAAACCAAAATCTCTCCAACTACACTTAATATTTGTATCACACAGTAGTTCAATTTTATTTCCACTTTGTTTCAAAATTGCGATACATAAGTTAATTTTTAGTACAAGATAAAACATCAAACTAATAAGTATTTGATTGCCAAACAATCAAAATAGCATACTTGCCATATTCATATAGTCTCATCATAACTGCAAATAACAATGTTTTTGGAATTACATCGAAATGTGCATAAGTGTAGAATGAATCAACAGCTCTTGCTTTAGAATGGAATATATAATTATAACAAACAGGGAAGCTGTTGTCTCGAGTATTATGCTCGGACATTTGTAAGTCAAATATTAAATCCATATAAGTTTAATGAAAACAAGAAAAACCCAACGTAAAATTTAATTTACGGGCTCTTAAGACTGCAAACGTTCTTACAATGTCTTCAAAACGCAGCTGGAAAGCTGAATCATGCTCTATAAACATAATCCTAAGGTTCATGAGTCGTTGTTGTCATTCTACTTTTCTGAGGTATTTCTTTTATCTCCAGTCTTCCTAAAACTTCCTTCCTTGCCTTGTAATGAAAATAAGTATTAGCCCAGTTTTGGGCCCCCAAATCCGATACAACCTCAGTTTCTCCCTTTTAGTTACGTCACTGCCGGAGACAGATTAGAGTATTAACATCGAAAGTGTCAGTTCAAAACTAATGTTACAAAACCCATCTACCACACCTGAACTCGGAGGTTAGGCAGGTCAATTCCGCTAATATAAATACAAAATATTTTTGAAGGCCTTAAATTGAAAAATAAAATTCTTATATTCATACCTCTATGAAATTAGGGGAATTTAATTATTACTATGAAATTAATGAGTAGAAGATGTTATCCCACTACAAACTGCATGTTAAAATAGTTGTTAGTAGAGAGCTTGGATTTAGAAATGCTCGTATTTAAATATATTTACGGTTCATTCAGGTTAATAATGATAACAGTTTAATGTTCATTTCAAGATTATCTGTTTTATTTTGAAAAATCCTAGTGTAAATTGGAGTTAAATGATAATATATTTTACTATACAAATTCACAAAGATTAGTGTTCCCATCGAGTTGAGTTGATTTTAGTTTAGCGTCCCTTTCAGCAGCGAGGCTATATGAGACGTGGACCTACTGATTAACGTGGAATCCGAACCACATGAGCTCCCGCCGGGAAAGTGTTCCCATCGAAATATCAGTAGGAACCTTGCCCTACTTTGAAATAATTATTGAATGCAATCGATCTTAAGCTGTAGTTAAATCGTCAAAAATGTATTAAATCTACAAATATCCTGCCTACTTGTTACAAATACTGACATCAGATACGCTCACAACACATAATGATACATATTAAAGAAACGGTTTACTTTTAGGGATTGTTTAATAATTCTATGTTTCTCTTTAATAAATAGGAAATATTTCAATAGAGAGATATAATGAAATATGAGCTTAAAAATAATAATAAATATGCTTTCGAAGGGAGAGAAAGATAGGGTGGTTTTACATAGTACATTCTACCAAAAATAGAATATATGAGGAGCTTTGTATTTGAATATTTTCTGAGTTACATATAGTTTGACTGTCCTCCTTCCAAAAGGAGCAATTACCTCATGTTGTTTTCGACGTGTTTCAAGTATTAATTATTTCTATAAGCATTCGTCAAGTGAGATTTCCATTTCCACTATAATTAGTTTCTCAACGCAAAGCATTGAATTCGGTATGCTTCTCTCTTGTCAAAAGCATGCAAGAGTGACAAACAAGATTTCGCTGTGAATATCCTCATTAACAATTATGTGATGGCAGAAATATCTTACGAAATCTAGTGGAAATCTGTGTAATAGCACCTTTGCTCACAATAGAAAGAGTTGCTACATGAAGAAAAATGCCTTTAGGTTATAATATCCCTTTTGAGAAACTTTAATTGTACAGGATATAAAGATTTATGAGTTAAAATTATACACAATATGGTGACATATTCGCCTTTAATAGAGCATAAAATATAGCGCAAATAATTGTCAAGAACCCTTTTTATATTATTTACATTTACGAAGAACTATTTCCATCAATCACATTTACAGACACCTACAATTGTCTATCTACTAAGCGTAGTTTGCAGTAAATTATTTTATAAGAAGAATTTGAATTAAATTCTTTTCTAAAAGTAGGATTATGAAATATATAACTGATTTCCATATTCAGAAAGTTCTCTGCGATTGAATTTGTTGTACTAGACGAAGGAATGCTTACTCTGCCAAGAATTGAGTCTCCTCTGCTTTGTTGACATAAATTTAGAAAAATAACCAGTTGTAAGTTGAGATATAAAACGCAACTGGAATGAAAATTCATACAAAAATGTGAAAATTTCGTCAATCTTTACCTGCATTAACTACATTAATTTATAATTTATTTTCTTTAACAAAGTCCACTAACTCTAGATCTCGTAATCGTATTTCGGTTTTATATTTGAATCATATCTAAAGAGCTATATATCAATGAAAGCTCGTCCATCGATACGACAAAGGATTTTAACCCACCCAGTTCAAATTTTGGGCTGATTTGTGTTACTAGAGTTCTTTGTTAAAATCAAATTACCCTCAAATTGTCACCATATAATATTGTCATTTCTCAGTGAATGATTATGGTCTATGGCGAAATGAAATCTTTCAGGTTGGAATCCTATGGCTATGATGGGTAGCCTAAAGGAGACGATGGTGATTAGAAGGAATGAAATGATGGACTGAAGAAAGGAAAAGAAAACTTGGAAAACAAACAATCTCGTACACCGTGCTTGGTACTTTCCTCCCAAGTACAAGGAGATAAACATATCAGAGGTAAACCACTGATATAGCGTGGCCGCAGTATTTAGTGACAAAACAAGTTTGGAGTTTGGGATGCGAAATATTATTAACTTACAAGTTGTACTATCAGGTTATTGCGAAGGGTATTTACCTAACGAGATGCAAATGAGATGCAGGAAGAGTATTGTGCAAGAGGAAAAAAGCAATATTACAATAGATTATTAAGTTTCTTACTGAAACTGAACAAAAATCGTACCGTCTTCTAAGAAACACAATTGCGTGTTTTTTTGATCAATATGAGGATACCATTCCTACATATTGTCCACGTTTGGAAGCTTGAAGTGAAATATCTTGTAGTTTAGTACTCTGAAGAACCTCAGTAATGCTTTTGCCTGGGTGAAAAGGCAATGATCGAACTTCTTCATCATAGACTGCCACACTAGGAAAAAAACATTGTAAGTTACACGAGTATTTTTGATAACCATCGTGGACATACCACGATTTAACTACTATCTTTATTATCTGCGATAATCGAAGAACATTAATTTTCCCCTCAAATGGGTAACTATCATGCTACTAATAACACTAAGTATTCTGTACAGTCAAAAATTGAACACCTCCTGAGAACGACGCTTGGCTTCCGGCGACAAGTGGCACTTTAGACTTTAGTTCCTCGACATTTTCGATTTTACATAGACGTCGAAACGGAATAGTGAGGATTAGGTCAAAATCGTTTGAAACTTCATAAACTAACTAACTAACTAACTCTATGGCCTTTGGAACCTGGAGGTTCAATGCCGCATTCAAAAAAGCTCTCCAGTGACTTCTATCCTTAGCTAATTGGATCCAGTTTCTACTTTGTATTCCAATCTCTGAGAGATCTATCTTAATATTGTCCTCCAATCTGCGCCTAGGTCTTCCTAATGGTCGTTTTCCGATTGGTCTTCCAGTCAAGACTTTGAAACGTTCATACTTTCATTCATTCTAGCTACATGACACGCCCACCTAAGCCTCCAAGACTTGACGACCCTAACAATGTTGGGTAAACCGTATAAAGTATGTAGTTCCTTGTTATGAAGTTTCCGCCATTCTCCATTCCCGTTTCTCTTGGGTCCGAATATTCGTCTCAGGATCTTATTCTGAAATACTTTCACTCTATGTTCTTCCCTCAGAGTAAGTGACCATGTTTCGCAGCCATACAGAACAACAGGCATGATTATCGTTTCGTATATTTTATGCTTCAAATTCCTCAACAGAATTCGCGACGACAAGAGATTTTGAACCGAATAGTAACACGACTTCCCTACTTTTAGTCGACGCTTAATTTCTCCGTGAATATGATTTTCCTCTGTTCATATTGATCCTAGATATTTGCAACTATCCACTTATCAAAAGTATTAGTTAATATTTTAACGCATCCAGAATTTGCTGTATCCCGGTCCCGACGCACTTCCATGTATTTAGTTTTCTCTACATTTACTTCTAAACCCATGTCCCTGCAAGCGTTTAATAACATCTCTGTATTTCTTTCTATTGTTCTTTTATCATCCCCTATTAAATTTACATTATCAGCATACGCCATAACCTGTTGAATACTGTTCAACTCTAGTGAAACTTTCACCGTGTGCGTGGGTTTTCTCGGCGTTCTCCCGTTTCCTCCCATGTTCTTCATTCCACCATTTTCATTCATTAGTCATCATCACCGTCTTCTTTAGCCTAACCGGCATAAGGCGTGGGACGTAAAACTCAAACATTTCATTTCATTTCATTTTTTCTAGTGAAATTCATGAACACTCCACCAAATGTGTGTGTCCATAGACATTCTGAAGATTTAATCTAAATTGGTTGTTTGTCGATGAGTGCTTTATCGTTTTTTCCGATACTATAATCGTAGAAAAATTACAAATGACTGACGTACTGTATGTTGATTTCACAATAGTCGCTCAAATATACTGATGATGCTTTTCGTGGTAAATGTATGTAACGTTGTGATTTGAACTCATAAACAAAATAACTCTTAATTCTGACACTCAACACACTCTTTTACAGGAAAAAAAGAGTTGTAATTCCGTATACTTGTGACTTCAAGCAGATTTTTAAAAACCTCTTTGCATCCTGACGTTTTATGCACGATATATATACATCCACTGCTCATTATATAGAGACAGTTCCGATTAGACACATTATTCTCTCTAATGCAATAAATGAAAATTTGAAATTTCCGTATAATATGCATTGAATAGCATATTCAGGAATAATTAATTTTATTTAAAAATTGAACCAAATCCTTTGCACAACCTTCGGTTTCTTGGTACGGATAGCAACTTGCTGTATTTTCTACTAATAATTAATACGTGTTAAGGACGGGAACTTTTTCTGACGGTCCATATTTTATCCCGGAAACCACACTATCTATTATTGAAGGATTTACAAGTCCGTTTATTGTTTCCCGAAACAAAAGAAGTTGATATTCGGGTATTCTTGAAACAGGATTAGTGGCAGTGAAAAAATATTATTCTTTCATCAGGAAAAAATTCTTTGCAATTGTCACATGTAAATTGGTTAGATTTCTATTGTAATATACTTAATGAAATATTTATATTGCAATATTGAATTAAAAAATCGAACTTCACACTGAAGCAGAGTAGTTGAATATTGTTATAAATTTTATGTAATCTTAAATGTTATGTAGATTCATAGTATTTAAATCTTTCTAAGTAGTAGACCTACACTTGATTTCTTTAACAGTCGGATATTCAGTTAAAATATCTTGATGTTGCAGGCTGGGTGTATAGTCCCTTTGCTGAAAGGGTTCACGCATGACATGTGTTTACAGATTACGTAAGAATTGTTAAATAGGACGATTTAATATATTTCCCTCGGATATTTGAAACAAATATTTTTAAAGCATTTTCATGTTATGGCTAGAGTTTATACAGATTATATCGCGAGGCTGGCGAAAAACATAACACTTTAAGTTAATATACCGTATAAATAATTTTATATTTTATAGTTGTTCGGATCTAATTTCATTCATTTCTTACAGAATACTTCCACAATCTAGAATATTTTATTTCGAAACAGAATTGTACAATCTTACAGCTGATGTTAGAATAAAACTAATCTCATGTGTTTAGCAATTTTTAAGTGTGATTTCGTTCTTTGCTTACAGATTTTTCGGAGATCCAGAAGAAACAATACTAGAAAGCAAGAAGTATGTTAGATTTACGATATTACTTTCACGAGACATCATTTCATGGTCTTAGTTACTTACTGACTAACAAAGAAATAAAATTTTGGAGATTGTTGTGGATTCTTGCTCTACCCGTTGTATTTTTCTTTGGTGTTTGGGTAGTTGTTGGGAGCTGGAATAAATTCCAAGATAATCCAACTTTTACCTATATTGAAGCCAAGCCAGGAGTAGGTGATTTACAGTTAAATCGGTTGTCTGTATACATGTGCCCAAACAATGTTAAAAATGATGAAAAGTTTAAGATATTTTTCCGAAGGTAAGATTTACAATATAAATGTATTTTTTCAATTTTATGAAATTTCCACCACCAAAAAGACTGGTGTCATATTACGTGCTTAACGGGAAATATATATGGAGTAAAATCACGAACGAAAACTAAGAAAATAAGAGGCAAACCAATATAAAGCCTCATTTTAGCATAACAACTGAATTTAATTATACGGAAATTCCTTAATATACATTAAGCCAAATTTGAATGCGCTGCTTACCTACGAAATGACATGTTTCCACCACCGGTTGAGGTCGATATCCAGGCCACATGTATCGTCCATTGAATAGCATAAAACTATACTGCCTTGCAACTGCACTATGGCCACTGCATCCCACTCCAATTACCGTATTTCCACAACTCGGTAAAGGTGCAAACGCGAAAATGTAATAGGTGGTGCTTGAATAACTCGAAAGCACAATAGTCCACTGTTTTGGAATCTTGACTCTTCAGATGGATTTCAGAGACTGGAGTTACTGATATACTGGTTTCGTGTAAGGTGGTTTCGTAGAATTCCAGTGAAGTTTTCGTTGTATGTCTGAATTTCTTATCGTACTACACTCCAACGTTGTTCATGTCTTGTTCATACATTTCAATCAGAACATGGGTTTCATAGTACGCACGATTATTTTGAACATGTCGCTCCACTTTTATCAGATGTTTACGAGAAACAAGCTACAATTATGAACCGTTTTATCAACAGGTTATTGCTGTTCACATCGGTACGGTTAGCTCATTGCTCTGTGCTGCATATTTACGTATAGTACGATTCACAGTTATACGACCTGCATACAAATTACACATTTGACATGTTCCTATGATGCGCGACACGGTGACGTTAGAGTTAATTAGGGATACAACGAAAATCCCACCCCGACGTTTTTTATCTTCGGCAGCATCAGATTACGCTAGACCACACTGCTTTACTGAGTGATTGATGATATTATGTTTCCTCCTTCGATGAAATTTTACGGAATTTGCGGCACATGTTGCACATTGATGTAGGCTTAATATAACTGTATCAACCACTGTAACAACCTATATAGTGTTTATAACGTTTCATAAGATAAATCGATGTCAGCTACTTAAGAAACAGGAATTCCGCCACACTAATATGGGCAAGGGTAAGGAATAAAGTACAATGCTCATTTAGTTACAGATGTAAGGTAGTTTTTGTACAATTACCAAATTATAATGTCGATGATCCTATCTTCGAAGTATTCTCTCCACATTTGACCCCAAACACTGTCACCATTTGGTTTGTAAATAAAGATGAAAAGAAGATTGAAGGTTTCAAAAGAAATATTTTTTTATAGTGTTCAAGAATAATCACATAGATGCACGCTTTCTCAACGCGAGACTTTATTTCAGTCCCGAAAGATGGTACATCAGATATACATCTACATTAAACATCATTTTGCGCTTTCCATGTAACCTCCAACTTAAAGGGTTACGTTCACTTTAAACAAGAAATATATTTAAATAATTAACTGAGCCAAAGAGATTATAGATTCTGAAAGAATCTTCTCTAGTGATCAAATGAGTTAATATTAGTGGCTTTCATTCTAGAATTGTTAAGGGGTTTATAGTTGCTATATGGTTATCGTACCAGGGTTTGATTTCTAGGCATCTCATGTCTGTTTTTCACGACAGATACAGCATTCGTTTAAATGCAAACTCTAATCCAATGATCAAAATTGCTAAGGAAGGATTACATCAATTCCTACACATGGTGCGTAACTCTTTTATTCTGACGGATCACTCCTAATGTTGTCTAATTCTGAAGTCGGTTTCAATCTTTGTTGTTAATTTATATGAATGTTTTGTATGTTAGGAGGTCTATCTGCAATATAGCATTATTTCATTGGATCTCACTTGCTACACACAGAGATACAAGTTTACTGCTTTCGCATGCAATATCACATCCATTTGTGTTTTTATATATTTTCAAATTTTTTGGATTGAAGACGATTAGCAAGACATAATACTAATGTTCATTAAGGGAGTAAATTTCTAGCTGGAGCACGTACTAGTAGGTAACCTCCAGTCACATCAAAATATTATTTCCTCTACTCGGACAAAGAAGGAAAAACGGAATTTCCTAGCTATTGCTCTTTGGTAGCTCATAGGTTTTAACTCTTAGAGTAAGTTCTAGGTGAGGCTTCAGAACTTTGATCAGTTTCCTCTAAGTTGATTACCATTCCTGGTCACGAAGGCTAGCTCATTGAACTCGTGAAAGACAGTTTGATCACCACCAAGGGAGTTGAGAACTATCGAACGATCAGTGCGTTAAATCACAAAGTTTGCGTAACATTCAAAAAGGCATGTTGTATTATTAATGCTACTTTATAATGATAAATTTTATAATTATATTTGGTGAATGAAGTTGCGTAATTAACCTAATATCCTATTCTAAAAATATTTCATAGGGAACTTATAGGTTTAAAATCCAATTAAATGAAATCACGTTGTTCTATGAAAGATAATAATCTAGTAGCTTTCAAGAGACGAGATTTACTTCAATTTTACATTTGAAATTTTTACCTTCATCTACATTCATTTTAAAATAAATAGTTTTAATGTAAAGAAAATGATATATAAGTCTAAACATTAATATATTGGATGTACCTTATAAGACAATAGAAGAACACTACATAATCGAAATCTCTCTCTCCTTGTCAAATGGTAGCGCGAGTTGTTTAAGTTTACGTTGTTTCTCATTCAAATTTCAGAAGGAGAAGACTAAAATTTAATTTTACAATAAGTTTCTCTCATTAATATCCCATCTCAGTTAGCCTACAAGGCATTGTTATAAACAATAAAAAATATGATAGTAAACTAAAATATCGTTCTCATTTTACAAAATATTTTTTGTTATTATTTATTTATTACTATTATTATTAGCCAATCGCAGTGATTAGTGCACATGTCTCTCAAATGTGGCTTTCCAGGTTTGATTTGCGATCCAAGCTCCGAGAAAATTATGAACACACTGTAGTGTTACGGATATAATAATATTCTGTAGATCGAAATCCCACATAGGATCTTTGCTGAGAATAGACCATAAAATTTAAATAAATAAACAAATAAATCAATAATAATAATCATAATAAGCAAGGCAGGGTTTCATCTCTGTTCAAGTAAATAACACATGCGCCTTGGACTTACGGGGTACCCAATTCGATTTCCAGATGAATCTATGATTCAGATTTCACATAAAGAAGTAGTGTCAGGTCTCATATGACCCCAGTGATAGCAAAGACATGAAACTCAGGTTAAAAGCTTACATGATTTTCTTAAATTATCAAAGACAGAGAGAGAGAGAGAGAGAGAGAGAGAGAGACCAGAACGATGTTTTGATTAAGAATGATACTTTTTAAAATAATCGAATAACGAAGCGTTCAATTCTGTTTATTTCTGAAGGGAATCATTCAGAATAAAAGAAGTCATGTAGTTAATTATATGAGGATGTGTTAATATTACGGAAATTTTAGTCCATACATATATGTGTATAAAAAATGCTTGCGTCTATGTATGGGTATATGCATATTCCACTTTAAGTCTGAAATTCTTAGAGCAATTTTTACAAAACTTGGTGTACATATTTTTATAACGCGGAGAATAGTGATTTTGGTCGAAATACCCGCTAGCATACCTAAAAGAAGTGGATGGAGTGGTATAAAATTAAAGGAGAGCTATTAGTGTGCAATACATAAATTTCCGGACACTGAACTGAATAGCAATGCTTCCTGTGTCATTGAAATTTAAGTAAAGCCCCGTCTGCATTGTAGTAGAACGAAGTGATAAATATAATGGCAATAATGACTGATGTCAGTATCAAATTCACAGTTATCAGTATCTGGAGAGCAGTTGGAAATTTTTATATGAATTTTCGAATGTACTATTCATATCAATCTAATTGATTTTAAAGATTTGAATTAAATATGGTTAGTGTTCTATGGGGTACAATGTTCAAAATTTGAGTGAAAAGTAGAACATCTATTTTTATATACTATTATGTCTTTTGTGGTGTTCATGTAGTTGGGCAGGTGATGTAGCCAAGATGGAAGAAAGTAGGGACACATTCAAAGTTTTAACAGACAGACCAATCGGTAACGACCAATAAGAAGATTTAGGCGCGGACGAGAGGACAATATTAAGATGGATCTCGCAGAAATAGGGATACAAAGTACAAACTGGATCCAGCTAGCTAAGGATATAAGTCAGTGGATAGCTTTTGTGAACGCGGAATTGAACCTTCGCGTTCCATAGGCCATAGAGTTAGTTATTACATCTTTAATTTTCGTACTATACTAAAGGAGAAAAGGATTCATATATTTCCCATGTACCTATTCCACCCATGCAAAAACAGAGCATTTCAGGTATTAGATTAGTCAAAACAATTTAATTTATAATTTCTCAAATGTTAAAAAGGGGTGGACAAAGCTATAGAAGTATATACATATATACTGCTCGCCATTAAAATTGCTACACCCAGAAGAAAATGAGGTAGAAATACGAAACTTTGCAAATAGAGAGGTATTAATAAGAGAAGAAAATGATTACAGTTACAGGTCAGTACTGTGACATGTGGCGTGCGTAGCAGGTTTGCAGAACCTCCCGGAGGTAGTAGTGATTACAGCCTCCACATACATCCAGAACTGCTGCAACACGACAAGGGATGGAGAGAATCGATGTCTGGTTGTGTTATGGTATCCCAAATCTGCTCAACATTAGGCTCAGGACACCTCTGTTGAGTCAAACGATGACCCAGCACGGATCAGACATGCTCAATCGGCGAGAGATCTGGCGAACGTGCAGATTACGGAAGCAGAGACAATTGGTTAGCTTCCAGGAATGCGAGACCAGTCCTTCCTAAATGTGGTCACTCTTTGTCCTGTATCAAAATGACATTATGCAGTCTATAGGTTAATGGAAAACTACAGGGGATAGCAAATCTGTGATATACTGTTGGCTGTTTAATATCAAAAGAATGCGTTCAATACGCAAAGGAACACCTGAGACGATGACATCCCATACCATGATGCCTACTGAAGGACCTTTGTTGATGCATGAAACAGGTATCCTGAATCCTAGTATCACGGTGCCGCCTGACACGTATACGTCCATTATAATGCTGTAGACATAAGCAGGATGGAAGAAAAGTAATGGATTTCTTTTCAGTAATGTGAAATGAAAGAGCATCCCAAAACGAGATAGACCTTAAAGGCTTACGGGAAGTTTCAAGATGAAGAAATTTTCAGATACTGTTTCACTTTACTTAGCATGAGGCTCCTTGAAATAAAAAAAATACTATTCACTTGAATTGGACACCAACTACTGCAACTTGAAACTTTTAATTTACTATTTTAATAATTGAAACTTTTAACTTTTACTTGAAATTTTTAATGTAATGGCAACTTTTGTGAATGCATAGACACAAAAATGACTTATCACAAATTGTCTCAGTAACCGAAATCGTCAAATGTTATATTAGTTTGTTATTTTCATTTCTTACATGAAAAACAAATTATTCCTTACACACAATAAAAGTAATCATTCTAACAGTATTTCAAGCAGAGCAAAATTACATTAGTAGTATATACATCTTCCCCATCTTGTGGATGTGACTCTAATATCGCAAAATGGGATAAAAATATATTATTCCCTACAAACCGTTTGTTATGATCCATATTTTTCAATTTTTATTTAGAAAAAAATAAGAAGAAATATAAATAAACGGGTAAATTATCTGTAATTCTGGTACTCGTTTTGGAATTAATTTTTATTTCATTTTTTATTTCTATTTAGCTGTGAATTATTTTTGCTTTGGTTAGTGTTCTCTGACAAGCGTTAAACTTTCATTTTGCTCTTGAAAGCAAATGTAGGACATATAGAGACCAATAATAAGGAAACAAATGCATTTACCGGAAGATGTGGTTCATATAAAACGTTCAATATAAGTGTCATCAGGCCACTCAAACCTGTGGTCAAATAATAATTCTGACTGACGCCATAATGCATGCAATCTACTACAACATATTAAAGTGCAGATAAATATTTTTGACCACCGAGTAATTCGTGCACTCCATCGTTGGAAACAAAATCTCTTACAATGAACTGTCTATAAAATAAATCCACAGAAATTTAAATTTACTTTTCCTTAATCTCAAAAACACCTAATCTTTGTAAAACAATAACGGAAAATAATATGCAGTTAGCACTGCTAATAGTGCTAGCTTTGGTTCTACATACTTCTTATCTGCACAGTTTTCTTTGCCTTGGTTTTGCTGTCGTGATTTTCGACAAAGACAATTTTGATCTTGCCATGGAATAACAGACTTGTCATCGATACTTTTGTTGTACGCAAGTAGGGACCCAGACCATTTCTGACCTCAGATATGATTTGGAGCCCTTTATTTTATATACTATGAGATGAAAAATTATCATATTGAACATTTGAAGTAATACAACCTCCAAAATAGTAAAGTATGAGTATACATTCAGTGTATTTAGTGTGATATATTAAAACACACTTAGATTCTCGGAAGAAGAACACGTGAGTACATGCACTCCTGTACCTATTCTGTAAGTTATAATTTTGCTTCAGATAAACCTTTTTGGTTTTGATTTACGTATAGATTTAATTCTTCAAAGAGGGAAATATTACGCTCAGGAATTGGCCTCTAGTTATATCTTTCTTTTCGTACATTTAAGTTCTGATTGATTATGTTTTTTTTCCTTTTTTAAAGATACGTGATTCAAGTTTGTTTAACATTTTAATATTAATTCTTGCTTATTGTCTAATTTTATTAACACGATTATTTTCCTTGGTTCTAACACGAAAGTTTAGACAAGAAATCCTAGACTAACGCCCTACCGGCAGGAATATAATAAGACTTCCCGAGTTCGTATTCTAAGAATCATCTTTATTATTATTAAATAGATAAGCAAGACATCGATATTATTGTTCTGCATCGTCTACCTCAAACCGCTTTGTAAATCACTTGTGCTCGATTGCCTATTGTTTGAGGAACAGAACTCTAAGTATGAAAAGTATCATTATTGCTTACAATCAATAAATTATTCCTTTTTTAAAAGAATCTTTAAAGTTGATGATAATTTACAAAATCTCTACAACGTGTCACACAAAAAGGATTCCTTTTTTTAAGTTCTCGTATTATAAGCTTCATAGTCTGTTCGAGACTATAGATAAGGTATTATTTATAATTTTCTAGGTTTTCCTTACTTCGTTATACAAACTTTATATAGTGTAACTTCAAACCTTGACATATCCTTCTTTCTGTGCCATATACAAAAGATCTGTTAATTATAACTATAACATACTGCTCAATAACTTATTACATTAGGAATTTACGTATTCCGAACGATCGTATTCCTTGATTTGTTACTATATATATTTACTAAAAATACATTGGTTTATTTATAATAAACTTAAAGGTAAAGTCCACACTTAAAGTTATAACATGAATTGTATATAACGGTAAATGTTTGCACTCATTCACAATTTTTTTCAATAAATAATATTATACAACCTATTCCGTGAACTCCTTCTTTCTTAGGACAGGTTAATAAAGAAATACAGAACTATAGAACACATTGTTAGAACAATAAAAATATGACGTATAATGAACAATATATCCTCAAAGTCTGAAGAAATGTATTTTGTAGATAATATGTATCAGTAGTATCTTATAATTATAATTATAATTATTATTTATATATTTAGAAAATTTAGAAATGAAACGAGAGAGAAAAAGATGATCTATTTTCGAATTTTGAAGAATATGGCATATGTTAATGGAAGTAATATCTATAACTTCGCAAAGTACGAGGATGATGATGACTTTCAATTTCCCATCAGCGAATTACATGCTGAGGTAAGATTTCCGTTAGATTTCTATATGTCCTATTAATTTGAGAGCATTTCCTTTCATTTTGATTAAAATACTATGATTTTACATATTATTATATAAATATCGTATTATGATGAAGGTATTCAGAGACATTTAGAATGTAAATTTTAAATGAGTTTCGACCAATTTTATTACATAGATACATACACTAATTGGGACCAGAAACAAAGTACCTAATTTAATAGTAATTATGTATATAAAAACAATGTTAATTACGAAACGTCATTTTCCATAAAATGTCGAGACAACTTATTATAACCAAAAATGAAAACACGTGCCTTATTTATCAATTTCAATGATAATCATAGTATTTCTCAATATTGTTCTTAGGACATGGTTTAAAGTAAAAACTGCAGTTTTCCAATGTGGAAAATGATATAACACAAACATGTAATATCTTTAAATGACATATCATTAAGAAAGAAACATTCATAGACTACTATTAGACAGCTAGAAAAGTTTGTTTCGAAATAGATATTCTGTTGCAAGAATGCTTCTATCTTGAAGTTAACTTTTCTAATCTATACAAATATTGAATACGATTATAAACATTTCTTAGAATCGCCTTACTAATTCATATCTTGCTAAGATGCAAATAAATGTCTAACGGAATCTTATTGATTGCTGGTCTATTTCTATGTTTCCACAATGAAAATATACGGAAAGACTCTCAGAGCACGAATTTCTTGCACAAGTGCCACTACAACTCACAAAGACACATATTATCTGTGTTGAGATCGGCAAATGCTAGTCTGAACGTACTCATCCGTTTGAATTGTTCTTTGTAGACGCCCTACTCTATTTTTCCTAGTTTATTGACAGTAGAAAGAGCATATATATGCAGTGGCTCTTCCAGGCAAAAATATAGTTCGGGAGATAAAATATCCTCCAACTGGAATCCCGGGAGAAATAGCTTGTTGGGACTGTTGGACGAGAAATTAATAAACGAGGGAAGATAGATTTGAAAAGAATGACATGCAAGAGGAAATGTTTAGGATACAGATATGTAACGTAAATACCATGTTACAGGGACGGAAGGTATTGAACAGCGAAGAATATATACTATTGTAGTGTGGTAAAAGAAAAGGAGGTCATGATAGTGCAGGAATAATCTTTGGTAAGATCTTAAAAGATAAGATAGTGAAAGTACAATTTCTTGATGATAGAGTTATGATGTTGATCCTTAAAATAAAAAAAACAAGGATGATGTAGTGATGTAGATATAGTGATAGTTCACCGACGATTTCGCATGCTTCTGAAGAAGTAGAGGAAAATTATGATAAAACACAAACAATCGTAGACACAGGGAAGAGGAGTGCGTATGTATTTATAGTAGAAAATTCCAATGAAGTAGTGGGAGGAAAACTGGAAGGTAGTGTCATGCTAGTTTAGGCTATAGAAAAGAAGGCAAGGGGATGATCAATTTATGTAGGCATAATTTACTAATACTTGAGAACATGTGGTTCGATCACCACAAGGTAAGATTATACACATAGAAATCATTAGGAGGCGACCGAAAATATAAACTTTGTTGTAAAGCAGGACAGGTATTGGATTAGCTTGAACAACGCGAGAACTTTCCCGGGGCTGACATTTTTTATGATCATACCTTATGCAGAGTGAAGTGGGCATTGAACAGAAAAATAAAGGCAGAATAAAAGTAGGCGACATGTTGAACACTGAAAAGTTGAGAAACGAGGAAGTAAGATATCCTTTTGTTGAAAACGTCGAAGGAAAATACTCAAAGGAAGAACGAATAGGTGCGGGTAGTATCAGTCAGTCAGAGCATATTAAATTTCTCAAATGGCAAAATGCAGAAGAAATAGTACTTTGCCACGAACACGAAACCAAGACATGCAGTGTAGATGCTGCAAAATATTGAGGGAAAGAAGTCATAGAAATTGTTGATACTGAGGGGGGTAGACAGATGTACAAGAAGTTAAAAAATGAGGTATATTTTCGAAAAGACAGCAAGGAAAGAGTTTCTCAAAGGGAAACGCGAGGACATAGAAGAAATAGAAAGTGGGAAAAATGAAGAATATATGTGCAAGGAAGTGAAACTTATGAAACTTAGGAGGAAACAAAGAGGTATTCCGATGGCAGTAGAAAATAAGAAGGAAAAGATAGTCTGCAAGAGACGTGAAGTCTTAGAAAATGAAAAAAATATATTGAGGATTCATATCATTGTAGATTTACATTGTCAGGTCTTATTCAAGTAAAAATGAAATACACTAGGATAATAAAGAGTTTAGTATCCCTCGGGATGAGTTTCAAATATCTATATCCGAAATTAGGAGCGGGAAAAGCGAGGTCGATAATGTACTAATTGAATTCATTAAGAATATGAGAAACAAGCTGAAGAAAAATTGTTTCGTGTGTTCAATGAACTATATGAAATAGGAGAGTGGCCAAAATTCTTCCTGAAGGCGACCATGATACTGGTAGGTAAGAAATCTAATTCAGTGCGATGTGAAAATTATAGAACTATTAGTCTTAAATTTCATGCATCAAAAATTGCCTCAAATTTTCAACATAGGGTTGTATGGAAGAGCAAATGAAAAGATTGAAGGAAAGAATTCAAGTACAGGAAAGGTAATAAATAAGATGTTAGAAAATTTGGGGAAGGACTATAACGAATACGGGATTTAACTAAACGTCTGTGTCAAATATAGAGGTAGAAAGAGAGAAACTAGAACAGGTGATTAATTTTCAATATCTGGGTAGATTTTTACGGTGATATGATGTGCGAATATGAAACAAAACAAGATGGGAAAGACGAAAATGCTTTACGAAAATTTTACTATTTGAGGCAGAAACTTGGACTTTACAAAAATTATGGTAAAAGACAGAAAACTTTTGAAATGTGAATGTTGAAAGAAATGGAAAGAATTATCTGCTTTGAATGGAAAACGAGAGATAGATGTTAGAAATAATCTGGGAAAAAGAAACAGTTTTACGTGTAATTAAGATTAAAGAAGAGAAGCTGGTTGAGATATTGGATATGGATGAACTGTATAATGAGGGACGTTCTAGGGAACAGGGTAACAGGAAAAAGGGGGAAAGGAAAATTGAGATATTAATGGACGATATCAAAACAGAAAAATTGTACGGGAAGTCGAAGAGCGTAGCGCAAGACACGTAAGCTTCTCACTTCGGCAAATGACCTGACAATAATGGCAGTATATCTATGATGATGATATTTGGGATTATAATTTAATCACAAATGTCTTTACTTGGAAAAGACACGTATGCACGATGACATCAATAAACACTACCTAATTTCACCTCGTAAAACATATGCTCACATATGACAAGTTCTACATCTTACAGTACGCTTACTTACAAAAAAGTTCATTATTGATAGTTTAGAACAGGCTATGGTCAAATTCACATATCTACCAACTATCATCATATTAAAGCTTACATTTTAAATCAGTTAATATTTGAGAAAACTATTTTAGTATACTTAATTATGACATTTTAAGTTCTACTGAACAATTTGTTATTTATAAAAGTTCGTAACAAATTTTACATTGTAACGTACTTTTAATTAGACATTATATATTAAACATATCTCTCTTAATTCTGGTCTTAATGCAGTAGGTAGGTTTAAGTTAATGTTATTGAGTAACTAATATGTTAGAAATGGAAAAGGAGAAAGGTAATAATTTCTCGAGTTCGTGATGTGGAATTTTTTGTTAATGATATAAAAATTATGAAATATAATTTAGTAAAAAATTATGAATGATGAGTAGCTATAATTACGGGATACTAATTCAGTCAACGGTGGATGACTTGGCGTAATGTATGAATGATGGGATTAAGTATTAAAGTAAAGGAACATGAAGTTACAATTACTTATTTCATAATAACATGAGAAATTATTTAAAGCTGCTATTGTGCATAGATATGGTACTTTATTTTTATACGTAAGGCAAGTGCATGTATATATTGTCTGTGGAAACGGAATTGACTAGATCATAGTCTTCAGATTTACAGTTTTATCCATTCATCAATTGGCAACAAGTAATTTTGAACCAATGCGGAACTTTAGATCTCTCCTATCTGATTCGAAATAATTTTGAGAGCGTGGAGCGAGAAGTGTTTAGAAGAGATTCTGATTGGAAATATGAAGAAGAAAACATAATAGTTGAAATTGTATATTAAAGAACGTGAAATTTATCATTGTCAATGCATCGATGTAATCGATTCTCGTAAAAAATGTCCGATGTTTTCGGAATTGCCTTTTAAGACATTCAGAGTATCAAAATAGCTGTCTAGCTTAAGAGAAGAAGGATTCCAAGTGTGAATTACAATGTCATTTTGTTTTCAGTTTAGCGTCCTTTCCAGCAGCTGAGCTACATGAGACGTGAACTTACTTCATAACGTGCTATCTAAAACACTTCATTTGCCGCCGGGAATCGAACTATGGTCTCCCACGGAAAGGTGTGTATGCTAACCACTTTTCCACGAGCAACCTAGTAGTTTTGTTTAACAATGATTTCAACTGCAAACTGTTTCAAAGGAAAACCGATGTGGAAACGTTGTACGTGTTTCATTTTGAAACAGTAGACTTGAAAAGATACGTAATGAAAAGATGTGTAATGAAATCTGTTTTCATTTTGCACTGCACTATGTTTCATTATTATAGTTTTGTTCTTCGAAAATCGTGCAAATACAAACAGATGTCATTCTTCGAGCTAGTTGCATGTAGTGACTTGCATGTAGTGTATAAGATCTGGGAGGTGTGAGGCCATGAACCTAGTTTAAGACTATTTTAAAACTCTATTTTTCTTAAATATATTGTTTTTGTCACAAAAAGTCATACAATCAAAAATCGTGCACTGTCTTCGCTAATAAAGAACTTAAACCTATTCCCTTTTGAGAAAGTAATTTTTTTATAATGTAAAAAATTTAAAATGGCTTATTCTATAATACCTAATTTACAACCATAAAAACAATACGAGCCATGATTTTCAATCAAAATGTTGAAAATTTTTGGAATACTATGTTTAAGTGATATCCTTCAGTAGGAAAGAGAGGATTAATTAATAAATTTTGAATATGAAAAACAGGTACAATAATTTAACTCTGAATATGTGTAAATTACTTTAAAGGTAATGTATTCTTAATTTTAGAAAAAAATGTCCTAGTAGATGTAAAGCTAGTTCCACATATACCCAAGTTCCTACTTCAAATTTTGTAAGAGGATCAGGCACACGGTTGATACATTAATGAAAACTGGATCGAAAATGAAATCAATTTTTATTATGCTTGAGAAGGGTTAAAATTAGCTCCACAATTACTATCAAAGATGTCTAGAATGGGAAATAATAATTCAAATGATTTAACTTTCCAATTTGATGTATACCTGGCCCTTTAAACTAGGTAAATTCAATTATAAGTTATAACTCCTTTCTAGTTCTTACAGTGGTTCTCATATGTTTTGATTTGTTGTTGGTATAGTACAGTTCAGTCGTTCCTCAACCAAAATTTATGAGACTCGAAGGAAATATTGAAGTAAACTAATAAGATCCATTGAATGGACTTTGTTTAATAAGTTTAGATTCTGGTTACTTTTATGAAATATAAATTTAAAAAATATCGAATAGTTCAGAAGTTTTCTTATCTTCCTTTGGTAAGTAAAAGAAAATATCTAATTAAAACCTATCCTAATTTAACCTCCTGTGCCTTACTGCATTCATGTTAAACATAAGTAAACTACATTAACTTAACTGGTTTAACTAAAAAATATTCTTGATATTTTAGTGAATCTTTTAGCATTGTATTTAATGTCAAGTCTTCTTAACATACTAATTTAAACCAGTTATTTATCATTTGCAGATTCATCAAATTAAAAATCACTTCACACTAATAACGAAACGATTTCGCAGTTTCGATTCCATTCATTTCACCGAAGTAGGAATGTGCTCCGTCTTTAACTCTGCCTTTGACAGTTCTATCAGGTAACAAGAGTATTAAATTCATAAAACAATATAAACACTTGTAGACATATATAAATAAAGAACATTGTTTTCGTATAGACAATAAAAGTTTAGACTTATCTATCACGAACATTGATAGCTTAACAATTTGAAAGTATTCATAATGTTGAAGAAGGCAAGGTCCATGAGACGATAACTATTTTATTGGAACGTTGTGTTTCAATTTTGCAAAACGTTTTTGATAATCATTCTCTTACGTGTCTGTTGATTTGCAACACATACATCATGTTTAACCCTCCAGTAGTCGCGCCGCGGTCAAAAGCACCGCAGGGAAATTATTTTCGATCGTGTGTCCATTCTGTTTGTCCGACAGACTTCTCCGTCTAGCTAATCTTCTCCCTCACCTTCCCGAACATTCCTGCTCAATCACTCCGTTATCCGTTGTTTAGTTTAACTACTAGTGATTGTTTAGTGATTCTGCGGTCCTTTCCACCGCGCGCGACTAACCGTGTAATGTTTTTTCTCAGTGTTTCGCTCTGCACGTGACCATTGCTTTGGAGATGTTTTAAGCTTTATAAACATAAATATTATTTTAATGGACGGAAGAGAGGTCGACAGAGTTAACAAACTGATACCAAGTATGAAAAAAGAGAAAATTAGAAATGAACAGCTTAGAATACGGAGGGAAAAGTTAGGAATGGACTATTTGGATAAATCAGCCGAGATGATCTCGTGGAAGCTTTGCCTGAGGAAGATCATATCAAATATATATATATGTATATATGAGTGAACACGAAAGCTGAAGTGAGGAGTCTGCGAGCGAATCTGAAGATCTTACATCCAGAAATAACCAGCGATTCCCCGAATGTAGTCAGAGCAGGAGAGAACGAAATAAGCGACGACGAAGTGTAGAACAGTCTAAATTTGAAGATAACCTAAAATAATTCAATGTAGTGCTGTATAGGTGAAGTTTCAAAATAACCGTAAAATAATTCAATGTAAATTTGATTTGATTTCAATTTAGCGCCCTTTTCAGCATCAAGGTTATGTAAGACGTGGACCTACTGCTTAACGAAGGATCCAAACCACATGAGGTCCCAGCGGGAATCGAAGCCGGAAATCCCACGCCAAAGGCGTGTATTCTAACCGCTTAGCTACGAGTGAGCTTTAATTCAATGTAAAATGCGCTGTGAAGCTTTGTTTTAGTGTTATGTTTATATAGTATATTTTTAACTAATTTACTATTGCATTTCTAATTTTAGACGAACCAGAGTTAACAAAAACAAAAGATCGTCATCAGATTTAGAATTTTCAATAAAACCAGTGCGTAGCTATTGTAGCTATCTATCTAAAGAAATATGTAACGAAAAAAAACGTTTTATTCCAAATGAGAAATAAAAAAAGGGTATGTCTAACTGTAGGTTTCTCTAATAGCTATTACTCTAAAACTTATTATAATAATAAAAATGTTATTCCCTCTTATTTAGAAAATATACAAAATTACGTTTCTAATACAAGAAAAATGTTTAAAACGATATTTGCAACACATTATGTTCGTGCGGTCCTTTTGACCGCGCGCGACTACTCGCGTTACTTTTTCAGCGCGACTTCTCGAGGGTTAAAACAATTTATCAACACAACTAAATTATATATTTCAAATTGCGAACAAGCAACAATACCAAATACACTTGAAGTAAGAAAAATGTAAAAACCAGTTCTGTACTCAGAGTAATGAAACCTTGTTATATTTGTTAATTTATTATTCGAGATACAGCCTCGTCCATCGTAATTATTGTTTCTTTGTCTTGCATCACTGTCGCTATCATGTGTATATTGTTCTCATCGGAAGGTCCATATCAAAAAGTAATCAGATCATCTGGTATGAAACAGACATACTTTTGTTCAGAGTCCATAGTAGTAAATAGGAACCATGCATGAAATAAGAAATACAGTTTGCTTTAGAAACTTACCAAGAAAATGTATAAGTTAGAATATATTTTCAGAAGCAGTTTCTAACTGCCAATATAAAATTTTACTAGATTTCAATAACAAATTTACCATATAAATAACGCCGTTCAAAATTTCCAAAAGAAATATGTACAAGTATTGGAAATAACTACCCACCAATATTTACCTTATATTTTCAAAACTTTCGTAACTTTTGCAAATATAAATTTGTACAATTATTCTCATTCAAAACCTGATATTATGTCATTTTGAGATAGGCTAGATAAATAATGAAACAACAAAGAAAGTATAATTCATATCTAGTAGAAACATTTCGTATTATAAGAACACTAAAAGCCTGAAATGTCTATTTCATACGGATATTACTTCCTCAATATAATATTTCTTGTATGTGGTAGTTATTCCGGTTTTGCACTCAAATTTTATTCGACATCGTAAATATGTAGGTACGTTCCCAACTATGTTGAGATTCTCTAAATTATTATTTAAAGCAAATATACTTTTACGGTTTACTCAAAACGTGATGAAACTAAAATGTGATACGTTGTCTTCATTTATGCTTAGAAATATAGATTTGAAGTGGCACTTATGCTTACAATTAACACGGATTTAGAATTAGAATTACTTGAAAAGTTGCAACAATTTTTCAATAAAACTACTGTAGAAATAAATTTGAAGCTTAGACATCTTTATCACATATTTTCCTTGTTTGAGGTTCAAGTAGTTATTAAAAATATCTCAATATAGGATCAATACTTTGAGTGACCTAGGAACGCATTTTCTACTACGTATACGTATATCGCCAAAGATTATTTCGTTGTGTTTGAAAAGAAACGCAACGTCTAAGTGTGGGAAAACATCAGGAAACTCTACAGACCTAAATGGTAGAATACTTTATGCATAACACATTAACGATAACATTGTTTCAAAGCACCCATTAAAGGATTAACTATGATTGAAGTGTTTATAACAGACCAAAATTTTAAAAATATCAAGAAAGTGATAGTATTCCTTTCGGAATTCTTAATGGTTTATAACATTGAAGTAGTATTTTTAAATTACTTGCCATCTGACATAGCAGGTAGTAGTATCCATTAACGTCATTTTTAGGGGAATACAGTAAAGTACGGACTGAAATTTGCAGTTCATTATTAGGGTATATATTTACAACTAAACTATTTCCTCAAATCAATTATCAGATATTATAAGAAATCTAATACTTACTATTCATTATATCTAAAGTTTTAAGGAAAAACCAAGGCAACGCTTAATCCATTGTCTGTGGAGCTATTCAATTTAGGAATAGGAATAAATTCATAGCTTCATTTTCAGTATTATTATTATTCGATGGTTTAAACTACCAAACATTGTGCCACTACAAAGGCACTTTTAGGTTCAAATTTCTCTACAGAACATTATTTGGAATTTATTCACACAACGCAAAACACCAACTTCAATACTTGGCTCGTCCGGTGGGTTCCGTTTGGAATTTAACATATTTCTGAGATGATTGGTGTAGTGTTTTACCATACGTTTATGATCAAATCAGTTAATTCACAACTTAACTTTTTAATAACATTCATGCCCAAATCATTTATACCACTTGATCCTAGTATGAGTTTCCTTTTTAGTCATTCTGTTGTAAATACTGTTGTTCGGATTTGGGTTTCGTTAATTGTCATAGGCGGTAAGATAAAACAAACAAAATTTCAACACCTCACCAAGCCTAGAGAAAAAATCGCAGCCAAAACCACGAGGAGAAACCACGAAGATACTAGCAGAGTAGCAGAGTCCAGCACTCTATGAGTGACCTATAACATTAATACAAAGGAATTTATTTTCTTTCGCTCAATCTCTACAAGAATTACATCATTTTCTTAACCAGAAAGACTTTCATATACATATTACAGTAAGTTAAATAATTAAACATATATTATTATTATTAATAATAAGATTTTTAATTTCCATCTTCTATTTTTATGTTTTTTAACCATACACGGGACGTAATAATCCAGTATCTCAGTTCCCGTGATAATGAAATGTTACAAACTCGCCTTCGCCGTGGAAAATAAAAATCTCACCACCAATGTGTCTTTTTGTAGAGAAGATCATCTTCGCAGGCTATGGAATATAGAACATTTCATAAATATTTCTTCCAACAATTCTAAAATGGTAATATCATTTACCAATCTATACCGATATAATTCTATTAGCAATACATGAACAAAAATAAAAATTGAAAATACATAATATATATTATAGAAGCAAATTAAATTTAATTTAATGTCCACTATTAAACTACCTATTTCAATTTCAAATTTTCCTTTCCTAATGACTTAAATGGTAGATATTAACATTTAATCATCAATTTAAAATCTTTAATACTAATACACCGTTCTAATAAATGAACAAATGCACAATCTTCCAACTTAACAATAATTATATAAAACTCCTTCAAAATTCTTCCTTATTTAAAAAATTGATCATACTTTTTGTAGTTTTACATAGCAATAGTATGGTCCAATTAACTACCCAATATTTTTACAATTTCTCATGTAAGAAATCTATACAAAACATTTTAATAATAAATTTATCGTAAGAAAATAAATTTTATTTTCTTAGATTAATACAAACTATAAAACTAAACATTGTGAAATTTCTATTTCTCATGGCCATAAGAAATCATATAGGGTGCACTAGAACAATTGTTAACTGCAAGGATTCATTTGTAATATTTTCTACATAATCAATTCACTTATTCAGAGTTTCCTCTCTTTCTATATATATTTTAGCTTCAGACACGTGCCATCTGGGGTAAGAGTCAGGAGAGTAATTTTTATCTGACAACTATTGTATTAGGAGTCATCATCATAGGTATTCTAGCTTTATTGGCAGGTCACATGCCGCAACGGAGACGCTTCCCTCCCTCTCTTTCCCGCCACCATACCCTCTAGAACGTCCCTCACGATACAATCTCTTCTTAGGCAATGTCCCAACCAGTTTCTCTTCCTCTTCCTAATAATATCTAAAAGTGTTCTTTTCTCACCCACCATTTCTAACACTCTCTCATTCGTTTTCCGCTCTACCCAACTAATTCTTTCCATTCTTCTCCACACCCACATTTCGAAGGCTTCCAGTTGATTTTCATCACCTTTACGTAATGTCCACGTTTCCGCCCTGTACAGTACAACACTCCAAACGAAGCATTTTATTAGTCTTTTTCTCAACTCTTTATTCAAGGTCCCACAAAACAGACTTTTCTTCTTCCTAAAGGCTTCTTTCGCCATTCCTATTAGGAGTAACAATCTCTTTATAATAAATGTACCATACCGGCTATTACTCAAATATTTCGCAATTTGGTCTTTTAAAGGTGATTTTAATTGAGACATAAGTAAAACCATGTCACCTAGTTTTAATTCCACAGGATTTCTTCTTCTTAGCATTAATCTACGTCTTCTGGCCTAGTTTGTTTCCATATTCTTCAAAGGTTTCGACCAAAATTCAGCAGCTGACTTAAACCTATAGTCAGAATCGTTAATGTACCGTCGATTTTCTATATATGTTGAATACGTACGTTCATAAAATACATTGATGGGAGGCATTTTCAATCCTGCGTGCTCTCTTATATTTTAAGTAAACTGTCTCTCAGGAATTAAACTAGACCAAAGATGTTGTTTAGTAGAAATGTATGCTCTTAAAAATGCCTTTAGCGTTTTCATGAATCTCTCGGCTGCGTTTCCGCCTGGGTGATACGGACTTAGTCTTACATGTTTTATGTCCATTCCAAATAAAAGTCCTTGAAACATTCAGGATACAAACAATAAAGAATTATCAGTAAAATTGACTTCCGGAATGCCTAATCTACTGAGAATCTCCACTAATTTATTACCCACAATGACAAAATTAATATTTCTGAGACGTTTTAAAAACAAAATTGGCTCGCTTCATCACCCCATATCAGAATAAATTTATATTCAATTAATTAGGTAGACGATGTCAAAATACCAATAATCGTTTATACGTTTAATATATTGCGATACCAGGAATACTATTTTTGTTGATTTTACTTTAGTTTTCTGGCATATATCACAGGATGACAAAATTTCCTTACATCTTCTATCATTTTATTCCATGTATTTCTCATTATCTTCTTTCAACTCCGGTAAACCACAGCAGGGCTACCCTTTAATTTGTCCTCGTGATGATACTCTATTAAGACATTTTATAGATCTTTCGGAATGGCTATCTGATAGTTATTTGCAACACCATTAGTACGTGTCAATAATACATTCTTATTTAGAATATATCCAGGGACATCTTCATTTTATCCAGTTTATCAATGGTCTCTAGTAAACTGGGATCTTCACGTTGCAATCTGTCTATTCTCACAAAGGCAAATTCCATAGAGGGGCAATTCGCATATTTCGTTTAAATGCTGCTAATTCAACCGATCCATATTACATACAAAATTCAAAAGAGTTAAAAAATCAGCAGCTATATTCACCACCGATTTAATATGACGAATTTTAAATCCTAACTGACATAAAATCTCGACTAGTGGTCCTTTTTAGGAGTCTTTTATAGTTGTTTAGTATCCATGACAATGTTCTATTATCAGTCATAACATCGAACTCATTTACTAAGTTGTGTCGGTAAAATATATTAGTTTTAAATAAACTTATAAATTGAAGTTCACAAATACTGGGATGCTTGGCTGTTTCCGACAGGCTCTTACTAAAACAAGCAACGGGTCCGTGGTTGCTATTCTGATTTTGTTGTGAAATTCAGCCCGCTATACTTTTTCTGCTACCATCAACATGGATGACGAAGCCCTTGTTTAAATCTGGAGTTTCTAATACCATATCATCAATTAATATTTTCTTTAGCCTTTCCAGATCAGCCTGTAGTTATTCTGTCCAAACAAGTTTAACTTTGGGATACATTATGTCACTTAAACGTCCCATCAATTCTCCATCAATTCTTGTAACTCTGAAGAAAATTTCCAGTAATAACTAAAACAGACAGGATTTTTAAAAGTCAGCGTGTATTACGTAGTGCTGCAATATACTTAATGGTTGAAACTCGGATCGATTTCCAGTTGATCACCCACAATGTTGTAACCTAAATAGTTAATTTTTGGATACAATAATTGACATTTACTTGGTGATTCCGTTACATTATACTCGTGAAATCTTTTCAAAACTTTCTCAACTACCTTCATATGCTCTTCAATCGAATCAGAAGATGTAAGTACATCGGCAGAATTTATTTTCACGCCCTTTTAGTGAGACCACCCAGAACAATTTCCATTTCCCCTTATAGTAAATCGCTCTTCACATTTATAGCCATCGGCCTACGAGTGTACTGATAACAGCATTTGGGGGTAAAAATTGTAGAAGTATCCCTTGAATCCTCATGCAGAGATATTTGCTTATACGCTCGGCGTAAATCAAATTTTGAATTGACTTTCTTATCTTCCAAGCCCATTAAACATTCCTCATGATTGGACGAAAAATATACATTATTAACTATCAGGCTGTTTGCTTTGAAGTAACTACCTACAATTCCATAAGTGTTATATTAATTTTTTAACTAAAAGCGGCTACTCGTATATTAGTATGGTCAAATTCTGTCAAAATTTCTTCATTAATGAAATTTTGGATTTGATTTTGAAAGATTTTTTCCTAAATTTCTAGGAATAGGGAAGGGCTATTTTTAAGAGATTTATTTTGTTTTAAATATGCACCCAACTCTATCTTATATAATATCTTGATACTTGTTACGCATACAATGAATGAAATATCGTATCTCAGTATCAGTATATGGCCGTGTATTCTTATTTTTATTTTGAGTGTTCACCTGTATGAGTACCTGAGTTTTCTCCTGTATAGCTCCCTCATCACCGTTTACTGAGTCATAATTAGTTCCGTTAGGCAGAAATTTTTATTGCCTAATAGGTTATGGAAATTTTCTGACTTTAATATCTACATTTGATGCTTCGGAAACGCTAGAATCTACTGCCAAAGCACTATTTCCATTTTTGAACTCCTCATCCTATCTTGCAATAATTAAATCTGAAGGGTTCAATTCATTCACAAGATTTTATTTATTTTCTAACTCAACGCTCTTTCTTTTCCTCGGAGGCATAATCTACTTCTTTGAATTCCTATTTTCTGTCATTGGAATCATAGTCTTGTTACTATTAATAGTCATTAAAACATCTCTGTCAGCCGAATTCCCATGTTCGCTAAGAAGAGAACCCGTATTCGCAAATAAAAATCAGTTACAACAGATTGATCACACTCTCTATTCCATTTTTACCATGCTTATAACGTAATAACCCAGTATCCCAGTTCCCTTTTTTAACGGAATGTTACAACGTGCAAACGGGTTGATACGGAAGAGGCACACACTTCTTTCTTACGGGGAAGTCACTAGCGTTTGTATTCCCACGCCAATACTGAAAATGTCCATTCATGCTATATTATCAAGGACAATTGTTAGTACTGCACTTATCCGATAAACTGTTACTGCAGACAACACTAAAGTTCTACGGTTGCTCATTGTTTGTCATGACCTCTATTTTCGTACTGTATACACCATCACAGTTTCCTTGTTCTGGGAGCGTGAGAGAACTGGAAACACTATAGTTTGTTTGCAGGGTACTGCTACCAAGTGTGCTGCTGTGCCAAGAACAAAGATTTCTGAGCTTCAGATTTGAATTTCCTGGTTATAGTGAAGGATAAAACGGAATGGGACCATCATAATTTATTCACACATTATTGAAAAGTAGATAGGTTATTTTAAAAGAATGAGCTATTTTGAACGAATGATATATCATAGCTACATCATAATTTGGGCTATATAATATTTTTTTCTAAAACACAATATCTTCACAGCATGAAACCTTAAACATACTATATTATATTAATATTAATTGGGTTTAAAGGATTCGTACCATGGTATCTTAAACTAAATATTTTCATTAAACATTATCAAATAAACTTAATTTATAATCCAACCTTACACAAAATAAAATATGAAATTTGACAACTATATATAAATGTGCATATTTACAGTCAAACAACTTCTATAGCAAATTTTCCCTTAGTTATAATTGCCATTAAATGATATTTCAAAATGCTTCGTTCACATTACATTACTTCATCCTATTCTTAAACATCACAAAATACAAAGTTGCAATGATACAAGAAAATATGCTATAAATCTCCTTACAACTATAATGAAAATATTACATCATATTATATTTTAAATATTATTTTAGTGATGTAAAATTTAATAGAGTAATTTGTCAAGATTTAATAAAAGTATCATCCACTCGATGAAACCTGCCGGGGTAAATTTGATTATACCTACCCTCGAAAACAAATAATTTACATCCCTACCCTGAGTGGCTCCGAAGACAGAAATTATAGGTTACATCAAAAATATAGAGAAGGAGATACAGAATAAAATCACCATCTCCGGGATTTAAATAAATGTAATTAACATTAAGAGAAGGGGAGCTTGCTCTCAACACGTTAGGATACAGCTTGGCTGGCTTTTACATTTCTTAGCAAATGGATAGCAACGGCCACCTGGATCTTGCATAGCTGGTCATAGTTGCCTGCTCCAACTATTTTGGAGCAATTGAATTACTACTTGTTACTCACTACAATGATGTTCTTAAATTGAATTGTCTTTTCTCTTTTTTATGTTAGTCTGAACACGCTTATTCAACATATAAACGGTTTTGAACATTAACCATTACAGATTCCAACACATCGGATAGACATAAATTTTTGCAGTAAAAGAAATTCAAGTATTTGTCAATATTGAACAATCGTTCCATAATTTCAATTATTCTTTTATCAGTAGTTCGTGACTTAACGCTTTGGGGCAAACATAAGGGATTTGCTGTTAATGCCTTACAAGTAACAGTTCCAATACTATCTTTTGAATCTGAATCTTTAAACTCATTTGACATTACATTATGATACTTTTCTGAGCCATGTATACGAGCTAAATCAAGCCAAATTTTCCGAGTTGGTTTTGTGGTTTGGGATTGCGGTCCTTGAGGCGGTCTACAGAATGAGAACCAATAAATTTGCTAGTGAATGGATTTAATAATTCAAACAAATTTCTAAATTTAATAGAATTAGAATGAAACGCCTTCTTTTAAAAAATAATGATTTTTCGAGAATTTTAATCGTAGCTGAGGTTAAATTTCCAAAATGTACAAACCCTGGCTTCTATAACATTTCTTTTAACCTATTCACTTTCTTGGTTCCTCATGCGAAACAGGAATTTTGAATTTCGTTCAAAAATAGTTAATTAACATTTCCTCGTAATTAAATATATGGTTTCTGCTACTAGTAATGACTTTGGTAAACATTGACTTCATATATGACTTCGACTTTTCACTGTCAGCAATGACAACAGCTAGCACAAATTCTCTTGTTTAGCCTAACATTGGTATTCTTGCTTTATTTGCCTTTATTTTTCTTCAATAGCACGGTTTTCCACAGGACTACTAAACCTTATGCGGAAAATGTGATGGCCTTTAACATTTATCTCTGATGTGTGACCTGAACCTACTTGAACTTTTAACTTTTTGAACGACAATTTGCAACGCGTACAATATTGTGCCCTTTTACATTCTTTTTCAGTGACCTTTTCTGACTGTAGTTTCTCTATAACGCTTACATCTACCTTTTCATTAATACTTGCCACTTTGTAACTGCATTTGCGGTAACCTTGACATTTTTAAAAATTCTTACGAATAGATTTCGAATTTTTCAAAAGTTCGCAAAAATTGGTGCATCCTTTTTCGCTTCAGTTTACACAACTTGTGTTTTTTACATTGCCTCTACTTACCACCCAGTGACCAATACTTTTACTTCTTAATAAAATTATTAAGTATGTGTTCCAGCCTACTAAAATTATTTTGACATATTTCAATTTATTTGTGCCACGCTCTTTAATCAACCTTGTTGTCACTGAACCTACTTCTGTCTCAAATGGTTTCATCATTCATAACACTTACTTTAGTTTCTCTTATATTAAATCGGCTACTATTGATTGTGTGACGAGTGTTTAAACTCTCATTACTTATGATACTCTTGGTGTCAACTTCTACATGCATATGATAAATTTGCCGGGCGAATCGTTCCTTCGCTTTGCGGCCAAATTCGGAGTTTGCCAAATATATTTTATCTTCAATGTAGTCTAGCGAAAGAAGTTGACAAAAAAGTTCCCGGAAATTTTCCATTTTCCTCAATTGTTCCCTCTCCTGGTATATGGCACGGGCATGTAAGTGGCACCATTTAGGATCCTGCTCTATTCTGAAGAGAATAAGGTGTGAACCATGATCCTGGGATAAGTAATGACAATGCAGTAGCTGCTTGACTGAAAGTGTAAAAATACCACAAAAACTCAAGATTTTGAAAGGGACAATATACCGATTTCCACGCTTGTAAAAAAGACAATTCTCACTCTTTAGTATATGGCTAAAAAATGGAAGTTTGAATATTATAGAAATTGCATCTTTCCCCTCTTTAGAGCAAGTTTTATAATGCATAATGTCTTCTGTTTTGTTTTGATGCCGATTTTCTATCTCGTAACTTAACCCTTAAACGGCCAACGTGAGTCCAATGTACTCATCGCGTATAATTTTTATCCAGCTGCAATTTATTTCTTGCTCAATAGACGTCTTTTTATAGATATGTTATCGGTAGGTAGTGTAAAGTGTGAATACAATTCGGAATTGAAAAAATATACATTTGGATATGTTTTAAAAATATTTTTCTAATTTCGTAACACAAAAAGTCAACATGAGTCCAATTGACTTATTACTACTTTGCCTCATATATTTGAGTCCCCAGTGGAAATACCGGTACATTTATCTTTAAATTATTATTATATAACACGTTTCTATCAGTTGGTTCTTGTTGTGGTTCAGGTAGTGGAACTGTTAGTGTATGCTACTACCAGCATAAGTGCAGAAATGGCAGCTTCTTCGAACATTGTGTAAGTAATTTGCCAGTTTTTGGAGGATGAAGACGAAGACATTATGTGTAGGGAACTTGAAGATAGCGAAAGTGCTTGGGAAGCTGAAGCATTAGAAGTTTCTGATACGATTTGTAATTCTGAGGTTGAAGATTACGGGAATCAGTGCAAAAGTAATGAAAAGATTTGTACGCAAAGGACGGAACCACATGATATACTGAACCACCTCGACCACAGAAGACGAAATCTCAGATTACCTTCAGACGTGAGTCAATAAGGTTCCTTTCTCCAAATAACCGAAGTTCCCTTAGACGCTTTGTTATTATTTATTCAAGACGATGTATTGAAGACTATTGTTTGGTACACCCATGACGATGGAGTATGTGAACATAGAAGACGGAACGTGTAGAATCAGTGGATGCCGGTCGATGAGAAAGAATTGAAGTGTTTACTTGGAATTTGGATAGTACTGGTCGTCTCAAAACCAAATATCTGGATATAAAACTGCTATGGGACAAAAAGTATGCACCACCAATATTTTGCTGTGCGATGAGTAAAAACAAGTTCAATTACTTGTGCATACTTATCCAATTTGATGACAAAACAACAAGAAGTTACAGAACAAACAAAGATTTACTGGCCCTAATACGTGAACTTTGGGAAAGAATGAACCAATGCTTGAAAAATTACTATGACCCTGGGGAAAATTGGGATGTAAAAGAAATATCCAATGTGAAAATTGTTTTACACATTTTGATCTCGCCAAAACATTGCTTCGCAATGGTCTTACACTAGTGGGAAAAACCAAAAGACGTTCGTTCCACCCGAATTCTTACCAAACAGAAGGAACGAAGAGAATTCATGAATGTTTGGTTTCCAGAAAGATTTTACACTTGCGTCTTATGTCCCTGAGAGAAACAGATCTGTAATTCTTCTCTCAAGCATGCATGGAGGCATTGACGTAAGAAAAGCAACCAAATCCTAGAAAATATTGAATTATAATGAGTTAAAGGTGTTGACATGTTAGACCAATTCGTCCATGAATATTCATGCCAAATAAAGACCAACATATGACCATTTACTTTTTGTATGAATATGCGCTGTTCCAGCCTATTTCGTCTGGAGTACATTACATCGTGATCGGAAAATTTCCAGAAAGGATTTTCTTACTACAATAGCAGAAAATCTTATCCAGCCACATATTGATAATAGAAGTGCTGTAGGCCTTCACAAATCAATCTAGCCTGCGGCTGCTGAGTTCAACAATAGTGATATAATGCATCTTACCAACGTAAAGTTGAGGAAGAAAGAAGAAAAGACTTTTTTATTTTATGATGCGCAAAAAGGACGAATACAAAGGCAAACATGCACGACCTGCCGAATGCATGCTTTCTGAACATTCGCTTGTACTTAGATACTGCAAAAAATGTCAATCAACAAACAAGAAAAACGAAGCAAATTCTTCCGTAGTTCCAGAAGATTATGAGAACATTCCAAACCAACAATTGCATTATTTACATTGTCTCTAATAACTAACAGTATTTTGAAAAACGTGTAGGTTTCATGAAAATCGTGTAGTTTGCAAAAGTTGTTCCTACTAAAATTTACAATTAAACTATCTTTTAAATAAGAAAAATAATTTGAATTTCCACCAATCTTTTACGTCAGATGGCAACACTGACGAGCTTGTAAACACTGTAGAAACACGTGGTTGTTATACTTACATGTTCTGTCAGAAACACTTTAAAATATTATACGAAATATTATACCACTTCGTAATACAATATAAATTCTGATAACATGTTATCAACAGTGTGAGCCCATTGGACTCACCTTGCTGCTTATGTTAGGAAAATAGGTTGGCCGTTGTAGGGTTAAGATAATCTTTTAATACCCTCTTCCTGGCAATGAAAAGAATGGAACTCCATATCCATACTTATGAGATACAGCACTTAAACGCATTGATGGACCTTTGCATTCGTGGCAAGGGAAAAAATATGTCGAAAAATCACGTCTCTACAGGCGTGTTCAAAATAATATACTCTACATTCAGTTTCTGCTTATTTTGTTATTCCTATAATTTCACGTCAGAAAATGCGCTTGAACTTAGTCCAAATTACTGTTCTCTAACTCTGTTATAATTTCTTGTGTTTATGGCACATGTTTTTCAATATCAATTAAACAAATGCGCATTGTTTTAAATTTAAATATAAATATTAAAACAAAAATATAAATTTATATTTAATAAAAGTAAAAATTAAATATTAATTTATATTTAAATATAAATCCTATACAGTGTGTATATCTAAATTGGAAAAAAATTAAATAGAATGCATACAAGAAAAAGATCTATCACACAAAGATTAGTATTTCGTATGAAATCTGTTATTCTTTATTATACCAAAAATAATACAAAATTTACAATTATTCTTTTGCTTGTTTATTGCTCAGTGAAAGGAGATAATGAAATGCAAGTCACCACAATCGTAGATAATGCTATTCTACAACAGAAAATGTGAATATGAAGAATGTTCAGTGTTGCCATCCATAGAAATTACCGTGTTGCCAGAAAAACAATTTCCCTAATATATAAGTTAAGGCAGCGATTAGAGGAACAAACTCAACTGTATTTGGTTAAGTATCATATTGTTTTGGTTTCCTGTGAACTACTTTTTAAATAATAGTTGTATTTAGTTTGTAATAAACAAAATAGTTTTATCATACCGTTATTAAAGCTAAAAAATAATGTTAATTAAAAAGTAGTTCACAAGAAACCAAAACAACATGATACGTAATCAAATGCAGTTGAGTTCATTCCTCTACTCGCTGTCTTAACTTAGATTTTAGGGAAATTGTTTTTCTGGCAACACTGTAATTTCTATGGATTCCAACACTAAACATTTTTCAGGTTCATATTTTCTGTTGTAGAATAGCATTATCTATGATTGTGGTGACTTGCATTTCATTATCTCCTTTCACTGATGAATAATCAAGCAAAAGAAAATGGTAAATTTCGTATTGTTTTTATTAAGGCAGGCTCTTAAGTCTTTTATCCTTTGTGGCATGCTATATACAAGCTTAGCATATTCTGACTTCAATTCAGCATCATTATGGCACAACTTGTTAATCTCCTCGATCAATTGATCTTTGGTCGTAATATGCTTCTCCTTAAACTTTTCCTTCGTGAAGCTCTAGGTGTTTTCAATCGAGTTCGTATCAGGATTGTTGCCAGAAGAGTAGAGGAAGAAGAACATTAATTTCGTTGTTCTTGAAGAATTTTTCACAGTTTTGCCTCGGTGACATGGGGCTGCATCACGCATAAAGATAGAGTGTGCGTCAAACCAGATTGCAGCTGGGGAACCAGTTCTTCTTAATGGTGCATCACCGTACATAAAGTCGATTTGCACTGAAGACAACTTAATACAGTAAGAAAATCGTTGCCCAACAGATTGGAGACGTTGTCTCCACCACCAGCTTTTATGAAAAGCTGGAAACATGAATAATAAAATTGTATGATTCCTGTATGTAATGCAAAGTATACAAAATTCGAGATGTAGCTTTAACAGGGTTAATATTGTATTAATAAATGAAATACACAAAATACATATTTCAAAAGATGCAGCAGAATTTGGGTAGGTAAACTAGAATGTTAGGTCTGAAGAATTGCAATGGTTTGAAATGTAAAGTTCTTTCAATATGTCAGCTGGTAACAATACCTTCAAGTATCGAAGTAGCTCCAAGAGTGTCGTTTAACGATTTTTTCTCCGTCAAAATCTTATTTCCACTTCCTCGACAAACTCGGTGTTGGTTGTTTTATTCAAAGGCTGGTTTTACAAAACCCAACCCCTTTTCTTCTTCTGTCCATAAAAGGTAGCAAAACTTCAAATGTTCGGGAACTCTTACGATCACGTTGTCTTGACGTAAAATCGAAAGTTCCAGAAGGTTTAGGACAAAAACCTCCAAAGTTCAGTACCACCAACATTACCCTCAATCAACCTCACAGGAGGTGAGATCGTCCAACGTGAACTCACCAATATAGCTGATAACGTAAAAAATAAGTATTTCCACAATAAAATAATGTTTATGTTTGCGGGTATAAATCACTTCACTCAGTAAAAAGAGCATTATCTGGCATGTTAGTCATAATCAGAATATTTACTCAACAAAGTGGCAAAACAAAATATAGCTGACATATGACTCGAAATGAAATGTGAAAAGTAGCAAGAAAGGGGAGAAAAGGCAGGACAAGGAATAAGGTGTAGACATGTGCAGTGTAAAGGGCTTTTGCCATTGCATCTAGTTTAATGAACCAGAAAAGTATTACAAATTGCTTCAAAGAAGCTAGATGCTACATTTCAAATAGTCTTGAAGAAAAAAAAAATAAATGTAAGTGACATCCACAAGAATCGAACGACGGACTTTCGGGACAATATCTCTCATCATGTAACATGTCGCCCCCAAAATAATGTTTTTAGTCCATGAATCGAGAAAATCGCAGAGTCTGGACGAAAAACGTGGTATCTAAAAAAAACTAAACGAGTTTTTAAATAACTGATATCCAAAATAAACACAAGATGAGGATAGAAAATTAACGTAATACCAAAAATAACCTGTAGATGGCATCTAAGTACAGGTAATCACGATAAGTGTACAAACCCAAAAACAATGGCGCTGGTATCTTGTAGAAGGAATCGGTCGTTCGATAATGTAATCTTCCGACTCCAAAAGAACTTGTTAGTATGAATCAGTAACGAATCGAAGACTCGCAGATTCAAGCATGATGATTGACAACTCCCTGGGAGTAAACTTGGCATCAGCGTGACGGAAGAAAGGAAGAAGAATATAATGAGTAGAAATATTTTAGTTATAAATAAAATTAGGAATAATCACGATATGGTAAGTAAAAAAAACAGTAGTATATATATATATATATATATATATATATATATATATATATATATATATATATATAAATTTTTATAGAAATCATATCAAAAACATAAATTTTAACTGAAAACGAGTACAAAAAAATAGTTTAAGTGCATGGAAATGAGAAATCACACTTTGATAAACAGTGAACACGCTATATTATAAGTTGTAATTTAAAATATATTTATATTTGAATGCATTGACAAAAAGAATAGAGGGAAATAAAATAACAATCAGCAAAGTAAAACTGAAAACAACAGGGGAAAGGTAAATCTTAAAGTGCAATGGCCCTAGTACTAAACAGTAGGGAGGGAGGGATGCTATATTATGCAAGGAAGTAAATAGTGCAAAAAGAATGTAAAATATATTAACCATATTTAAAAAAAACTCTAATTGAAGAAAATCACTCTAATTTGGTGTACGGGCTAATTAGCTAACCAAAGAAAATAGAAGATGGAGGAGGGGAAAAAACTGTGAAAGGGTTTCAACTCTCAATCTTCGAAAAAGAAAAACTTGAGGTGTTTTAAGTCTCAAGTGCCCGAAGAATGCAGGTTTATAGCGGCCTGGACTTACTTGTGAGGGTGGAGAGAATAGAACGAAAGACCATCACCACTGCTATATCTAACTAAACATGGACTAATTCGAAGAACTGTAGCAATATGAGATAATAACTGTAGTTTATAAGCTTGTAGTCCAGGAAATACCAGCCTAAAATAACCAGCAAACTGTCCGTAAAATAAAAAAAAACATACATACATTTTTCTACAATACGCCGGCAACAAATTCAAATTCTGCATCCATAATATCACTGTTAAAGAGGGTAGCGAAATGTTCATTAAATTCCAAAAAATCGAAGAAAAGATATCGTAGTAGTCCAAACACAATGTTCAGTATATCATTATCCAAGTAGTAGAATTTATCTCGAGGACGGCGAAATTCAAATAGAAAGGTGATGTTGTATGACACAAATTTTATATTCACATATAAAAAGTGCGTAAATAAATTTGTTATTATGGTACCCAAAAAATATACACCAAAACCACCGAACCATACAAATATTTATATATTTCCGTAGATTCACTCATTTTGTAATCGTCCTGTAAAATCATTAATCATTCACTTCCTGTCTGTAGCAAATATCAGTCTTAACACAGTTGTAAATATTGTCCATGTAAATAACACAACTAACTAACTTCTTCGTCGCAAAATAATATATTCACCATAATAAGTTTCACATTAACTACAATAAAGGTATTAGTTCCGTAAAATTATTCTTAAGGTATTTCTTCACTTTTCTGGTAGCAAACCAGTATACGTTGAACAAAATCCAAAATTGTCCGTCAACGAAACAATACAAGGTCGTCATAGGCCACAAAAATAACTAAATTCAATACTTCATAATAATTTTAACTAACTTTTGTCATTCTTTCCTCCTTTTTCTTTTTAAACGCAAAATATAGTGCAAATAAAATAAAATATATGTATATATGTATATATTTATATATATATTACTCCTTAAAATCCACCACAAAGTATAAAATATACATAGTAAAATCCAAATATGCATAAGAGTGAATTAAATCAACAAAAACAATAAAATAAATTGAACTATAATAAATAAGAGCAAAATGTTAAAACCGGTTATAATACGTAGTATAATCATTCAAATACGACACAGACATAGGAATATTGGAAGATGATCCTGCATTTTCGGTGTTAGAAGTAGCAGAGGGAGGAGGGGGTGGCAAGCTTGAAGCACGAACAAGGTGAGGGGTTCTTCGAACACTAACACGTCGTTTGTCCAGCTTAAACAGTAAAAAAAGGGCCAATAAAAGTAAAGTAATCTCAATAATGTGGACTACAAGCCATAAAACTTCTTGATCCAATGAAATCCTTTCAGCTCTTGCACTACGAAAACACAATGCACATAAGAAAAATCCTTGGCGGTGTAATAAATATGCTACCGCGACAGACAAAATGACATTCCATATCATAAGAAAAATTGGAATAAAATTTTCTCTATAATATATAGGCATATAAGGAACAATAGGAGCCACAGAATAACTTGAAATGTTTAAATGGGGTACAGAAAATCTCCAATTAAGGTTCAATAAATTTGAGGAGTTAAAAATTTCATTAGACTTAAATCGTTGATTTAAATGAATAAAATTATTAGAAGCGAGAAATGCAGGGAACAAATGAAGAGCTGTTGGGGAAACAACATTAGGTTGAAAACATGGGAATACAGCTTTAGCAAACAGGTGGGCGTTTACTTTTAAAAGCATGTTGCAAGGTAGCGAAAACAAAAGAGAACCAAATCTTGCTTTTTCTGAAATGTCCATCAAAGTTTTATTATCACCAGTAATCGATTGCACAGTTAATGGTGGGTGAGTAAGAACATACGTATGTGGTTTCAATTCCAAAAGTTGAGAATGCGTATTATCTCGGCATACATATGAACACGTAGAAATAATGTCATGAACTGTAGTTCCGAAAAACCCATTAAATATATAACGTGCTAACTGTGAGGATACAGCTATATGAAAAGGAATTTTACACAAGTTAGAAACTTGAAGATTACAAGAAAGTAAATCTGAACCAACTAAAGGTAGGGCCAAAACTTGGGATTGAAACACAACATAACTTGGTTCCAAGTTCATAGAGCAAGTCTGATTGTGGTAGCCGAAAAGTATCGCTTTAACAGTATACAACTTAAACAAAATGTCACGTTTTCTAAGAGGTACTTTAAGTTGAGCATAAATGTAAATATCAGTGACTGTGCAAGATAATAATTTCACAGAGTAATACACATCAATATCAGAAGACGATATCGCAAGTACCATTCCATGGGTAAACAAAGATTCTTCTAATAAACGTAACTGGGCTTCCAACACATCATAGGGAACTAAAGTTGGATCTAACTTTCCCAAGCGGCAAATTTGAACAGCTGTTACATATTTTTGTAATTCTACCATCTTTAAAATATGCATAGCTAATTGATATATCTCGCCCAAAAGCGACAAAAGTTGAAGTTGATTTCTATCAGAAAGGCTTTGCAATGATTTGCTAAAATTTTGGATTGGTCAAGTAGCGTTTTCGAAAATACATCCATCTTTTGAAAATTCTGGCCTAATTTTGATTGAAATTTTAAGAGTTCCGTAGAAGCATTATGAATATAAATAGAATTACGTAGTAATTGTTGACGAAGCTGTAAAACAGTTTCTTCCAATTTATCCTGTTTTTTCTGATAGGATGATAGTTGACCTTGCGTAGCTACACCACAACCATAGGCGCAAATCTGTCTTCAACATTGGGGGGGACGGGTAAGACATTCCCATATATATATATATATATATATGTTCAAAATATTTATGAAGTTGAAAAACAATGCTGTGAAGGATCAGGGGAGCAGAATTGTCTTCAATGACGTATTTAGGAGGCTATCGGGCTCATTCTCCAATCGAAATAATTTGTTAGTTTTACGCATTGCACGTACAACAATAATCCTTCTTACCATTTCTAAGAATGTCATTGACTTTCCATTTTCTTATGCTTTTTGTTCAGAAATAATACTGTATTTGTCAAATTTCATTCCATGTAAGAACTGCTTCCTTAATTGTTCTTTCTGTCATCCTTTCTATTTTTCTGTTTCTTTTTCTTGACGTTACTACTTTCATTTCGCCTATCATACTTTATCGACCGTTGTCAGTTGTGATTCAAGTTGGCCGTCATTAGTAATACCAAAACTAAGAGGAGTTGATAAGCGAAACTAGTGTTCCACACCAATATGCGCGGATATCAACATGACAGGACTTTAGTTATTATAACAAAGGAACAATTATATCGTTTAGTTATTTTTAAAAGAAGGAAATGTTTGAATTAAAGAAAATCAAAATAATTAGCCCGGGAAATTAGGACGGCCAAGAGGATGCTTTCTTTTTCTTGTATGAATAGAATAAAGGGTTAGATTCACTTCTAAATTTTTGTATCATATCATATTGGATTTATCGATCTGTAATTCTTGCCATTATAACTTCAATTTATGCATAAATTGAAATATATTTAATTATCAAACTCAGGTGGGCAATTGCCCACTTCCTTTCTTGTGTTGGTCATAGCCTTCGAAAGAAAATCCTAAATACGCCATTGGTTGTCTTCAACATTGGAAGGTGGGCAGATTTGAGGCTTATTCTAGATAAGGGAGATGAGACTCATATTACGGTAGATGAATCTGATCAACTGTTGTAGAGTATATTATATATTAGGTGATGTAGATGAAGTAGTAGTACATATCAGTATTACAAATCACTGCCGTGAAAACATTCTGAAATATGAATACATGCATATTTATAATTGGTATGTTTCTAATTAGGCATCCACAAAGATCCACGTTAAAATTGTTTTATTGTAATATAATAATATAAATGACTTCCCAAAAAACTATGAAGAAAGAATATCAATTATGTATGACGCAACAATACTCTGAGCAAAATTATTATAATCTCAATAACATTACAGGAATCGTTTCAGAAATCTGACGCAAGTCATACTCTTTACTTAACAGATGTAACCTTAAGATTATAGAGAAAAATATTCCAGCAATTGAATTCTTTTCTTTGCGTACGAAACATCCTCTCTCAAAAGAAAAGTTGGGACACGCGGAAATACGTAGGAACAAACCATGGTTCGAACTAGCAGAGAAGAGAAAACAGGCAAAATTACGTTGGCTACAAAATCTGAATGAAATAACTACACAAAAATTCGTAGACATCAGGCGAGGAACTTCCAAAACTTTTAGAACAAAGAAACGCGATATTTAGAAAGCTAAAATTTAGGAACTTGAACATAATAGTAAAAAATAAAAAACATTCGGGACATGTATAAAGGGATCAACTAATTTAAGAAAGGCTATCAACCTCGTTCTTATATATGAAAGAAAGCTGATGAAACAGTTCTCGCTGATACAGATAGCATTTTAAATAGATGGAAAGATGTCTTTGACGATTTGCTTAACACGCAACCGAAAACTAATGTGCGTGGAGAAAGGAAGATACACACCGTAAAACCATATATTCCAGAACCCAATCGAATAGAAGTAAAAATCGATATAAAGAAATTAAAGAAACACAAATCTCGGGTCTAAACGAAATTCCGGCTAAGTTAATTTTAGCTGGAGGCACAAAATTGTGGAACGAGATACACAAACTCATTCTCCTTATCTACAACAAGGAAGAATTGCCACAAGAGTGGGAAGAATCAATCATTGTTCCAATCCACAAGAAAGGCGAAAAAACTGACTGTAATAATTATCGCGGCATCTCTCTTCTGTTAACATCCTATAAAATCCTTTCAAACATTCTATTAGCAAGATTGACTCCATACGCAGATGACATTTTTGGAGATTATCAGTGTGGATTTAGACGAAATCGATCGACTATTGACCAAATATTTACCATTCGCCAAATACTCGAAAACAAGCGAGAATACAGTAGTCCGGTACATCAACTATTTATCGATTTTAGAAAGGCTTATAACTCGGTTAGGAGAGAAACATTGCACAACGTTCTTACAGAATTTGGAATGCCGAAAAAGCTAATTAAATCAATTAAGGCATGTTTAAATGAATCCCAAAGTAAAGTCCGGGTAGGAAAATTTTTGGCCACGAGCTTTCACGTTAAGAATGGCCTGAAACAAGAAGATGCGTTGTCGCCATTATTATTCAACTTTGCCCTGGAATACGCTATAAGCAAAATCAAAGATAGCAACCAGGGCCTAGAGCTGAACGGTGTTCACCAGGCTATGCGTACGCTGATTATGTAAATTTAGTAGGGGATGATAGGAGAAAAATAGAAAGAAATGCAGAAAGAAAAATAGAATAGACGCGCTTGCAGGGACATGGGTTTAGAAGTAAATGCAGAGAAAACTAAATACATGGAAGTGCGTAGGAACCGTAATACGGCAAATTATGTATATGTTAAAATATTAAATAATACTTTTGATAAAGTGGATACTTTCAAATATCTAGGATCAATATTAACAGACGAAAATCATATTCACGAAGAAATTATATGTCGACTAAAACAGGGAATTCGTGTTATTATTCAGTTCAAAACCTCTTGTCGTCACGAATTCTGTCGAGGGATTTGAAGCTTAAAATGTATAAAACAATAATCATACCTGTTGTTCTGTATGGTTTCGAAACATGGCCGCTTACTGAGTGCAGAGCATAGACTGAAAGTATTTGACAACAAGATCCGGAGAGAAATATTCGGACCAAGAGGAACGGGAATGGGGAATGGTGGAAACTTCATAACGACGAACTATGTAAATTATACGGCTTACCAAACATTGTTAAGGTCATCAAGTCTAGGAGGCTTAAGTGGGCAGGACATGTAGCCAGGATGGAAGAAAGTAGGAACGCTTTCAAAGTGTTAGCGGTAAGACCAATCGGAAAACGACTATTAAGAAGACCTAGGCGCAGATTGGAAGGCAATATTAAGATGGATCTCGCAGAGATAGGAATACAAAGTAGAAACTGGATCCAGTTGGCTAAGAATAGAAGTCAATGGAGAGCTTTCGTGAACGCGGCATTGAACCTCCGGGTTCCATAGGCTATAGAGTTAGTTAGCTTACGAAGCATGAGTAGATGCCTAGGCAGATACTACAAATAGATTATATGCGCATATGCTGAAAAGATGGGTTCTACTGACATTGGATAGTCTATATACTCTTCGTGTGCTAGGGCCTAGGGGAGAGGAGGAGATAAGATTTCATATCAAGTTACGTCACGCACAGTCGCACGCCTTCATTTTCATTAAAAATGGAGAAGCCAAGAGAAACAAATTTCATCTCACTTTCCTTTGTGACAGTCATACACAACTCATCACAGTTATCTGCAAAAAGCACTTTTCAAATCGGATTATTGGGAGAGCCTCCATTTCCAATGTTGGGGGGGACATGTCTCCCCATTTCCCCGGAATTTGTGCCCGTACCTACAGCTGAGACAACTTTCCAGCATGAGGAGAGGGGCATATCCTCCTCTGGCATTTATTGCTATTTGTGCCCAAATAGCGGAAGTAAAATTAATACATATTGATGAGACTACTAAACTCACTACAGCACGAAGTTCAGTTTGAAATACTACAGAATACGATTCTTTTTTTAAAAAAAAATGGAAAAGCCAAGAGAAATCTTTTTCATCTTACATTGCTTTGGGGCAGTCGGACACAAATCATGACACTTATCCGAAAAAAGCACTTTTTAAATCAGATTATTGGGGGGACATGTCCCCCTCGTCCCCCCGGGATTTGCGCCAGTGACCACAACAATAGGAAAAACGATTTCCTACAAATCCTAATAAAGCATGTTTAGAACGAGAACCTTCCTTATGCCTATACGGTTCGTTGCTAGTTAACAAGTTATTTGCTAGGTGAGAATGTAGGCCATCCAAAGATGAGGCTAGACTACATGCCTGTATCGGGTAAGAGGAATTATCGGCACAATGTAAATCTTTAAACATAGATGAAGCAGGAATAGCCTGCGTAAATTCAAAACTTACATTTAAAAAAGTGGGGCTGAGTGTTGATAAAGAACTTGCCCATGCAGTTCATTAAAATATAATCTACTCGATATAGATACCTCTATGTTTGATGTAACATGTGCTACAAAGAAGAAGAGGATCATCTGAAAGTATAATACAAAGAAACATACAAAATATAAAAACAAAATAAAACTATTCCCTTTAATTTACGATAATAATACAGTATAAATGCATTATTAAAAAATCTACAATGTTTTCTCTTAAATAAGCTAAATCCAAGTTCGTTAGTGCAATAAAATTTACCTGTTTAGAGAAATACTTGGAAAAAATAAGTTTTTTTCAATAAAATAACATATATGTGTCTCAATTCTTTATTATTATTATCATTATTATTATTATTATTATTATTATTATTATTATTATTATTATTATTATTATTATTATTATTATTATTCCATCTCTTCACAGTAAATACGTAATTATTAAGTATCGAAGCCACACTAAACAGTATCTAACAACAAGCATCCAATGTAATGTCATAATTCAGGTAAAATCAATATATTAAGAATCCTAGGATTAGTCATGTCAATGAAAGATCAAAATTAGTCAAAGAAATAACAATAGGGATTTTTTTGAGCTCATACTTATGTAAATAATGTATTCTGAATAAATAACAGTAGTTCAAATAAATAAAGTATCAAAGATACAAAATCTATTTAATTGCAGATGGTGTTGGCAATTCACAAATTAGGCGTTAAGTCAAAATATGTCAAATTAGGGAATAAATATTATCCAATGTAATACTATCAATATGTCAAATATTAGTTCATGTGCGCATATGGAAAGAAAAAAATCCCGAATAATCAATTATGGATGGCCATTCCATAATTTAAGGGGAAACGTCTAACAGAGATTAGATATAAATTATCTCAGCGAGAGAAAAAAACACTTAGTCTAATCAAGGCTTTTTTTAAACGAAGATATTCCCGTTATATGTCTTATCTAGAATAACTAAGCAGACGTATATACAGTCATAGGATAATAGATGGAAATATTGTCATAATAGATATCTTTGCTCTTTGTCAAAAACGCAGAAAACAATTCGGTCCAAATCAGCTAAATTTTTCTACAAAACATTACGTACTGTTGACAAGGCAATCTTCATAGCTTCAGTTTTGTCAAAATGAAATGCGCCTGTTCCTAAACAAGGGATACTCAAAGTTCTATAATTGGTTTCAATAGCTCGCTGACAACAGTTAACATAACATTGACGTAAAATACGCTTATTGTTATCACCTCGGCGCACATGTAAATAAAACGATATCTGCTGGCAAATTGAAACCAGGAGAAATTTTAACCTCACCAGGTTTGGAAGAACCCAGTTTTACACAAACTTCTCGTAAATGTGGCCCGGCTGCAAAATGCAAAGCACCGTCCACTCCTGAAAGAGGTGTTAAAGTTTCATTTGCAGCATTAACGACTGTATCACACTTCAGTGTGGCAATATATCCATGATATATACTAATTTTGTCATTAATTTCCTCATTATAATTATACAACGGCTTTTTAATCGGGAATTTATATTTCATTTGAGTAATAGTTGGTAACTTTAACACGTCGACACCACAGCAAAAGTTTCAGTAAATGGTTCAGATTCTATTGTTAATGCAGCATGATGAGATTCATTGGGTCGTTGATCTTCTGAGTCAGGAACTCAATTAATTGCATGAAACACTTCTTCATCTTCTTCGTTCGGTGTGACATCTGGGTAATAGGGCTTCAATCGTGTAATGGCTATCGATTCGATCTTTTTACTGCCTTCCGAAGTTTTATATTTAACAAAATAAGAATTAGCGTTGTCCTTTCGAACAACAATTGCTATACCAAAGAAAACTCCTGAAAATGCTCTGGCGTGGCCACGACGTCTAGTTGGATCATAAATCCACATACGTTGACCCTCATTATACGTCACTGTTGTATGATGTTTCTCGTAGGACTTTTGTGATGTCCGAAACCTGTCAAATAATTTATCCTGTGCCTTCTCTCTAATATCGTAAAGAGTTATTAAACGTTCCTCGTTGGAAATAAGAAAAGAAGGTCCATTTATAATCGCCTGATGTTCTAAGTATGGTTCAAATCCATGAGGAAGATAAAATGGACTGTAAGACGTGGATTGATTCACGATCACATTTTGAGAAAAGGTCACAGCAGAAACATGCTCTACCCAACTTCTACGGTTCATGGGGTCCACTTTCCTTTTTAACAACGCTTCCAAATTCCGGACCATAACTTCCGTAAGACCATTCGGTTGATGATAGTATGGATTTATAAAATTCATCCTTATGTCCAAAATATTGCATAAGTCTTGAAATAGAGAACCAGTAAATGCCGTTGATCTGTACAGCACAATTTCTTTACAAAGGCCAAATCGAAGTATTACGTGATTATAAAGAAAATAAGTTAAGTTGCTGCTGTCTGGTCACCAATAGTAGCAGTAACAACATATCTTGTATTATGATCAACTGCAATTGGTAAATATTTGTGTCGTAAAATATTAGCGTCTGAGTAAGGCCCGCTTACATCTAATCCTAGGCGATAGAAGGGAGCCACCGATGGCATCATCTGAAGAGTTCCTGGAGGCGATCCTGGGACTTTCTTATGGCGTTGACATACTTCGCACTGGCGGCACCGGGCAGCAATAAATTTCTTCATATGAGGAAAATATACAGTTCTCAGTAACAACTACTATGTCTTGGAAAAGCAGAATGTGACGATCCCTACGTTGAAGTGTGTGTGGAAAAAGATACTTTTTCACGAAGAGTAGCTGGAATGACAACAAGACACTGTGGGATGTTTACGGTAAACAATTCCATCTTTCATCTCATAATGCAACGCATGCCGTTCCGTGGTGTAATCCTGTAGATATTGCCCTTCTAAAAACAAAATGATATCCTTGAAATATGGGTCCTTTTGCTGTTCTTCTTTCAATGTGTCATCAATTTCGATGTGGAAAACTCGCGGATCTGGAAGATTTTTCTGTTCGTCGTCAATGTCTCGAGGCGCTAACACATTTCTCGACAAACTGCTACCAAAGTGTTCGAGCTGCCAGGAATGTGAAAAATAGTATAGTTATACAGCTCTAATTCGCCAAGAATCCGTGCAAATTTAGCCACATTCTTCGTCTGACGAAGGTACGTTAAGGCCCTACAGCCCGTTCGTAAATAAAAATGTCTACCTAATAAGAATAAGCGAAAGCGTCGAAGAGTAAAGATCAATGCAGCTAATTCGAGTTCAAAAGAATGATATTTTTTCATGCGAACCCACAGCACGACTACAAAACTCAATAGAAACCAGTGGAGCGTATGTTTCGTCACTTTCAGGTTGTAGGACGCATCCAGAAAAACCATGGACACTGATATCTGTATAAACAAATACGTCTCTATGCGGGTGAAATTGCATAAGAGTTGGGGCTGAATAAATGGCATCCTTAAGCCGCTCAAATGCCTGCTGCTGGACAGCAGTCCAGGTAAATGGAACATTCTTTTAAAGCAGTTTTTGTAAATCTTCAGTTAAAGTTGAAAACTAGTCTATATAATTTCGCACAAAAGAACGCAGTCCTAAAAAATTCTTCAGTTGTTTCTGAGGTTTCGTGCGCTTGTAATTTTGAATGGAATCCGTAATGCGATCAAAGATCAACACACCATGACGAGAAATAGTATGCCCAAGTAGTTCTAAAGAAAAGTGTCCTAACTTTGTTTTTCCTGGGGAAAGTTTTAGACCTCTACTCCTCAATCTCTCGAATAACTTTCGGGTGGTTTCAATAACTTCATCAATCGTATCCGATCCCCACACTATGTCATCGAGATAATAATACACAGAATATTTCTCCAAACCAGCAAGCGTTAACTTCATCAGATCGTTCAAAGCAGCTGGGGAAGTAATGCACCCTTGTGGTAACGAATAAAAACAATACTGCTGGTCACCAGGAATCGAAAATGCAGTATATACTTGACTCCTTTCAGTCAATTTCACTTGAAAGAAACCGCTCGAAAGATCGCTGATATTTGTATACTTTTTTCCACTAGAACGTACTAAAATGTCTTGAATAGGTGGCACGGGGAAGACGGTGGGTACAATACAGGAGTTCAGCTGTCTAAGGTCAGCAATATATAAGATCCATTTTTCTTACGAACTAAAATGATTGCGCTGTTGTAAGGGCTACTACATTTTTAATAACCTTTTGTTTAAGTAACTGTTGCACTTGTTCATTAACAGCTTCACGTAAATGATACGGAATAGTGTATTGGCGGACGTTTATTAGCTGGTCATTTTTAGTTGAATTTCATGCTCATAGTCACGGGCTTGAGAGAAATCGTCCGGCGACCAACTAAAAACATCTTTGAATTCCGTTATTAAATCATAAAAACGTTGTTTTTCACTATCTGACAGTTTAGGATTCACATTTACTCTAGTACAGTCAAACTGATCACTTTTGGTTGGTTGAGGACCGTTTTCAAGCGTAAGGTTAGTACACAAATGTTCTTCCCTATCTTCTATCGCATTACCTAAAATCTTATTGCGCCATAAAAGAAATCATTTCATGGTGGGGTTAGTTACCCAAATATGTGAATTAACACTATCCACATATGACTCTTGTACTAACAAATTGACGATATTTGCTAAAAACTTGTTAGGTTGCAACCAATTTCTCGAACCCACTTAATCAAAACATTTGGTGACTGGAACACATGTTTTTGTACGGGGGGGCAACCAAACGGAAGACAAAAAATTATAAAATGGGGTGATTAAAGTTGCAAATTCATGAGACACATAATTAACATGAGGAGAAGTTGGCAACGTTGATGGCGGAATCTTTCCGAACTTTGTAACTTCTAAAGTCAAATCATTCTGATCTAAGTTAGCCTTCTCTGCAAACAAAGAATCCTAACCAAGAAGTGGAGGATGTGTATACGTAGGAACCACTCTAAATGGATGCCAAAAAATATGCGATCCCAACCGGAATCTAACTAGAGCTATCTTATTAACTGACAAAGTGTTCCCCGTAACTACGTTTAAAAATGAACGCGTGCCCATTAACTTAGCACCACGTGGAACCATGTGAGAGCCTATACACGAAATCTGAGAACCAGAATCAAGAAGAATAGGGCCCTCTTTTCCACTTATAATAGCGTTAATATGTGGTAGAGTTCGTTCTATGTATATAGGGAATTTAACACGCTTAAGAGTCAATGGCCCTTCATCATCAACCCTGTGTACTAGTTTAAATTGGTCCTACAATGCTGAGCAAAATGATTCTCTTTGCCACATTTGTGACAAATTACAGGACGTCTATTGAAATTCCGTGAATTGCCACTATTATCGTGGTCACGAGAATCACTGTGTTGTGATCTCTGGCCATTCCCCCTACGAGAGGAAAAGTTACATCTAAAGTTACTATTATTATTATTACGTCTAAATGAGTTGCCCTGGTCAGTATTTTTTTCACTCTCATCTACTTTTAGAGTAAGCTGATTTAGCTGTTTCTGAATTGCAGCTAACTGATCTTTGTACTCTTCTTTCGGCTGTGAAGCGGAAACAGGAGAGTTCAAAGTCCGATTCGGAACTTGAGAAGGCTGAGTTTGCACTAAATGGGTTTGTTGCACAGTTTTAGTCTCCGGAGGATTTAACTGAATCGAAGAATTTGCTATGAATGAATTTTTCTTCGTGATTTTCTCTATTGCTTTACGTTCAAGCAACACACGAGCTTTTCCTTCCTCAAGTAAATCATGAAGCAATGCTTCCACAGTATCGTATTTCTTATTTATTGCCAACCGCATGTATTCAGGAATAAGTCCGTATATAATGAGCTGCATTTCTTTCGTAACCGGAGCATCTTCGTCATTACGAAGTATAAAGTTTCTCTTAGCTTATACGTACGAAACTACAGATTCTGTCCCATTCTGCTCACGTGCCCTCATTTCCTGTTCCGTTAACTGAGGTAACAAAGAATTCGTAAAAGCATCAAGAAACCTGTGTTAAAATTGCGCGTATGTCGTATCAGGGAAGTCTGACTGTTTCGAAAGTGTGTCAAACCAATAACCCGCAGGACCTTTCATCAAGGAATCTAAAATCCATTTCTTTTTCAAATCCGACCAATTATTCACCTGGGCTAATATTTCAAAATGATAAACATATCTCTGTACATCATCGCCTATCCGCCCATAAAATGGTTCTGGCCTGAGAATATGTGACAAAACCCCTATGTTATCCGTCTGTCCACCTTCAGCCATGTCTGATTGAAACAAATCCTCACTATTCTGAAAAACCGAAACAGAGGGATTTTCTATACTAGATAGCGAGTGGGAAAACCGTAAATTTTCTTTAAGCTTATCTAAACGCTTTCTTGTAAAATGAACACGTCCAGGAGAAGAGGGAGCAATAGGTTCAAAAAATTCAGTTATATCTAATTCATCGCTAATGTTATAGCCTTCTGCAAAATGACGCAACAAAAAATATACTAATTATAAGCACGAATTAAATATAGTATATATAGAATAAGCATATTAAAATTACTTTACACCAAACCACCAGACCATTTCTACTAGAATTCAATTACGTAGAGCTGCAAGATACAACAGAGAAAGAAAAGAAAAAAACACAGCATCAATTCCACCATGTTGCATCACCGTACATAGAGTCGGTATACACTGAAGGCAACCTAATACATTAAGAAAATCGTTGCCCAACAGATTGGGGACGTTGTCTCCACCACCAGCTTTTATGAAAAGCTGGAAACATGAATAATAATATTGTATGATTCTTTCATATAATGCAAGATACTAAATTCGAGATGTAGCTTTAACAGGGTTAATATTGTAGTAATAAATGAAATACACAAAATACATATTTCAAAAGATGCAGCAGAATTTGGGTAGGTAAACTAGAATGTTAGGTCTGTAGAATTGCAATGGTTTGAAATGTAAAGTTCTTTCAATATGTCAGATGGTAACAATACCTTCAAGTATCGAAGTAGCTCCATGAGTGTCATTTAACGATGTTTTCTCCGTCAAAATCTTATTCCCACTTCCTCGACAAACTCGGTGTTCGTTGTTTTATTCAAAGGCTGGTTTTACAAAACCCAACCCCTTTTCTTCTTCTGTCCATAAAATGTAGCAAAACTTCAAATGTTCGGGAACTTCCACGATCACGTTGTCTTGACGTAAAATCGAAAGTTCCAGAAGGTTTAGGACAAAAACCTCCAAAGTTCAGTACCACAAGCATTAGCCTCAATCAACCTCACAGGAGGTGACATCATCCAACGTGAACTCACTAATATGGCTGATAACGTAAAAAATAAGTATTTCCACAATAAAATAATGTTTATGTTTGCGGATATAAATCACTTCACTCAGTAAAAAGAGCATTATCTGGCATGTTAGTCAATATCAGAATATTGACACAAGAAAGTGACAAAACAAAATATAGCTGACATATGACTCGAAATGAAATGTGAAAAGTAGCAAGAAAGGGGAGAAAAGGCAGGACAAGGAATAAGGTGTAGACATGTGCAGTGTAAAGGACTTCTGCCATTGCATCTAGTTTAATGAACCAGAAAAGTATTACAAATTGCTTCAAAGAAGCTAGATGCTACATTTCAAATAGTCTTGAAGAAAAAAATAAATGTAAGTGACATCCACAAGAATCGAACGACGGACTTCCGGGACCGTATCTCTCATCATGTAACACTAATAACTTGTATGTATTGGTCGTGCTTTATTGTTCCTTTATTACATACAGTTTCCCATTCTCGAAGGCAAATATCACATTCCAGACCACGACTGAAGTAGAATGCTTCACGCTTTATTAAAGACATTCCAACATGAATTCCTCCAAAAGTCGACGTCGCACAATTTGTGATTATTGATCAGACACAAAAACACATGACTCATCATTTAAATACCTATCCTTCAATCATCAGCAGTCCAATGTTCTAGGCCTCGTGCCTATTGGAGTCACTTCATTGCCATGATTGAAGTCATTTTTGCTTTCTTTCTTGGCCTGAGTGTTCTAATTTATTCAGCACAAACAATCTTTCAAACATTTTCAGTTGAATCTTTCCACCCAGAGCGAATCTTTTCAGTTATCTGATACCTCTTAGCGATAGCTTTGATATAGCTCACACTTCCAAGCCTATTTTCTTGGCACATTTGCTTCTTGCTCATCGACCACAGATTTTACTCACAGACTTTTGCCCTACCACAAATCTAATAGCAATTTGTCGCTGATATATCTTCCTTTCACAGAAAGTGTTTAGACAACTTCCACAGGTCTCTGGCTTTCAAATTATGCCTCGGTTACAGGACTTCATAAACTAAAAGATTAATACACAAACCACGTCAATATCACTTTGAATTGGCACATTCGAACCGTTGACCGCTTTGAATACCGCAACTGCTTAAGACAGCAAATACAATACTTGAGATTCTAACTTGTTTTTAGAATCCACAATAGCTGCCTACATTTCAAATATCACTTTCAGAACTCCCTCCGGTATACTAATGCCATCTGCTGTTCAACGTTGATATTACCACTTCAACTACAGTGTAAACAAATGAAGAATCCTATATTTGAGGTTTAAATAATTAAAATACATGTTCTAGAACACCGAAATTAGGACTGCAACATCAATTACGCAGTTTTCGAGGGTGATTCTAATAATTTTAACATGTCCGTAAGTACAATAGTTTGGATTGTGGGTGAGTCACCTTGACTCGTTTGTATACCATTAGTTTTATATAGATTTCCTCTCGTATTACAAACTTAATACTTTCTGTTTACTTTTTGTTACAGCGGAATGAGTGCTGTAGGGAAGTGGCTACCACCTCTTGGATCAGAAGACTATATTGTTATAAAAAGTCCAACTAAAAATTCTAAGGTGCGCTATATTTTATAAATATACTAATTTAGTTCTTATCCTTAACTGATAATCAATATTTAGTGAAACGGCTAAGCAGTTTATTAAATTTAAATAATTACCTTAGAATTATATTTCTGTGACTTAATTAGACAGGCGTTCATTCACCGTGAGACAATAAGTTAGATTTGATGTTCAAATGTTAATAACACATGTGAAAGGTTAATGACGCAAAATAACGGGTATATAAATATCTATTATGCAAAATGAAATCCTTATGTTTACTAAAACATTATATATATAAACCTCTACCTTCATAGAGGTTCTAGAAGGTGAATTCTCGACGACAGAGAAAAGAGATCCATTACCAGGCAAATCCCGTATACACTACACTAAATTGAATCCTGAAAAGGTACAAAAAGTACGCCTAAATATTCAGAACAAACTTCATATGTGCAAATTCAGCTAAAACACACCCGAAAAGATACGTTGAATAAATGACTTGGTACACAATCTCCTAGTCCCACATTTTGCAATGAATAATATATCAATATTCAATCCTGCTCCTGAATTTGAATATTTGCTCAGCGTTACTTTGGACAATCCTTGGCTCTTTCCAAATGCTTTAAGATTGTCAATTTAAATTTATTTGGAGAAAAATAATTATCGCTTAATTTAGAGTTCTAATATTAGACGTAAGTTTGTTAGGGCATAGGCTTTTGGTCCCTATTTTGGCATATTTTATGATTGGTTCAATTTAAAGTTCTGGTTAGAGGGAGAAGCAGGATGAGAATCTATTATTGAATTTTCTAGTTTACAAGCACATTTACATCCAGTCTTGTTTCGACTAGTAACTCTGTTTGAAATATTGGAAATTACTGCTAGAAAACCACAGACACAACTAGCAAGAGCAATGTTTTTATATCTTGTGTTTGCTGTTAAACTTTCAGCTGGTTTCAAATTGAGAAGAAACAAATCCTCATGATATTTTGTTGTAAGTATCTTCTTCACATTATACAGTAAAGAGTTATAACAACATAACCTGGGAATCGTACAATAAGTAGCTAAAGTATCTTCCCCCTCTAAGTGCTCTAATTCCACTCCTTGGGGTCCAGATAATTTGCAGTTTGGGTAGATGCGACCCAACTTACACATAACTTTTATCCGCACTGACAGCAGTTTGTAGCACTCAGTCAGGTCTTTATGCAAGTAAAATTGTAAGTATATGACGCACGAAATTTTCCTTCATTGAGAGATGAATCTCTATGGTTCAGACCGTGTTTTACAGTGAACACCATATATTAAAATCAATGTTGCTGTGTATGTAATGTAATATTTCATTATATACTTTTGTTGAAAGAAATACTAACACTGAGAACGCATGAATCAGAAAATATTTTAAAGTAGATGAAAATGATATCTAGAACAACTGCTGGGAATAAGTTTGTAAATCATTATTTCCATTGACAGACCTTCTCCAATTCTCCTCATTAGAACATCTTTTTTTAACTCTCTAAAGGAGAGAAGATCTTGCTTGTCACGTTGAATATGTACTGAAATTGAAATTGAAATATTTTTTTCTAAAAATCAACCTGGCAGAGACTTGAACGCAGGTCCGCCGAATATAAGAAAATGCGCTAACCACTCAGCTACCGCGTCACTTCAGTTCTTACTCAAAGTTTCAGCTACTTAAAGTCGTTGCATGTAAGACTATACACAAGATACTAATGATTGGATAAGGAGACGTTTCTTACGTGAGTGTCACAACGACTTACTTGAGATTTCCTTCTTTAACTCAAAAACAAGTTATATAGACCTTCGTCAATGAGGAAAATATCACAAAACGTTCTTCAAGTTGAGGCTAACTCACCGTTTTTAAAGATAGTACCAATTTACATTACTATTCCTCGTCACTCAACTTCTAATTTCCAAAGAAGAAAAGACATTATATTCTCATTGTTTGAATTGTCTCAATACGTGTAAAAATAGAAAATTCTTTTCGTTTCTTTCGTAACCAATGCCCATTTGGGGCTTAATCACACTGAAGAGCAAGGTCGGAATTATATCTGTCCTCGATATTTCGGTGTTCGTGTCCCTGTCGTGTTTAGCATACGTCGAAAGGAATTGAGGTGCCAATGACGAACAATACCGTGGTTGGGGTGAATTTCAAAACGAAAAAAAAATATTGGCAAAGCATGAAACTCGTATGGCAAAAACCCAGATTCGAATCCCATCATGCAATTAAGTTTTCTTAATTGTAATACATTGTTTACGTAATTGGCATTGTATGTCTATTATTTATTTCCTGAAACTCCAGACTTGGATACATATTTTATATGAAGTTTTTGATTATTCAATATAAAGTTGCTTTGCTGATGTGGAACGTATTTGAAATCGTGAATAGCTTAAAACATTAATATTTCTAGTAGTAGTAGTACTAGTAGAAGTAATAAAAACATAAGCACTAGTTGGGCAAACACGCTTTTGTTTTAGAACACTTCTTTCTTTGAACTATACTAACGTTATTTCTTACGTTTTCATCAATTGTTTGCTAAACATGTTATGTTCCCAGACAGTACGAATCTAGATTGATACGGCTGACGTTATATTGTAATAGTGTTTCATTGTTCATTGCTCTATTGCGAGTATACTGTAGAAAGTCGCATCAAGAATAACAAGGAGAAAGCAGACTCTGGACTATGAACTTTGGGGCCATTTTTGCAAGGCGATACTGCACATTTAAAGTGTTCAGAGTATAAACTATTAGAGAGCCAAGGAATAATATAGCCAGGAAAAGCGTCTTAAGGTTTATGAAGTACCAAGTATCTCAAATTTATCATTTAACAGTGTGGTTGAATGAGTAGCATATGTGACTCCCGTGCCAAAAGTCTGGGGTTCCATTCCCGCTGGAGTCAGCGTTTTTTTTTTTGTTTTTGCTTCAACCAATAAAGTAGCCATCTATGGCTGCTAGTAAAACGTTTATTTACCATAGTTCATAATGAATTAGAGTAATAGAAATATTCAAATAAGTAAAATTTCGTAATGTTCCATGTTTCATTTTTTCGTCTGGAGTCGCCCTTTTGCCGTTCGCTCTTTATGCATTGGCTCTTCAGTCGTGCTACAATTGCCAGAAAATGCATAATCATATAAATAATTAAATAAATAAATACGATAGTTGCACCTAAGAAAATTACAAAGATATATTTCCCACCCATTGACATAAATGCCTATTTTACATTCACCCTTATTGGTCAGTTGTTAGAAACTAAAAGAAAAAAAGCTCAAAATCCTTGCTATAGAAGCGCCTCCAACATAATCAGGGTCGATATTTGAATCATCAATTTCAGATCCAGAATCAATATCAAAGTCATCAAGCATATTCCATATTTCTTCTTCGGATAAATCTCCAATTTTTAGTCAAAAGTCCATATAAGTAGTTAGATATGGTTACTACGAGTACACTTTCTCCTTCCACCCCCTAACTATCAAAAAAATTATGAACCCAACACTAACCATTACACTTTAACGCAGAGGGAACCAACTAATTATACAAAGTTACACGGTGCAAAGTATTCCCATAACTACAATGTTAAAGTGAGATCGCATAGGCTTTTATGACATTTAAAATCATAAAAACTTACATCTAAAAGAAAGAATTTTTTTTAAATCACTGTTCCTTTAATAAAAATAATTATATATATATTTTTTGGTGAATGTCGCCCCAACCATCGCGACATCCTGTGAGCACCATCCATATATTTGTGCCCTCCGATTTCAAAAAATAAAAAAATGTATTTATCTTTGGTCCATAGGATTCATTTCCTCATTTTCATTTCTTTTTATTTTTTCTAGATTTAAGATTTGCAAATCTATATTATCAGATTCTTCTTCGCATATTTGTAGCTTTTCAGTTTGTTGTCTTATTCGTTTTCGTAATTGTCTAATGCTATCATTTAAACGCCTCTTTCTTAACTTTAATTGAGATATTTTCACTTCTATAGCATCATTGTTCCAGGTATTAGCTAAGGACTCTAAGAAATTATACATTCTCTGTTGTGAAGAACTCATCAGAATGAAAGCAGCTTAGATATGCATAGTTGTTTTATAGAATAAGAAATAAGTTGAACTAAAGCCAAGGCTATCTACTCCCATTGTATATAAGGAAGATTCTGCATGCAAGTTGACTACGTGACTTCCATATGAACATAGCTGTAGTAACAATGTAAAGGAGAACTTGTTTCTTTTTAAGTCACAAGTTGCATTCCCTCAGGCAGTCTAGATGTTTTTCTTTTCTTTCTTTTTAGTAGTCAAGCAGTATATGGAAGTGTAGTAATAACAATACCAATCCTCTCACGTTATAACTAAACTAAGAAGTTTAAAACTTTTTCGATTGTGAAGAGAGAGAAAATTGTTGCTAGATAACGTGACAATGTAACGTGATGATTTTTACCTTCACGTGACAACCAGGGTTGGAAACTAATTCTTTTTATCATGTTTTTCCAGAATTGTTAAATTACGAATTAAGCTCTGAAATTATTACGAATGAACTAGTACCAAATAAGGTAAACATGATATTTTTTTGGAAACGATAACCAACCCTGACATCAATGGCGGCTCATGAGGGAAAATATTTCCAGATCGTTATAACTTTGTTGTTTATTAACCGATTTTCAAAATTCAAACGACAATCGATAAAGAAAAAAAATTGCTATTTTTGATTGTATTGTGGGTTGCATACCTCTAAGGATACTATTCCGAATTTGTTATATCTCCGTTGTTTATTAACAGATTTTCAAAATTCAAACGACATTCAATAGAGAAATAAATTGCCTATCTATTGAATGTTTTCTAAATTGCATAACTCTAAGGATATAATTACAAAAAACTCAAATAAATCCCTTATTTATATATGTATCTTTAAAATTTAAATCACATTATGTTCTATATATCCAAAGGTATTAGTTTTTTATAGTCTGGTACTAAAAAAATACTTATACACTTAAAATTACAAATTCAGATATTGATAACGAAATCATAAAACCACTTATACACTTAAAACATACTTAAAATTACAAGTTTTATTTTTGTTATTTTTTGGATTCATTTCTAAAGTAACACTGATGTATTTTATAACCATTATCTAAATCTTTCAAACCTTCATACTTAACAAACAGCTTACTCTTTTTCAAATCTTTCAATACTTGTTCAGTTTCATCATTATATCTTTGTGGTAATAACGTCTTATATTTCTCATCTAAATGTACTAAAACTCTTTGACCATAACGCTGTGTTTGAATCAATTTCCATAATGTTATTTCGTACGCTTTACCTTTTTCTAACTCATCTATGCGAAGGAATCTCAATGCTTTAACGTCATTTTTTTATTCAAGTAAGTAGCCATAGTTTATTTATTATAAGGAAAATGTTTGTTTTATGAGAAATTCATAAAACCAATTTTTATTTACATACATAAAATTTACATACAGAACTCAACAGTTGGATAATTATCTTTTAGACCAGTGTATTTGATTTTTATTCCATCTTTAACGATCTCATCAATCATTTTATCGGTTAAGTGTTTTGTAAATCTAGGTGGAAGAAAGACCTTAAACTCCTCACACTCAACTAAAATGCTCTTTCCAAACTTAGTTTTAATCTTTTCCATTTTCACAATCTTATATTCTGTATTTAATTCTAATTCTCTTAATCCAATAACTTGTTTTTGTTCAAGACTTCCAAGTTTATTTAAAAGTTCAATATGACTCGACATCGTATTTATTATATAGAAAATCAATGAACACTCTTCAATTTTTATCTTCACCAAAAATATTTAATCATTTTTTATCAATTTCGTTTATGGAAAAAACTTTAATAAAACAATACAAACATACATTTAACTATCTAAAACTCTTCTACTACTTTCTCATTCTTAGGATCATATGTAAAGTTCTTTTGTCCAATTAAAATCGCATAACATAGTATTAGCAGCCACAGCTTCTGCAAAGTCTACAACAATCTTTAAGTTTGTTCTCTCATTTACCGATACATTCTTCCTCTTACTACAATTAATCACATACATTGGTCTGTTATCTATAAACTCTTTAGGGTCATAGTACATTTCGGTGTTACCACATGTTATTCTCTTAAATGCAGTATAGTCTTCGTACATATTAAAATAATCCTTGTTAGCAATATCTAAGTTTCTTGATTCTTTTGGAAATACCTCATTCCTTCCATTCTTAAGATAGATATTCTTTACCTTACAATGATCAAACTTACTTGCATCTGCTGTTTGTTTGCCACTTCTATCAGTTTGGAACATTACAACTACGAAATCAGGCATATCAAATTGTCTAGAATTAAATTGAGTAGTAACATCTACAACACCTAACCTACCTACAACAGTCTTCTGAACACATTGAAAGAACCTACAACAGTCTTCTGAACACATTGATAAGTATGGAATGAGAACATGATTTTAGGTTCTTTAAGAATATTCAACTTAAACTTGTTTTCATAATTAGATTCGTATTCAACAATAGGCATTCTTATCTCCATACTTTTTATTGTTATTTTTCCATCATGAGGAGCTGCTGCACCTGCTCCTGATCCAGTCCATTTGTACAAGACATCGTTATTGTTGTTAGCTTTTGTAAATGTTATTCTCAATCCATCTTTCCACATAACCTATTTATAATCACTTAAAAAGCCAGGAAATAATCTTAATGGATATAAAACACTAAAGTCCTTTCTTAGACCAAGTTTATCTTATGTTTCAAATCCTGCTTGTTTTAGATATTCAACTTCTGGTTTGGAAATCTTTAATGTTCCAATAGCTGTAGATGTTATTCCTGGTAGCTCAATCTTATCTATAACAACTCCATGCTTTCTAACCTCAATTTGAGAAAAGAAGAACGGGAAGAAGTTATCTACAAGTTTTATAGTATCATTTGCACCAAATGTTCCTCCAACTGATGCACCAACAACTTCAAAAGTCATATGACAATCTGCTTTGTGTGGATGTACGAACCCATCCCCCACATCGAAATCAAACTCAATATCTTTGTTAGCTTCATTTAAATTATTAAATGTTCTTGTGTTAGCTTTAAAACTCTGTAACTCGTAACTCTCAACACTATCCATTTATTATAAGGAAAATCTTGAAACAACGCTTTTATGGGATATACCCATAAAAGAATCATACATAATAACAATTAAAAACTTATAATCCCCATCCTAACTTAACCTTAGCATTCATAGCAGTACCAACTCCAAAAGCAGCTAATCGTTCACCAATTGACGCATCACTACTAAATGCTCTGTTCCACGCTTTAGTTTCTAGTTCCTTATCTGCAATATGTCTTGACTCTGTATCTTTATTGTCTCTGTAGTATATATCGTGTTCTTTACAAGCCTCATCTAATGGGTTAATACCTTTATCACCTCTTTCTAATCTTTCTTGTAGCTTAGTTCCCGGACCACAATACGAAAATCCTGAAATATGTAATTCAAATGGGAGTTTATTAATCAAATCATTTACTAATCCTTTTCCAAGCTTCTCATCATTCCAGAATCGTGGTGGTAATGTATTTAATATCTTAATCAAATAACCTATACCTTTTGGATCATTAGGAATAAATTGTGAAAGCTTATTATTAATCATACTCACTATACCTACTTTCTCATTATAAAAGTTATTATTACCAGCCTTTTCTTCTCCATCTATAACTATTAACCGATCAATTAACTTTCTCACATCATCCATCCATATATATTCTTTAGGTATCTCTGTATATTGTTTAATTCCTTCACCAGTCCTTTTAGGAGTTGGAGGTAAAGATGGTTTAATATAATTATCCCAAATAGGCTTGATAATATTAATGTACTTAGAACCTCTATTAGATGCTACTTTTTATCTCGATTATATTTTTGGAAGGCAGCATCTGATTCTATTATTATTTCCTTGTACTGTTCAAAATCATCATCATCATAATCTTCAATGTTTTTATTAGTATTCATCGTAAACAATTCCCATAGACCTTCTGTTCCCTTATAAGTTTTACCATTAATTATCAAATCATCACCATTCACTTTAACTTCAGAATTTACTATTTTATTTATTATTTTTCCATCTTCTTCTACAGTTCTTATTCCAAACAAACTATCATTTCTTTTACTATAATATTTCGTTGCAATCTTACCAAATGATTGTGCTGTTGTTAAAGGCTCTACTCCTTCAACTTTGTCTTTAATTTGTTTTCTCATTTGTTTTATTTCTCCCGTTATAGGCGTATCACTACTACTTGGAGAACTATCATAAGTTATCTTTTTAGGTGTTTCTAGTAGACTGGGATCTATTGAAGCCATCTTATGTACAACAAGTTCAGTTATTAGATTTTTATTTTGTTCTGCTACTTCTTTGATCTCACTTCCCAAGTTTTGAATAGCATCAATTACAGGTTGTTCTTGTGTCTTAAATTTATCATATATACCTGCTCTTTCTTTCTTCCAAGATTTGAAGCCCTTTATCAAGAACTCCTTTAACTTGATATTCTTATTAATATCTTTCTCATCCATTTATTATATAGAAAACGAACAAACGTCAATAAACGTCAAAGAACATAAATAAACGTGAAAAAAGTCAAACGTTTAAGAAGTGTTTTATCTTGTTCCTATACTTACCATTCTTTACCTTCCTTGTCATATCAATTACTATAAAACCATAATCTTCTTGCCAACATTTTGAACATATCTCTTTAAATTTATCATAAGACATATCTCCTCCAACAAACTCATTATACACATGTTTAAGATTAGTATCATCTTGTCTGAATATGCATAGGAAGTTAACGTTATCTCTTATAAGCTGTTTAGGTACTTTTGAATATGTTTGTGCAAGATAGAAACAGTCTAAATGTCTATGCCTACCTCTTGTAAAGTAATTTCTAACAGTATCTTGATTCTCCAAAATGTAATCGTCAAACACAACAACAGAGTATTTTTCACATTCATCAATAGGTACAATAGAATCATTACCGTTTAAGAACGTTGCTATTTGCTTCTTAAACTTTAGTTCTGCTTTTTCAAATCGATCTTTTAACTGCTCATACTTTGGCTGATTCATGCTTTTAGAATATATATAGAAGTAATTATTGTTTAACCAACCTGGCTGTAATAAAAAATTAAATAACAAAAACGTCTTACCACACCCAGATGGACCCACGATAAGGCATCGAATATCATCAGGTATAAGCTCTCCATTTCTTTTCTTAACTGTTGTTCATTTTATCTTCTCTTTTACATCCCAATTAATAGTTTTCTTACTCATTTATTATAGAGAAAATCGACTTTTTTATGATCTCATATCTTTAAGTTGTTCTCTGATCTTAAGCAACGTATCTTTTATATATTCGTTATCCATTTCACCATTTAATGTTATTATCATCTCTAACTGTTCTTTAAATGAGTTAATACAAGTGACAATGGTTTTATATTCATCTTTTCTTTTGCTTATGTTTAACTTAGAAGACAAACCTGTTATTATAGCACTTCCAGTTGCAAGACACGTTGTTAATATCGAGTAAATTTTTACAGGTATAAAAATATTAATAAACCCAGTTGTTGCAGAAAGTATAACTGATAACGTGATCAAAGTGTAGTATGCATATTTAACAATTCGTAGTTTTCTCTTTTTCTTCTTTAAACTGTATTCTAACTTTTGAATGACATCTTCTATTAACTTGATTATTTTCTCTCTTGGAATATCTCTAGGTAAATCAAACTCATTCATTTATTATATAATAAATGGCTAAGGTATTTAAGTTAACGAGTGATACTTCTGTTTTAAAGAAGAAACTCCATTACGAATTAGACAACAGTAGCAACTATTTAAGTATAGGACTAGTTGGGTTTTACAGTACATATCTAACTCCAAACATAACAACAGAAAAAAACAGTTTCTCATATGGTGATAGACAAGTTTTTATACCAGAAGGGCAATACAGCTTAAACAGTCTTAATGAATATTTAAAATCTCAATCTATCAACATAACATTATCAGAAGATCATTTAAGAAATAGAGTTAAAATTGAAACTGATAGTAATGATGTTACAATTGGGAGTATAGGTACTGTCCTCGGGTTTAATGTTTTTGAAGTATTAGAAAAGAACAAAACACATATTGGAAGTAAGTTGTCAAAGTTTCATCCGTTTGATACTATAAATGTTCACTGTAATATAGCAGATGGCATGTTTGTTAAAGATACAGAATATACACATAGGGAAACATGAATTTTAGCATCATTCAAAACAGATGCTGAGTTGAAACATAGTATTATTTACGAGCCTACTTATCCATTATTTTTCCCTATATCCAAAGACAAGGTTGACAATTTTGAGATAAGGATAACAGATGAGAATGATTCCTTAATTGATTTTGGTGGAGCAACAACAACTGTATTTTTACAAACTAAGATTTTCTCTTAAATAAATAGGAAGATGTGTTCTATTAAAGGTTGTATGTTGAGTGTTCCTTATAACGAACTAAAAAATTTAAATATTGATCATGTATTAACAAAGAAACAACTTAGTGATAAATTTAAGAAAATTAAAGAAGGTAGAGGAGGTAGAGGAACTTTAGCTACTGCACAAATGAAAAAGATTAAACAAGAGCATACGGGTGGTTTTATCTTTACAATTCCAGCCATTTTAGCAGCTTTAGGAGCAGTTGGCTCATTAGCAGGTGGTGCAGCAGCGATTACTAAAACTGTACTTAATGCTAAGAAGAATAAACAAGAACTTGAAGAACAAAAAAGACACAATATGGCTATGGAAGAAAAGCAGGGAGCAGGTAAACCAAAGAAATCAAAAAACTAAAACCATTGACCAACTTCGATATAGAGAGGTTGGTTAAAGAATTAAAGATAAAACAATTTAGAGGTGTATTTATGAGTGATGAACTTCCACAAAAACCCTATATAAATGTATGTGGTGTAGTTAACTTCGATAAATCAGAAAACATTGGTACTCATTGGATATGCTATTGGAAAGATAACAACATAAAGTACGTGTTCGATTCTTAGGGTGGTGTTCCTCCTAAACAACTGGTACAATATCTTGGTACCGAAAACTTATTTTACAATGACGAACGAATACAAGACTTTAATTCAGTTATATGTGGTCATCTTTGTGTTAAGGTTTTAAATCTTCTAAATCAAGGGTATTCTTTAGTGATGTTATGTATATGATTAAAAATGATTAAATATTATTAAGTTTAAGTACTTTTATGGTTTATATCCATAAAAGTTTTGTGTTAAGATAAACATGGAAGCTATACACAATAGATTTTTAGATTATTTTGAGAAGCATGAGGATGAGCTAGATGCACTAGTTAGATTTAATTTTAATTGGTATTTTCGGGATGTTAGTAAGATAGACTTAAAAGATAAAAACAACGCATATACAGTTGTTCAGTTATGGAGAATGTTAATACCTAAATTTTTGTACACAGAGGAAGAGTTGGTAAAGTTATATCCAATAATTATCTTAAAGGAGTTGTTGTCAAATTATAGCTCTAGACCATTAAAATGCAGTAATTGTGGTAGTAAGTCATTAACAAAAGGCAGGAGTACATATATTTGTCATAATTGTTCTGTAGCGAATGGTTTTGTTTACAGTACTTGTGAAGGAATGAGAGCTGCTTGCGTAAGTAAACCATGGTATGATACTATAAAAAGATTTAAGTTACAGTTATCTCGTTTACAAGCTTTACAGTATAGAATTATTCCTGAAGATGTGTTCAAGGTGTTAAATGATGAATTTAGAAATATATCAAAACATTTAATATCAACAAAAGATGTTCTAGAAGTATTAAAGAAAAACAAATACACAAAATATTATGATGATGTTTACTTAATACACTATCACCTTACCGATCAAAAACCATTAAACTTACGACATACGGAAGAAACACTTATAGACGACTTCGAAAACTTATACAAAATCTTTAAAGAACTGTATCCGAAAAGAGTATTGTTTATTAACTTGAAATGTGTATTGTACCATCTGTTGAAAAAGCACGATGTTCATGTTGATATTGATTTTAAACACTCGTCTAAGCAAATAGAGATGTTAAAGAAATGTTTTGAAAAATTAGGATGGACATTTTCTGTATAATAAATGAGTGTGGATATATTTGTTAATGTTAAAGATAGAAAAGATAATGTTGATATTAGTGAAGAAAAATTAAAATTGTTGGAGAATTTAAATGATGTTGTTAGCGTAAGTCAACTTAGATCAATAGAAACCCAATTAGAGAACGATAGAAAACGATTTGAAGATGCATTAGAAACGTTACAAGACACATACATAAAGAAAGAAGATTTTCAAAAGATTAGGATGGATACTACTAAATTGATTATGCAGAAAGAAACTGTACCTCTACTATATCGATTAAGAGCTAAAAACGTCAAGGAGCCAATCTTTAGAATATTTAATCTCTCTAACGGTTACAAATTTCTCTATAATGGGAAAATGATGCACATGGAATTAAGTTTGGATAAATATTTTTAGACATATATTTAGGTGATACTTTGATTGAAAATATACCTTTTGGTTTTAAGAAGAATGATATAATAACGATTAAACCAAATAAAAATTCAGCTATGGAAGAAGGTCAATTATTGTTTGTTGTGATGTACATAGAAAGAGAGCTTTCCTAAAGACGTTTGCTATATAATAAATATAGATATTTTTGGTAATGTATCTAATGCTATTGATAAACAAGATGTTGTAACATTAGAACAGTTTGAATCAGTGAAAAAAGAGTTTAATTTACTTGCAAGAAAAGAAATTGTTGAAGTTCCATGTCGATTGGCAGAAGATGATCTTGGGAAACCAGTCTTTTTTGTACATAATTTAGCCGCTGCCTATAAATTTCTTTATAGAGGTAGGTTAATAGATATAGAATCGAGTCTTAATAAACATCTTATAGACTTATTTTTAAATGGCGTTTTAGTTGAAAGTTTTCCATTACACTTTAATATAAATGATCAGTTAGCAATTAGACCATCTAAAGATTCTGAATTGAACGAAGGTAAGTTATTATTGATTATTATGTATGTAGAAATAGAAGATGAAAACGAATCAAGTGATGATGATGATAATGTTAAAAGTATAGTATTAGGTAATGATAAATTTTAATTTTTTTGTTGATTTTCTATACAATAAATAATGATGTATTATCTTAAGTGTAAGAAGTTAACAGATACGGAGAAAGATACCATTAGAATTGAACAAAAAAGAATGGAAGATATCTAAAGAAAGGTATTTGTTCTGTATGTGGTGTTACTAAAACTCAATTCGTTAAAAAGCCCGATTGACTAGAAGAAGGTAAAGGTGTTAGAGAAGACATTATAGAAGAAATTCACAAACCATCTAGAAAAAACTTTGACAGATTAAGTGTAGTTATAAAAGGTATCGATGATCTTTGGCAAGCTGATCTTGTTGAAATGGATAGTGGTGTGTTAAAAGGTGTTTCTAAATTAAATAAAGGTTATAAGTATCTGCTAACGATTATAGATGCGTTCTCTAAATATGCGTTTGCTGTTCCTGTTAAAGATAAAAGTGGTAAGAATGTTACAGAAGCATTCGAATCCATATTAAAAACGAGAAAACCTAGTAACTTACAAACAGATCACGGTAAAGAGTTTTATAATAAAGAGTTTAAGAAGTTAATGGAGGAAAATAAGATTAATCATTACTCAACCTATAGTGGTAAGAAAGCTTCTGTTGTTGAGAGACTTAATAGAACACTTAAACAAAACATGTGGAAAAGGTTCACAACACAAGGAAATTATAAATGGATAGAGGTATTACCAACACTGGTTACTGAGTATAATAATAGAGTACATAGAACAATTGGTTTAAAGCCTATAGAAGTTAATAAGAAGAATGAGCGAACAATATTGGAAAAAGTGTATCAAAAAGAATATAAGCGTGTTAAGTCCAAATACAAGTTAGGTGATCATGTTCGTATAAGTAAATCGAAGGGGTTATTTGAGAAAGGATATACACCTAATTGGTCAACAGAAGTATTTGTTATTAGTGAAGTTATTCCATCTAATCCACCTACATATAGAATTAAAGATTTAGAAGAAGAAGATGTACAAGGTAGATTTTACGAACCAGAACTATTAAAGACGAAACATAAGAATGAATACTTGGTGGAGAAAGTGTTGAGAAAGAAAGGTGATAAAGTATATGTCAAATGGTTAGGTTTTGATGATTCGCATAATAGTTGGATAGATAAGAGTAATGTTGTAGTGTAAATATACATGTTGTCTTTTATGGTTATTATTCCATAAAAGGCTAGCGAACCGTTACTCTCTGTGTTAGATGATTATGTAAGGGTGTAACGATTTCGAAAGAGTTAATACTTGATATGACAAGATGGCGAATGAGAATTTATTTGTGTGGGTAAAAATTCCGAAAATGATTAAATCAACATTTTATATAATAAATATGAGTACTATGGATAATTCGTATAGCTTAAATGATATTTGTTATGAACAGATTAAGGGTAATTATTGGTATGGTGTTTTTGGTGATTTTAAATTGATTATAGATAAGAGTACAGGATATTTCAACGCTACTAAGTTGTGTCAGAGTGGTGGTAAAATATTCAAAGAATGGTTGAGAAATAAAGAATGAAAAGAACTGATAAAAAAATTAGAAGAAAAGTATCAGTCTAAAAAATATATTACATGATTTTAAGAGGAAGACAAAGGATATTCACGCGTACATATCCTCATCCAGACTTGTTCCAAGAAATAAAAAGATGGTCTCAATTGAAAAAAGATAATGATAAGTGAGGTTTTGTTTATATAGCAACTACCAAACAGCACCAAGAGAAGAATATATATAAAGTGGGTTATACAAAAAACCTTGAACAACGCCTAGGTCAGTTTAATGAGTTTAGACTTGACTTCGAGCTATTTCATTATGAAGAAACCTATAAGCCAATGACGCTAAAAAGTTAGAGTCACTTGTTCATAAACAATTAGATGAATTTAACTATAAAGGTGAATTTTTCAAGTATGAACTCAACACAATCAAAGAAGTTATAGAAGAAATTCAAGATGATGAAGTAATCGAAAAATTAAAAGGATTGGAGTTAAAAGTTGAATAGGTGTAAAAAGGTAAAGGCAATGAGTTTTGGACATCACTATCAGAAGAAGAATTGATTAAAGAAATTGATTGTTTATATGATAAGTTATTATCTGATAATTAAGGTTAATATTAGATAATTAAAGTTACAACTTTTATGATATAATAATCATAAAAGATAATTAAGGTTAATATCTAATAATTAAGGTTACGACTTTTATGATATAATAGTCATAAAAGGTAATTAGTTAAACAGTAAACAAACCATCTGTTGTAACATCGAATGCTAAATTCAATATACCACCTAAATCAGGATTATTACGGTATTTTCTTATTATAACTCTCCAATCTACATAATGTCTAAATAAATATATAAACTCTACAGAGAGGTGTTGATAAATTGAAATGTTATGCCAATGAACTTTGTCTTTGAACTCTGCAATAAATCCTTCTGTTAAATTTTGAAATATTGAAATTATTTCCCAATCTACTTTGTCAGCGTAATCTCTTATAAGGTTTTCTGATAATTGATGAGTTCCAGATAAGCGCCACCAAGAAACTTTATCTACATGTTTTCGTATAAAGGCTTCAGAGAGTTTGCTTCCATAAGATATAGCATCAAAATCAACTTTGTCTATAAACTCATTAATAAATTCTTCAGATAGGTTTTGATTATATGATACTTCTTTCAATCAACTCTGTCTGCAAATTCTCTTATAAAGTCTTCTGATAAGTCTTGGCTTCCTGAAATAATTTCCCAATCAACTTATCAGCTAATTCTCTTATAAACTCTTCCGATAACTTTTTCCATAAACATATTTCGCTCAAATTAACTTTCTGCAGATATTTGCGTATGAAATCTTCTGTAATGTGATCATAGTTATATTCCTCCTCATAATCATCATAACCTATAGATAACCATTGTTCATTAGTCAGTGAATCTAATATCACATCAGACAAATTCATAACGTTCGCATAGAGAATGTTTTGTAAAAGAAATGAGTTGTTTTCTTTAGCTTTCTTGAACAAATGATCTAACATACCTATGGACACGCTAAAATTTATTTTGTCTTCATCATTATAACCACCAATATCTAAATATTTACATACACAATCAAATATAGGTTTGTAAGATAATATTTCCTTAGCACTAGTCATGTTCGCTTTTATTCTTAGATTTTTAAATTTATTTCATTTTTTTTGTTGGTTTTCTATATAACAAATATGGAAGCACATTTTGATTTATTACATGATAGACTTAAACTAGTTCATCATGATCTTAAACTCCTAGCAGCACTACTAGAGAAGCAAATACTGTTAAAGGAAAAAGAATTAATAATAATGCAACAAAAAACATCTGATTTGAGTAGTGATGATGAATATAAATATGGTAGTGATGATTATGATAATGAGTAAGTTTACAAAAATGATATAATTTTAATATGTGTATATGTGACTTTGATGGGTTATTCCCATGAAAGTTTTAGACTAACACGCAGTTTAAACATATGTAGGCACATGCAGATGTTTGCACGATGTGTTAAAAAAACGGACGAAAATGAAGTAAAAAATTTTGGTGTAGGTAAAAATTGAGTAGTAAGATTTTCTATATAGTAAATAAGATGAGTAATTATAGTAAATTTACTGTAGTAGAGTTAAGACGACAATGTAAAGAGAGGGGGATCAGAAGATATTCCCGATTAGGAAAAGCAGAACTGATAGGCCTTCTTAAACAATATGACGATGAACAAAGCAGGAGACAGATTAGAAATATATACCCATTTCAACAAGAAGTATTTGAAGGACCAAAAATCAAAGTTGAATCACAACCAATCGATGTAAAACGTCAGAACATTGCATTAAAATCAAGATTAGAAACATGGAGATTTACTACAGATTACAAACCACAAGATCCACTTGAACAATATATTACTGCAACATCTAAAGCTATATTAAACAGATTACAAATTGGCTTAAGTAAACATAGTTCATTGAAAGCTAATCTTTATATAAGTTGTACTTATAAGAAAGGTGAAGAAACTCAAAACTTCTATTTTAACACTGAAAACCAGGAAATATTCCGATCAAGTAATCTAAAGGAAGAAATAACTAAGATGAAACAAAGATTAAGAACAAGAATGGATGAGTTCCAAGCTAGAGGTTTTGGCTGGGCTCTTATAAACATTAACTTTTTACAACTAGCAATCGCCAAATATACACCATATAGAGGATCAACATACATAGAATTACCTGATAAAATTAAAAATAAACAAGCAGTCATAAATGTAAAGAACGAAGATAAAAAATGTTTATTATATTCAATCGCTTCTGCATTACATCCTGTTGAAAAAAATCCACAACGACCACCGAAGTATAAGCATGTTGTTATAGACTTGGAAAAAAATGAAAAGGCATCAATTGTCCTGTAAAACTAAGTGACATCTCAAAAGCTGAAAAATTACTTAATATTTCTATAAATGTCTATGCATATGATAAAGACTATTCAATTTTTATACTATATCATACACAAAACAAGAAAGAAAATCATATCAATTTATTATATATAAAAGAACAAAATGAAGACCAAGTTAAAACACATTATTGTTGGATTAAGGATTTAAGCAGACTAGTATGTACGCAATTAACTAAAAAGAGAGCTCGAAAATATTTATGAGATAGATGTTTGTTATACTTTTACTCACAAGACGCTTTAAATAAACATGAGCAAGATTGTTCGTTAAATGATCCAATAAAAATAATAATGCCTGAAGAAGGTAAATGTGTTGAATTTAAAAACTACCAATACACAATGAAAATGCCATTTGTGATTTATGCTGATTTTGAATGTTTTCTACATAAAGTTATGGGTTGTGAAGAATGTTATCCGAATAACGAGCCATATACGAAAAAATATCAACAACATAAGCCATCTGGATTTTGTTATTATGTAGTAAAGAGCGATGGAAGTAAAACTAATCCTGTTTTGTATAGAGGTAAAAACGCTGCTAATAAATTTATAAGACTGTTAACAAAAGAAGCTAAACATATATCGAACATATACAAACAAAATAACGAATTACCATTAACAAAAAGTCAGAGAAAAGAGTTCAATGAATCTAAATGTTGTTATTACTGTAAGCAGGAGTATACTAAAGAAAATCATAAAGTTAAGCATCACGATCATATAACAGGAAAATTTGTAGCACCTCTATGTAATAACTGCAATTTAAAAGTCAAAATACCAAAGTTTGTACCAGTGATCATACATAACTTGACAGGATATGACTCTCACTTGTTTATAAAAGAACTTGAATGTAATAAAGCAGAAATAGATCTAATACCCAATAACGAGGAAAGATACATATCATTCAGTAAAAAGGTTGGAACTATTAAATTGAAATTTGTAGATTCATTTAGATTTATGGCTTCTAGTTTAGACAAATTATCATCAAACTTGAAACCCGAGCAAATGATACATACACAACACTTTTATCCTAATCAAGAACAGTTTCAACTTGTAATAAGAAAAGGTGTTTACCCATATGATTATGTTAACAATTGGGATAGGTTTAGAGAAAGAAAATTACCGTTAAAGGAAGCATTCTTCAACAAGCTTATGAACACACATATAAGTGAAGATTATGAACATGCAAAGAAAGTATGGAAAACATTTGACATTAAGAATCTCGGTCAATACCATGATTTATATTTGAAAACAGATGTATTATTGTTAGCAGATGTATTTGAGAACTTTAGAGAAACATGTCTTAAAGCTTATGATCTTGATCCTGCTTGGTATATGACAGCACCAGGTTTAGCTTGGGATGCAATGTTAAAGATGACAAATATGAAATATGAATTGTTGTGGGATTATGATATGGTATTAATGGTAGAGAAAGGTATAAGAGGTGGGATTAGTCAGTGCTCAAAAAGATATGTTAAAGCAAATAATAAGTATATGGAAGATTATGATAAGAATAAAGAAGATTCTTACTTAATGTATCTAGATGTCAATAACTTGTATGGGTGGGCAATGAGTCAATATCTGCCGTATAAGGGATTCAGATGGTTAAGTGAAGATGAGATAAGAGAAATAGATTTTACAAGTATAACTGATAATTCTGATACTGGTTACATATTAGAAGTTGATCTTGAATATCCTAAAGAATTGCATGACTATCACAAAGACTACCCATTAGCTCCTCAAAATATATGTCCACCTGGTTCAAAACAATCGAAGCTATTAACAACCCTATATAACAAAGAAAAATATGTAATTCACTATCGAAACCTAAAACAGTGTCTTTCGCTTGGATTAAAACTTAACAAGATACATCGAGTAATAGAGTTCGAACAATCAGATTGGTTAAATAAATATATTGATTTAAACACACAGATGAGAACAAAAGCAGCAAATGATTTTGAAAAAGACTTCTATAAGCTCATGAATAATTCAGTATTTGGGAAGACTATGGAAAATCATTAGAAAGAGAGTTAATATCAAACTTGTAAGTGATGAGAAAAAATACGAGAAACATGTAGCAAAACCAAATTATAAGAACACTACAGTTTTTACGGAAAATTTAGTAGCAGTTCATATGAACAAGGTTAAAGTGCAATTTAACAAACCGATTTATGTTGGTATGTCAATTCTAGATTTGTCAAAATATTTAATGTATGATTTCCATTATAATGTGATGAAACCAAAATATCAAGACAAAATAGAAGTATGTTATACAGATACCGATAGTTATATATACCATATTCAAACAGAAGATGTGTACGAGGACATGAAAAATTACATTGATTACTTCGATACGAGTGATTACCCTAAAGATAACAAATATAAGATACCACAAATCAATAAGAAAATACTTGGTAAGATGAAGGATGAAATTAAAGGCACAATCATAGAAGAGTTCGTGGGTTTAAGAAGTAAGATGTACAGTATAAAAGCACCTCAAATAGATTTAACAGATAAAGACTTTAAAGGTAAGTTCGATAAAGAAAAGTGTTGTAAGAAAGCTAAAGGTGTTAAGAAGAGTGTCGTGTTTAAAGAACTTACATTTAACGAATACAAGGACTGTTTGATTAGCCAAAGAGAATATTATAAGAAGATGAATTTGATTAGAAGTTATGAGCACGATTTGTACAGTATAGAAGTAAATAAGTTAGCTTTAAGTTGCGTGGATGATAAGAGATGTGTTTTAAAGGATGGGATCAATACCCTACCATGGGGTCATTATAAGTTAGAAGAGTTGTAGTTTTAGATGTAAAATTTTAGATTGTAAGTTTTCAGATATTAGTTTTTATGATTTTAAATGTCATAAAAGCCTATGCGATCTCACTTTAACATTGTAGTTATGGGAATACTTTGCACCGTGTAACTTTGTATAATTAGTTGGTTCCTTCTGCGTTAAAGTGTAATGGTTAGTGGTGGGTTCATAATTTTTTTGATAGTTAGGGGGTGGAAGGAGAAAGTGTGCTCGTAGTAACCATATCTAACTACTCATATAAAGTGCGAAAAACGTATCCCAATTATTATCGCTCTAAGTACATCTTCGCCGGATGCACTAATACCTGGATCAAGAAGTATATATGAGAAGTCGAAAGTCGTCTACGGATCCAATGATCAAACTAACGGAAATTTCATCACGTCAGGGATACGTGTTCCGTCCACTGAAGGAAAAAAGCATCACGACTATTTGACGTGCTGAGACTCGAATGTGTTAAATGCCCTTTTATTGTGGCACACCTATAGTAATATATGATTTCAGCATTCATGCTTTTCCCCACTGGTTTCCAAGGACGGAATTAATCACTTACGTAATTACGTCCTTGTAAGTATACAGAGAATTCTTATGCATACGGTTGCAGATAATTCTACAATTCACAATGTTCCCTTCAAATCATTATATTTGTTTTTAATTTGTAAACTTCGCAATTGAATAACGATTATAGTGTAATTCATATTATTATTACATTTTTGCCGCATTCTCAATAATGTTTCATAGAATATAACAACCAGTCGAGGTTCCTTATTTGACTTATATATAAACCAAGACTGTGGTTTCTCCAAGAATACTAACTCTGAGTGGATGATGGGTTACTCTTCCGAACACGCAAAGTCATGAAAGATTGAGAGTAATTTCTTTAAATACTCAGAGCGAGCAGATAAAATTGCATATGTAGAGTATATGTAAACCGTGCTTGTAGTTATATACTCATTCTAGCAATATGAATTTTCCTATTTGAAAACTGTTTAGCGGGAAGATTTAAGGATAATGATTTCTCATGTATGTTAAAATGTTGTTAACTTAGTATACAAAAATACAAAACACTCAATGTTAAAAATTGCAATTCATATAATAATATGTTATTTTAAATAAATTTCGGTTAGCAATGTATAATTTAATTGCAAAGAAAATGTCATTTTTTCTGTTGGCAACGACAAACTAGGTGCATTTTGTTTGAAATCAGTATTCAGCAACACAAAAATATAATGTTTTTTTTTTTTGAGCATAGAACATGTATATAAATGAATTGCTCCCTAAGTTGTCTTGTATAGCCAGGAAAAAGAATATGTACACTCATCTAAAAATTATTGATGCATGTCTATAAATATGTTGTTATAGCAATATAATTTGATAACGAATTCCTCCAATATTTCTTATAATGCTAGTATGTGTATAATCAACAAAGACATGTATGTGGCAAATTTCATGTCAAAAGAGCAGTAAATAAGAACAATAAAACAAACATAAAACTTTCTTGTCCATTTAGCAACATTTTGTTTTACTCACTGTAATTTTCGTATTTATAATTCTCTTCTTATGAAATTTATTTCCCAATTATACACGTAGTATCAGTATTAAAAATACCCTGCAAAATCATTATCAAATTATATTCTTACAAGAAGACAGTTATAGATATGCAACAACCATTTTTGAAATGACTGTACCTAACCGGTGAACGATTGCAATTACAATAAATCCTCATCAAAGACAATATTAGTCACAAATCTTCAAATTTGTAACGTTTTGACATTTTCCCCATAAAACAAAACCAACTAAATGTTTAGAAATACCTGTTCGAGTCCTAAATAACATTAAGCACATTATGGTTTAAAAGTATTCAGATTTACGAATTGGACTTTTGGATCCCTTGTGCACTGAACATGCTAGATATTTTTTCTCAGTAATGACATCTAACTTTGATACTCTTTTTTCTAAAATAGACCACGTACTTTCCCTTAGCAGATATATCGACTCTTGTTCATGGTGTACAATTATCTGCATCAAATTCAGTTGAGCCAAGACTAAAACTAATACAAATTTCATTGTCTACAGCAATATCCAATGAGTTCATTAAATCTTATCGTCTAGTCCCAGACCTCATCGACCAAGATAATATCCCTCCATAACACAATACATGGATTGAAGAAAGAACATAATGATTAATGGAAGGTTGAATTTTATAGGAAATGCAATAACCTAAAAATATATGAACACCTCAACTATTAAACTACTACCAAATAATTAGCACTCCCTGTACATCAACAAAAATAAGTGTCAATGTCTCAAAGGAGGGAATGTAAGAGAAAATTGGAAGCTTTTTAAACATATTACCAAATTCATTTTTATGTCTTAATAATTAATATTTAAAGATTTCCTCTCATAAATATAAATTAACCCTGGGATACACACAGAAAAAATGCTAACGTGAATACACAATTGGGGTGAAAGAGAACCTCATTTAATTCTACACTGCTAAAAGCAATGATAGACGCCTGCAGCGAATCTATGTCATTTTGTCACACAGAAAAATACACACGATTGGATCTGCGGTCTACTTACACGATTTATCTCACGTCGACGGTACGTGGTGCTGCCTCTCGGCCTCCTTGATGGACCGGTTCTACTAACTTAAGCATCCAGCCAGTATTTATTTAAACTGGACTGTTTGTCCACGTGCACATAGTAACCCCGATTTTCTAAGGAAGTGGGATACGCCCACTGCTCGGCAGAGCCAAAGCCTACCAGTCACATACTGATGCTGGCGGGCTGCTAGAGAGCCAGTCCTCTCATACCCTGTAGGAATGGTGCCGAATGTTTCAAGACAAACTCTCCTCCCCAATACATACCCTGATTTCTAGGATTGGTTCCCATGAGCTAGCGAATCCCACAGTATAATCAAGCCCGGTACGTAATCTAATTCGGAAGCCCCAGGTATGCTCAACGGAGCTTGCTCAATCTCTTTCTTGCCTAGCTCCAACGTTAAACTGGCCACCGGCGTTGCATGTAGGGGTACCACGCACACGTCGAGAAACTCCAATCTCGTCCTGGATTTTATGCTACGTGTTAAGTCACCATTTCAGTTTGGTGACAGCCCATATTCCACAAATTTTCCTCCCTTCCGTGAGACCAGAAACTGTTACCCATATTCCTGCGATAGACACTTTTCAACAGTTGCCGTTCAGTCCCCTGCAGGCAGGAATCTGACACTCCCTCCCGGTTGGATCTTCCAAGCAATACGAATCCTCTTCTAATTACGGTAGAAGTGCACCTTGTCTCAAACAGGTTGAGCGCATTCTTTATTGCTGTTTCGAGGCAAAAATTTTCCAAGTCCAACTTCGGGTATCTTCGGAAAAAAGTAAACCAGGTTCGAACCTCGAAGACAACCTTTGCAATCAGTAAAAATCTTGCAGATGTGTTTTTCTTCTTTTAAATATAATAAGACTTGTTATCAATTATATATAAAAAAGCAACATTGATTGAAATACTTAATGATACAATATTTCGAAACTTTGTATTATGCCAGCACATGCTTGTTTGTCATTTTGCTCTCCATACTTAATGGAGCATTTAGATACGTAAACGAATCTTTCAATATGTAAAAGAATGGTGAAAGTTAAGATATAGAACATTATTTTCTCCTGAGTACTAAAATAAAAGTCAAAGTAGAACAAAAACAGCGTTTGCAGTAGATATAAATGTAATTATTATCTTAAATACAGCCATATCCCGCTAGAACTATTTTCCGAAAAGCGCTTGTGTTAGCTCAGTGGTACGCCGTTGGATTTTAAATCGTAAGGGTGAGGGTTCAATTCCCATGTGGGCCAATGCTCTTTTTTATGAAATTCTATTTTCTGCAATGCATGAAAAATTATATAAAATAATTACATTAAAATACGTCAGTTGTATAATATATATATATAACATATAATCATTGCAGCACATAGTGATTATTATGTTTAAAATATAACAGGTGTTCACAATAGGTTGGTATTCTATGATATATGTGAATGTTAAATACAAATTAAGAAAATAATATCATCGCAATGAATAAATTATGTAGTGCTTTTATTTGCAGCTATTTGTCATCGGAAGTTACTTCTGAATTTTCTCATTACAGCAAGTGATTTACGCTTTCTGAAAGGTAAAGAGACTATTCGGGTATAAACAGAAATTATTATACAAACTCCAATCTTCGTTACAGACACAAAACTCCCGATCCCCATACCATGTAAACAGGAAATTTACGAACATGAAGTCATGTCTAAGAGACTTATTTATACTCGAGAAAGAAGGCAGAACAGGATTTCTTTCCAAAGAATTTCAGTTCAATAATCTGCAAGGCTTTTGTATATGGATGTGGTCCCTTTCTCTCCGCCTCTTATATATATATATATATATATATATATATATATATATATATATATATATATATATATATATATAAAGTAAAAGCGATCGATATTAGTGTCGAATCCATAGTTCTAGTTGTTGCAGAAATTAATAATTACAACTCCGAAAGCGTTAAAGTCCAAATTTAACTCTCATCGTAAAGCTCCTTTGTGGTTAAGCGTATAGCGCACACGCTTTCGGTGTGGGAGACCCAGATTCGGCCCCCAGCGAGAGCTCATGTAGTTCGGATTCTACGTTAAATAGTAGGTCTACGTCTCATATAGCCTCACTGCTGACGGGACGTTAAACTCAAAATCAATTCAATCGATTCAAAACCCATTATTATGGCGGACGATAAAGGATGAAAAATAAAATGTCTCAAGTGACTGAGATTAGTGTCAAATCCATAGTTTGAGTTCGAGACACTATTACAAACACAATGTTATTGAATGCCACGTTTTGGTATGAGCGACTATGCCACCTGGATTTTGAATTTACAGGAGCAACATCGAAAGCATTGCTCACACAGCTCTAAATGTTTTGATGTATGTATACGTGTATATTCCAGCAAAACTCCGGAATGTCTGGAGCAACTTTTACCTAACATGGGAGACATATTACTTACAATCTAAGAAAAAAAATATTGTGGAATTCAGATACCTCAAGGGATGGAAGTTGGGAGGAGTGACATGTAAAAATAGTGTAAAATGACTGATTGTAGAGTGTTATCCATAGTTTTCTGGGTCGTTGAAATGAGTAGTTAGGCACTCAATGGCGTTATATCCAATCATACCCATCTTCACAGGATAAGGGGCTTGGAGATATGATTAATAAAATGTAAAAACTTACTTAAATATTTGTTGAAGTAATAGTTTTCTGGGGTCGCGAAAGCATTTGTAATAACTTTTGAATGTAGTTTGTAACCACTTCAAGATGGGCTCTTTAATCATATCAATTTCTCACCTAAAGAAGAAATTACCATCTCAACTAGTATATGTATCAAGCTAGCCTTCGCAATCGAGAAAAAATGTGTAGATGTATGTTTCGTCTTTTAAATGATATACTAAATGTAAAATCAGAAATTGAGTTGGTCGGTGGGTCAAATGGGTCAAGACTTGTGAGTGTGTCAGTGGATCGTAAGTCAACAAGGCGTGACCCACTGCGAAACACCATCATTGTGACTCACACTGACCCATTGACCCACCAGCCCATTCCGCTCAGTGCCTTCTAGATAGCATTTTCTGAACACTGGCAAATTTGTCTACGTTTTACTTTCAAGACCTCCATTTTTCTTCTTTTTTTCATTTGGTTATAATGAAGAAAGAAGTTCCGGCTCTTTTGGATTTTGATATTTCCAGTTGTAGCAATGGCAATAGGACTTACTACTTGGCTTTTGAGATGCAAGTTATGAGTTTTAGAGGAGCTAACTACTGGAAAAAATTGGTTTAGTACAAATATAACCTCTTAAGTCAGTAAAGAGGATGGTGTGGATAATGGATCAAATTTAATGACGATGCATTTTAGTGGATCGGAGTTCGTCACAATGGTTCAGAGTTTTTTATAGTTGGTGGTTTGTTCAGAGTGGGTCATGGTGGGTGAATGGGTCACGTTGGGTGTTGAGTCATTGTGGGTCACGATGTGTGCTGGGTCAGTATGTTGTGGATCAAGGCTTCATTGACCCACACCATCTATGGTCAACATTGCACTCAAGAGGAGAGTTTCCGAAGGTGCGCGTCGGCGATTTTCTCAAATTTTGCACATAGATAATACCCCACCAGAAAGCAATAAATCTCGAAACGGTTCACAGTACCATCTCACAGAACTCAAGATAGAGGGATTTGTTTGATTGGCTAAATTAAGACCTCAACAATTTATTCTTCTACAAGCGAGATTTTCTTCATCGTTTCCGTGGCGAAGTCAGAAGAATATGTGGCAAGTAAACTTAAGGTTGAAGGTTCGCGCCCACCTTGGGATACTTGATTTTTTCTCCTAGTGTTTTTTACACTCACCTGAATATAAACAAATCAAGCATATAGGCGATTTAACATATTTTGGGGGAGGAATTTTGTGGTTCGTTGGCGTTTCGTCGAGTCTCTGCCGCTGGTGGTATAATTTTCAAAACCGAAGTGGGGCCACCACGGATCGTAGCTGCAGGATCCAACTTTTGGCGAAAGGCCACCAGTTGCGCATCGGTGGTCCACTGAGGCTTACGGCATGGGGGCTTGTATCTGAAAACTAAGAGAATAAAGAAGCATGGTATCCATGAAACCCGTTGACTCTAATAAAATTCTGAAACGATGAAACAGATGTCAACACCGGAAAACATGTATTTTATAATTTCAAAGGTACCCCATGTGGAGGAAAAAGATTTGCCCCAAGTTTCCCCGGAGGGTATCAGGAGAGGTGCAACTCAAAATTTGAAAATGGCAAGGGGAATCAAGTAGTATGTCATTTAAGAGTATTACTAAAATTTTAAAAAAAATGGTAACAGTCTCGAGTCTTTATGCTAACTTGTGCAAAATAGCGAGCGTTCAAGATGGTAATAAATCCTTCATTGAAAATCCCGTGACTACCTCTACAAATGTGAAACTGTGAAACTACGCAGAAGAGGTAAAAACTTGTCTTACCATTGCAAAAGTATAATGCACCAAGGTAAAACAAGAAGCGACCCATTATGGGCTTATTACATCACTAATAATAAATTCTACGTTCCACGATTGTGTCTTTAAGCTAAAGGACAGGGTGATTTCGAATTATGAAATTAATGGTAGAATACGGAATGGACCCACCACCATCTATGAACCACTCTGAATCATTGTGACCAACTCCGACCCACCAACGTAATCAACTCTGACCCATGATCCACGTCCTTCTCCCCATTGACTAAAGAGGTTACACTTGAAATAAAACAAGACTGTGAAATTTTCACTTATCGGAGTTTGAATTCCTACCATCAATCGCTCAAGCACCGCTCTGTTACAATACCGGTGGATCTGACCTTTATGATATACAATGGTAAAGTGTTTCTCATCTTTCAAATTAAGATGAATTTAAATTTATCATATATAATTATTTCTTTCTTGGCTTCCATATACATTTCAGTAGAAAACAGGATGAAATTTGAAAGTATCAAATCAAGATAAAGTAGACCAACGTAAGAAAAAAAGAAAGAAAAACTAGTTTTCCATATAATTAAGCATGCCGTACTAATTTAAAATGCCCATGAAATTAGGTTTGGAATACAAATGTTATGTCCATTTTGCTCACAACTTTATGGTTTGATTGCCTTATGCTCTGAACGATCCATATATTAAACACCAGCTTCAGCAATTATTATAATAGAAAGCAGTGGGTATAAAATGCAAAGGACTGTAGTTTTCATTCCTCAATTAGTTCCTCAACTAATATCAATCGTTTTCGATAATTTTTACAACAAATCAACCCACTACCAATTTCCAATATATAGAAACCCCCCCCCCTTCGCTCAGAAAACACAGTTTTAAAAATGCCAGGACACGTTCTGTTTATTTTTATTAAAGAGTTATATACTGAATTTCAGCTCTTTAAGTTGAACGGCTTGTAAGATACTCAGTTTTTCGCAAAAATTCGGACACCTACTCCCTACTAAGTATATGTGTTACAATTAACGTATGATAACTTCCCAGTTGGGATTGGGGCCTGATTATATACCAAATGTCATTTAATTTGACTTTGCAATTTGACCGTGATAATCACGCAGACATAGTTACTTTCAGTTTTTTATACTAGGTATAATAATAATTCATATATTACAGGTGATTCAAAAGTTTTTTTTCAGCAGTTAGCTCCTCTAAAAGCTCATAAGCTGTATCTCAAAATTGAACTAATATAGCTATTGCCACTCTTACAATTGCAAATATCAAAATCAAAAAATGCCTGAGCTTTTTTCATTAGAAACAAATGAAAAAAGAAGAAAAATGGAGATCTTGAAAGTAAAACGTAGACAAGCTCACCAGTGTTCAGAAGATACTGTCTACAATGCGCTGAACAGAATGGGGCGGTGGGTAGTTGGGGGTCGTTTCGTCCAAAGGATTTTCGTCCAGAGACATTTAGTCCAAACACATTTGGTCCAGGGACATTTGGTCCAAAGGTCAATTTGTCCAAAGAACATTTTGTCCAAAAGACAATTGGTCCAAAGGACATTTCGTCCAAAAGACATTTGGTCCAAAGGACATTTCGTCCAAAAGACAATCGGTCCAAAGGACATTTCGTACAAAACACAATTGGTCCAAAAGACAATTGGTCCCAAGGACATTTCGTCCAAAGGATTTTCGTCCAGAGACATTTAGTCCAAACACATTTGGTCCAAAAGGGAATTTGTCCAAAGAACATTTTGTCCAAAAGACAATTGATCCAAAGGACATTTCGTCCAAAAGACATTTGGTCCAAAGGACATTTCGTCCAAAAGACAATCGATCCAAAGGACATTTCGTCCAAAACACAATTGGTCCAAAAGACAATTGGTCCAAAGGACATTTCGTCCGAAACACAATTGGTCCAAAAGATATTTGGTCCAAAGGACATTTCGTGCAAAAGACAATTGGTCCAAGGGACATTTCGTCCAGGGATGTTTAGTTCAAAGCACATTTCGTCCAAAGAACATTTGGTCCGGTAACGCTTCGGGGTCAAGGGTTTGCTTCTATTAAAAGTGATGCATATAACATTATGACTCACAAGTAATACCTCCCAAGTGTAACACTCCAATTTTGAAAAAAATAGGCAGGTAGATACTACACATAAAATAAACGAATACGTGTTTCTCTGCGGAAAAGTGGTTTTAGGGGGGCAAAAACAACTTCTCAAAATTTTGAAAGTTGACGCACGAAAGGCAAGAAGAAGTGGACCGAAGTGAACGAAATTGTGCACACATATTGCAGACATAAAATGAGGGAATACGTGTTTCGTATTTCCCTGGAAAAATGGTTACGTGGGGCACAGACCCCTCCAAACCTATGATCACGAAATATCAAAAGTAGTTATAACTGTATGTCAGATGTGTGTAAAGAACATGAAGAATTGCAACGAAACTTTGAGTATTGACAATACGCAATAAATAAATAAATACGTTTTTTATTTTCTGTGGAAGAACGGTTTTAGGGGGCAAAAGCCCCCATCCAAAAGTTTGAAACAAGGTCACAAGAAATGGTCACAAGAAATGAACCAAAGTGAATGAAATTGTGCAGAGATATTGTAGACATAAAATAAGGGAATACTGGTTTCGTATTTTCCTGAAAAAAGAAAAAGGTTTGGGTAGGACACTTACCCCTACAAAACTTTGATCGTGAAATATCAAAAGTGCGAATAACAGTGTGTCAGAAGTGCTTAAAGGACATGAAGAATTGGAACGACACATTGGAACGACAATACGCAAAAAATAAACGAATGCGAGTTTATTTTCGGAGGAAAAACGGTTTTAAGGGACAAAATCCCCCACCCAAAATTTTGAAATTTTAGGCCTAAAAGGCAAGAAGAAGTGTACAGAGTTGAATGAAACTGTGCACAGATATTGTAGACGTAAATTAAGGTAATTGGGTTTCGTATTTTCCTTAAAAAAAAAGCGGTTGCGTATATAACGACCTTTTAAACTGTTGATTACGAAATGTCAAAAGTGCAAATAATTATACGTCAGAGGTTCTTAAAGAGTATGGAGAATTGCAACGAAACCTCGTATAGGGACAATTCGCAAAACAATAAACGAAACGTGTTTTAATTTGTGCTGAAAACAGTGTTGGGGCCTAGGCCTCCTAAGAAAAAAAGTAAATATTACCGTAATAGCGCAGGAAGTAGTGGACCAAAGCAAATGAAATTGTGGGTATACATTTTAGAGACCCTATGTAAAATAAGGTCTTTCGTGTTCCTGAAGTATCCCTATCCCTTTTGCTTCAAATTTGGCACATCAGCAGCAAACAGGAAATTAATCGACACGTGTTTTTGTTTATGCGGAAAAACATTGTAAGGGTTAAAGGTGCCTCCTAAAAAATGCTATAAAATACACTATACTGTTTGTGCTTGTTGTTGATCTGCCAAATTTGAAGAAATCAGATGGAGACACTTGTGAAACACGAAAGGCCTTATTTTACGTATCCAATATCTACATATAATTTCATTCGCTTCGGTCCACACCTTCGGCCACTCAACGCCTCGGTTCGCTCAACAGTTTTTTTTTTTTTCAGGAAAATACAATATCTGTTCACAATTTCATTCACTTCGGTCCACTTCTTCTTCGCTTTCGGGCGTCAACTTTCAAAACTTTGGAGTTTTTGCACCCTATAATCCTTTTTTCGCAGAAAATAAAAAAAAACCGTGTTCATTTATTTTTTGCGTATTGTCCATACACAAAGTTTCGTTGCAATTCTTCATAAAAATTTAGGCACTTCTGCCATACTGTTACTAGTACTTTTGACATTTCATGAGCAAAGGTTTGGAGGGGTCCGCGCCCCACCCAAACATTCTTTCTAGAAAAACACGAAACCCGTATTCCCTCATTTTTCGTCTACAATATTTGTGCACGATTTCATTCATTTCGGTCCACTTCTTCTTGCCTTTCGGGCGACAACTTTCAAAATTTTGGGTGGGGGCTTTTGCCTCCTAAAACCGTTCTTCCGCAGAAAATAAAAAACACGTATTTATTTATTTTATGTGTAGTATCTGCCTGCCAAATTTTTATCAAAATTGGAGTGTTACACTTGGGAAGTGTTACTTGTGTAGCTTCTTATTTTTAAAGGAAATTTTGAAATAGAGATTTATTCCGCAATTTTCTTTTCGATAAAACAAATATATGCTGAGATATTCAGAAAAAAAACGTAAACGCCTGAAAACTAAATGGCCACCTTTCTTTGCTTTCATTAATAATTTTACAAAAATATAGTTTTAGCTTCGCAGAAATACAGTTGTAGCTTCGTTGCTTAAGGAATTCACCTCCCAAAATGATAAACAACCCTTTGAAGAGCATACTCCCTCTTCATTTGCGGACAACATTGCCTCCGCATGGTCATGTGAATCTTGTATTTGGTTTGAGACATTGCAATGGATATCTTAAATGTACTGTGCTGTACCAAGAAAATTAATATGAAGGCAAAAGTATATACTATATTTGCAAAAGGAGTAACACGGAATTAAAAATACTAGACAAGTTAACAATTCTGGTTTGTCATACAACTCACTAATTATGTAGAAACGTGTGCCGAAGTTACACACTATCAATAGTCTACGAATAGAAACCAGACTTGTGGTTAACCTGAAAAGATACGTATATTCTACACGAAATGTTCCAACTTTCATATTATATTTGTCAATAACTTTTCACAATGTTGCAGCCAAGAATGTGACTGTTTAAGAGTATTATCTTCGTACACTAAGAATATATTTCACACATGTGCATTTTTGTATTCTCAGTATTTCTTCAAAGATACTTGACACATAATTTTTCACTTTTCTAACACAAGAGTTTGAATATCTAATATTTAGCTTACTCAAATTTAAACTCCATTAATTTTAGTTACCGGTACTTATTTTAGAACTATTTCATTCACAACATGAAAATTTTAGATGTCATGTTAGCAGTTATTACAGCAACATACTTCACACTGCAACCTTTCCCTCAGTCCTGTTGTTCGGCCATATTGTTTTCAGGCGTTTACGTTTTTCTGAATATCTCAGCATTATTTGTTCTATCGAAATGAAAATTGCGGAATAAATCTCTATTTCAAATTTCCTTTAGAAATAAGAAGCTACTGAGTCATAATATTATATGAATCACTTTTACTCTTCTAATAGAAACAAACATTTGACCCCAAAGCGTTACCGGACCAAATGTTCTTTGGACGAAATGTGCTTTGAACTAAACTTCCCTGGACGAAATGTCCTTTGAACCAATTCTCCTTTGGACGAAATGTCCTTTAGACCAATTGTCTTTTGGACGAAATGTCATTTGGACGAATTGTCTTTTGGACCAAATGTCTTTGGATTAAATGTTTCTGGACGAAATGTTCTTTGGACGAAATATCTTTGGACTAAAAGGGTGGCCACCCGGTGCGCCCGTGTGAGTCACGGTGAGTGGTGTTTCGCAGTAGGTCACGTCCTTTTGACCCACGATCCACTGACCTACTCACAAATCTTGACCCATTTCACCCACTTACCAACCGACCCACTAACCCACTCCATCTTTGATTTTAACATGTCTTGTTTCATTTAAAAGACGAGACCCGGGTTCGATTCCCGGCGGGAGCTCATGTGGTTCGGATTCCACGTTAATCAGTAGGTCCACGTCTCATATAGCCTCGCTGCGAAACTAAAATCAACTCAACACTCCTTATTAGATGTGCTGGGGGATCTTACTCCTACTGGAAGTTGAACCTAAAATTAAAGGTCATCAGAACTGCTCCCAATGAACTTGGCGACCACGAAAGATATGGGTTGTATACTAACATTGGTCATTTTCAATTATTTCTACATGTCGCAAATTTCACACACTCCTTCATTGTGTTAATGAGGGCTTAACTTACATGGCATCTGAAGTGCCACTCTTTATCTAAGAGACCCCCAAAATTATAGATTCTACACTAATGTAGGTCTTTTTTTTTATAATTTTTATGTCAGCCCCTTTCATTCCTCCTAGGACAGCAAACGGATACTGCCACCGCTAGGACTAAATTTGGTCTGAAATCGCATTAAAATTTCTACCAATTAATTTAGCGAACAGTGCTGCATTTAGAAGCTCGGCGTCCCTACGCACTTTTGCTCTCGGCGCCCCCAATAACTACATATTTCTCCGCCCCTTGATTCCTAACTTACAAATAAAACTTAATTCGAATATGCTTAATTAGTGAATTTATTGCAGTTAAATATCACTCATTAGATGCTACAGCTACAACTACGTAACAAAAAATAAATGGGAAACATGTTCTGAATTATTTTCAGATTTCTTACGCTATCATTAAATATATTAGAATAGTAAAAGAGGATTGCTCATGAAATAGTATATTTGCTCTCGATTTTTTAAAACTTTTTCATACGAAAAAAATTAAAATTTTAATATTTGCGCTCTTCAAATATGTTGCCCTCTAGGCACGGGCCTAGTTGGACTAATGGGAAACGCGGCACTGAAAACTTACGCTTCGACTCTAATATCGGTTGATTTCGATATTTTTATGTCGCTATGTAACCAACCTGGGTGCTAATGGGAGCTTAATTGGACTTGAATTGAAAGTAGAACTGTTTACCTAAGCGACCACGAAACTATGGATTCGATACTAATATCGATCCTTTTCTAGCATTTTTATATGTATCCTGACAGTACTCTTTTCCACATTGTAAGAAATATGGCTAAAATTGCTCTAGACATATCAGAATTATGTCGAAACACACACATACATTCACTTTCATATATATAAATACAGAGTGAGCGAGCGAGAAAGTGAGAGAGAGCGACCAAAGGAATCACCACATCCACATTGCAAAAGCATATCTCAGGTATTGAATTGAAAATCTATGTAAAGACCTTCTGCTGTGGTATGCTTCATAAGGACAATTCCAGTCTGCTCACGTGACCTTTGGGGTTCATGAATTTCTTGCGAGCGTTCCGACTTTGGATTCTCTGTTTATACCCTCTTTATATGCCTCGGATAATTTTTCAAGAATATCAATGACATGCTGTATTACGAATGTTGAGAAGTAACCTCTATATGACAAATAGCTGCAAATAAATACACTACATAATTTATTTATTGCGATGATATTATTTTCTTAATTTGTATTTAACATTCACATATATCATAGAATACCAACGTAGTGTGAACACCTGTTATATTTTAAACATAATAATCACTATGTTCTGCAATGATTATATGTTATGTATATACAACTGGCGTATTTTAATGTAATTATTTTATATAATTTTTCATGCATTGCGGAAAATATAATTTCATAAAAAAAACATTGACCCATGGGAATCGAACCCTCAACCTTACGATTTGAAATCCAACGGCGTACCACTGAGCTAACACAAGCGCTTTTCGGAAAATAGTTCTAGCGGGATATATCTGTATTTAAGATAATAATTACATTTATATCTACTGCAAACGCTGTTTTTGTTCTACTTTGACTTTTATTTTAGTACTCAGATTAGAATAATGTTCTATATCTTAACTTTCACCATTCTTTTACATATGGAAAGATTCGTTTACGTATCTAAATGCTCCATTAAGTATGGAGAGCAAAATGACAAACAAGCATGTGCTGACATAATACAAAGTTTCGAAATATTGTATCATTAGGTATTTCAATCAATGTTGCTTTTTACATATAATTGGTAACAAGTCTTATTATATTTAAAAGAAGAAAAACACATCTGCAAGATTTTTACTGATTGCAAAGGTTGTCTTCGAGGTTCGAACCTGGTTTACTTTTTCCCGAAGATACCCGAAGTTGGACTTAGAAAATTTTTGCCTCGAAACAGCAATAAAGGATGCGCTCAACCTTTTTGAGTCAAGGTGTACATTGGACATTACCAGAGCCAATGACTGATGTAGACCGTCTGTTCAAGTCAGAGATTGTCATTATAAGCCTGTATCCCCAGGTAGGCTCGCCCAATATGTCAGTTAGCGCTCAAACGTGCGATAAGATATCGCGAGTAGCAATATGACCTGGAGCTACCTATCTTTAATGTGTTTGGGTAATATGTACATGTTGTACCTAAGGTACCTTCCGAACAAAATGGTACATGTAAGGCACCATCTATTAAGGACCACTACACCCTCTCTCGGTAGGAGCGTCCAATCAATACGGTACTTCCTCTAATTACATTAGAATTGCTCCGTACATTATCAGAGCAAATGACTGATGTAAATTGTCTAGTCAAGCCAAACCTTGTCCTTTGGGAGTCGTGTCCCCCGGAGAGGTTGTGTCTCCTCTGACGGGCTTGAAAATAAAATACAGGGATTCCAATTGTTTACATGTTTAGGTAGCACGTACACCTTGCTGTCAAGCTATTTTACTGAATCCAATGGTATCTGTAAACCGCCATTGAAAGGGACAGCCACACCCTTCCTCGGTAGGGTCGTGGAAGCATTAAGGAGCTACCTCTTTTTACGGTAAAGATTAACGTTATATTACCACACCCAATGGTTTATGAAAACTGTCTGTCATTAAAGACAATGGCCATTTGGGAGCGGCGCCTCACATGGTAGGGTCGTGAGTCCTCCCAGAATGATGCGAGGAACACCCCGGAAGGAATCATTTTCTCATAACTCCCTATGTACGAGTGAGCGTTAGGATATTTGCTATCCCTTCCCGGATCCAAGAGCAAGAACGAAACGCTCTTTGAGATCAGTACCTAGATCATACTCCCAGTAGGGTGTTGGAACCGCCCCAGTGGGCACACCAACTACCAACTCTTTTATGGGTGTTTGGGTACCACGTAACCTTATCTCCCGTACCCAAGGGCACGGCCTAATTGCCCATTTCGGTGATAGCCGGGGCCTCATCCAAGCCAATAAGGGTGGCAGCTAAAGACCACCTACCTCACAGAGATAGTGATGAGGTCTCCCGCATACCATTTCAGAGGATAGACGAAGCTTCACTTTTGCCAGTAAGTGTCTGCCTCAGTTCGGTAACATACAGCTTCATACGCAGCACGCTCCAACGCCAAGAGACATCCCAATCTCCCCTTCCGGTGAACTGTCACAATGCAGGTAGTGTAGGAAGGAGACCATGGAGGCTCCAAGAAGAATGCACAATAGTAATTTCTTTACATTTCTGAACAAATTTAGTTAATCTTTGCTGCACGAAATGCATACTTCCTTTTTATGCTGAGTACCAACAGCCATCTAGAACCTGATACAAAAATACATCGTTTTCTTTTAGTTTGCTTCTGGAGAACATTGAAAATTGTGCTTGCTAGCAAAGACCAGGTGCAGGCCACATAAAGGTCATAATTTTACTTCAATATCAAGTATACTTTTGATGCCAGTTGACAAATTCATGAAAACATTCTACTTTAGGCACTTCTTCATATAAGGTCCAGCTAAATAAATCCCGTTCTTTGAAAAACTCCTTACGTATGATTTCCTAATATTGAGTCACAATATTGGATAACAGAACTATTGCGTTAATATCCGACTAATGCAACATACCATAAAGAAAATGCAGAGGCTATTGACGCATTTCCCTGCTGACATAGGTAAAGTAACTTATAAAAACAGTCAAAAATTCATATTGTTTTCTTGTAGAAATGTATAACCACAGGTGTAGTATGTTCAGTACAAAGTCTGTAAGATTGTTTGGATCTACACTTATTTCCGCCATCGGAAAATATTACATAGATATACATTCAGAGTACCTAAAACGATTTTCGGCAACACTGTATTTCACAAGCGTAAACACACACATCGGGTGCCACATAACCTCACCGTTGAACTTATATTCACAAACGAAAGAGTACTTGACAACTACCGTCAGGAATATCACTCTCTAGAATGAGAATATAGGTAAGTATCAACCAATAAGCCTGAGCATAGCGCCTGGCGATCAGTATAACTACCGGGCTGCTTCAGCATTCCGCTGTGTATTCCTGGGTAAAAAAACATTAGTGCGGTGTGCAGTTCCAAGATTGATTTCTTTAATGTTTTCCTACTAACTGAAATCCACCTATATACTCAATCTGCTCCAGTGACAAGCACCCAACATATAGCAACAAATATAAAGGCAAACCAGCAGCAACTCCTGACCGTTCCTAGCTTAATACCATAGATTTTAACGTGCCTTCGTCACAGTCTATAACATCTGTTATTGTGGAAAACTTGCTCCGTTACGTTACACACATCCTACAAAATATTTTCCCATTCCAACGCAACTTATACTAGATCATGTTATTGGAGTATCCTCCTCTATATTTCAAGTTAATTTGTATGCTACATATTCTGGATCGTATGTTCATTTCCATATTGCTCCCATAGACACTACAGTTCAACTCAGTAATAGTGAGTACGAATATGGCTCTTACCCTCATTTTTCAAAACATTCACTCATTAGCGCATCACTGAATACTATTTGAGCAGTTACTGCTTGGCGAAATATCGATCTATTTCCACGAAATGAGACTAAACTCAAACCTGATACTTTTGTCCGTTTTTCTTGATATTGATTTCGTTGCTGCGATTACGCAGGCAATAACACAAGAGCCCAAGGCGGTGCTGCATTTACAGTTCGTAATAGCTCCCTTATAGATACAACTCTGTTTCACAGCATATATAGTTACCGGAACACCTCGTAACAACAGTTTACGTCTCTCACCTTACATTAACAGTAGCCGCAATGTACGTTCACATCATTTCTCTTGCATTTTTCAACTACTTGTTTCACCATTTTTCAAATCTTTCTATACTTTCGGATATCAATATGCACAGTCATTCTGCTAGTGATATAGTTGAGTTTTTAGATCATATTGCTCTTAATTTACAAGGAGATGTACATTCATTGCCTAAATATAGGCAACCAAGCAGTCTGACTACACATAATGTTGTTTTTACCACTGCCGTTATTGTCGATATATGTAATATACATGATCTAGATTGTATTGGTAGAGACCATCTTCAGGTGAAAGTCGTTATCACCCATCAGCGACGACACCAATTTGAACCAATTATAAGAAATCTTATGTTATACAACAAGGCGAAATGAGATCAATATCATACTGATATGGATATTGTTTTTGCTCCCTTGGTAACATCAAAATTACAGACCGAGCATTTGCGAAGCTATTATCACTTGCGCTAACAAAACCATACATCTGTATAGAGGCAATCAACCTATGTTACCTCCACAGTATTTGAAGTCACACTAATTTAAGAAATACAAGCAAACACGAAATCCAGAATATTTGACTCAGACTCAACGATGGTAAAGGGCAGTTATTAACTGTATTGTTGTAAATAAACGTCTTACCTGGAACAAAGCATGCAATTAAACACACAGTCAAATCCCACGATATTTTGGAAAACTTTCATCTCTTAACTGAACATACCTGTACAGTTAATTCATCTTATTCTCAACAGGACAACCACCTTCTAGATACATAGAAATACCAAACAGATGCTTTATTCACACATCTTCACTCAGTATCTATGTCTATGAATTGCACACCTCGATTCGAGACTTAAGTTTCCGAAGAGGAAATCACACAATCACTTCAATCTTCCATCCAGCACACTTTAGAAATTGATAATTCTTTCACTCGGGAAATCTCCTCCGATGACATACAGTGCGTCATCAAACGGAAACGTAGTACTGGCCCGGACTTTGACCAAATATTTTACATACTACATAAGAGATGATCGGTCATTTCTCTTGTTTCTAGCAACGGTATATACATTTATCCTTCTAACTGGTTTTCTTCCTCCCGATTGGAAGGCATGTAAAGTATGTATGCCTTTGAAAGAGAACAAACCGCTTCATTATGTACAACCGTACAGGCCAATTTGTCAACTTCCACATTGGGTAACCTCTTTGAAAACTACTTGCGTCACATTTATAGACGTTCTTCACTAATCGACAACTTTACCTCTCCACTAAACTGGATTTCGTCCTTAATATAGCATGATCAAGTACTTCATCTAAATACATTAATACCAATCACTATAATAACTTTCTCCCGTCCTCTCTCATTTTAATGGATTTGGAAAAGCTCGACTTTTTCAGTATGGATTATTTTATAAGCTACTTAAACTGGATCTTCCTGTTACATACCTCAAGTCATATTTTATATCATACTCAATCTAATATCATATGTCAGCATAAAGAACTGTTTATCACATTCAGTTTTACCGTACAAAGGAGTACGACAAGGGCGCGGGGAAACACGACAAACGATATTAGTACAAACTCACAGATTACTGTTACTAACTTTCTTAATTGATGTAGTAAATGAAAATTCCAGTTAATGAAGACAAAAAAAATCACTTGTTATTTTAAATGCTGCAGCAAAGTCCGACGGAATCCAAATTTACTTGACATATGAGTGTGAGATCATCTCCTTCAGCAACCTAAAACTGTAATATACTTAGAAATCACAGTTGATTTTCGATGTTAACGTTAAGATCTCAAGGACACCCCAGCTTGAGAAAGTTGTTACCAAGGCAAAAAATAATTTGCAACTTCATCGTTTTGGTGCCCAGACGTGGGTTTTAAATTCCAAATTATTGATTAACACATACAAAGCATTTATGTGAAATATGTTTGCATTTGGCCATATCGCCTGGAGTTCAGCGGCTCCAAAATTTTACACCAGACATAAAATTCTACAGCGACATGCCATTCGTTTTGCATTTAGGATCAGATTTAAGTATAACAATACTTACTTTTATGAGTAAAATTAACTTTCGTTCTCTTGTTCAACATATAGCACATGTCATAAGTTTATATTTACCATTCTCCATGATCATAAATATATTGTTCTTGACGTCATATTTAGATTTGCAACAAGAATCTGAACTTAACTACCGCTATAGACCGCTAGGAGATATGCTTTAAATATACATCCACACTCTTCCAGCAGATCGTCAGCGTACCACCTCTTTCGTCACCAACTCATTCGTCAATATCTTTCACATTTTTTTCCATCGCAGAACTTGTCTCTCAACAACACTAATCAGAGCTTACCTCAGGTTTCTCTTTATTCCTAAGACTTCCCAGGACAGAAGGCTAATCTCCATTTATCTGTTAACACATATATAAAATGTGCTGCTGTGGCGTTATGAGCAAATCACTCATCACCATCTATCCATTCCCGCATTTTCTAGGATTTTTGTTAGTTTCAATGTTCTCAGCAGCTTTGTTATCTTTAGGAAGTCCACTTTTCCTCACTAGTTTGATATTATAGATATATTACTAATTGTGTTATTGTTATTAAATACTTTTATAATTTTGGATTTTGTTAATGTCTAATAAATATGTTTGTTAGGCAGTTCCTTTGCTACCTATGAGTTTAATAAAGAATAATTGATGTTCCCACACCCCTGGTCTAGAGAGAGAACGAAACCGTTAACTGACCGTTTCTTTGCACCTATTGTTTCAAATTTGTCCAGCAATCAACAAATGCTTTTCCATAAATTACTCATGGAATCAACTTCCAACTCAACAAACAAAGTACTGCTATTACCTGCCACTCAAAAAGGTGCAAATAGCAACTTTTGTAGAAGAGGGAAATAACTATGATCATGTAAAACAGAGTTGTGTAAGCTTATGGTCAGTCCATATGACTTAAATCTTATGTCCCAACTCCAATGAGAATTTTCTACAGCCACTATCTTTGCCGGTTGTTGTGTAATAGCCTAAGCGTAACAGATATTTGTGCTGAGTTCTATTATTGCTTCTGCAGGTAGATGCAAACTGAAGTTCTAAGATATACAATTTTCGAGCACCTATTAAAATAACTTTATAGAACAAGATAATAGATGCAAAGCTTTAAAGTTTACAGTTCTAAGGAAAGTTCGCGAGAAGTTAGTAAGAAGTACTTTGCTATCAACAATACAGTCCACCAATCAAAGAACTATGATCAACATTATGAAAAAATGTTAACAAAAATAGTGTCTCCGTAAATGAAATTCATGACGCTTATGACAACGCTTATGCCAGCTTGTTTGAATGAATCATGGACATACAATTCGGAAATTGGTTTTGAAAATACGAAACAAAAGGTTAGTAAGGAGAGAGCGAAATGTTTTAAGTTATTGTCCTAATACACCAAAGTCCTGCTAGAAAAATCAAACTACACTGAATGTTTCTCTGTTTAATGAAGTGATGAAAATTTAAATACCAGTCAGTTTGGTAAAAAATTTTTATAGTTGGTAAATAGTTTTTCTTCTAGCATTTCTTTTAGTTTTCGACATTTGATTACTGGTTAGGGTATACCATATAAAAATAAATAGAGGAATGCTTCGTCATTTCCATGTTTAGTGAAATTTTCCAAAAATATCATATTAGTATATTTGATTTTTTTTATAATTTTGTTGTGTTAACCTAAAACACAATTTTATTATGGATCTTTGTTAGCAATGTCTTAACAAATTTTGTTAAGTTAATTTGGTTCATCAATATTTGTAATATCTTACAATAATCTTCATCCATTCTAACTACTTGACTTCCTCTGATGTCTCCAATTAGTTACAACCTATCGCTTCTGATATTGTGAATCATTTTTTAATGTTTTTACAATAATCTGTATGAATGTGTTACGTATACAAAGTGTGGTTTCCTTCTTGTAAAAAATAAAAGGTATTTGTTCTATATATTCCAATTTTTTTCGATTATTCTATAATCGATTTAAAACATTTCTATAATCGATTATTCTTACACAAACTGTACCCTCAGTACAAGCTAGGCAAAACTCTATTATTCGGGACCATTTGAATAATTCAATCTTTATTTACTAAGGTAAGTTTCAAACTATAAACTAGCTAAAGGACAAGTAAGGAAAAAATATATATAGGATTATAATAATTTTATAATGAAAATTATTATGTATAACATTATAGACAATCTTGTAAAATGAGTTAGATTGTGATAATAAAGTATTTTAAGATGCATTACTGGATACATATTCAAATATATAACAATGTTGTTCTGTTCCAGTGTCTATTTGATCCCAAATAGATTATGATTTCTCATAAAATTTATGATTATGTTGATACTGTGGATCAAGTTTATGACTTCCTTTTATTCAATCCAAATTATCTTTTCTGAAAATCAGATACTTTTAACATTAATTGTTTTCGGAATTTTCGTCTATATTACTAATGTACTGTTCTGGTCAATGTGACCCGAAGGAGTTTTCTGAACTCGTGTCTTATGTTTCTCGTGAAACATGTGTGTCTTATTTCGTAATGTCTAGGAAAAACGAGTAAAAGTTCTTCCTAATCATTATTATCCTCATGAAAATGTAACAGTTCCTGAACAATTAGAGGGACTTAGAGGGTATTGTTATAAATGCTTTCCGGCGTCTGTCTTCCGTTGTCATGCAAATGAATATTTTCAGGAGAGCTGGACTTGCCTGACTAAGACACTGAAGGACATTTCCAAAAAGGGACTACAGAATAATCCCAAATTGCCCGCCGGTCTCAATAACGAGATGAGCATTAGACACAGAGAGGGACAGAGAGTAATATAAAATTAGTTACACGAAGTAACATGGTTGCTGCTCCAGAACATCCCTAGTGGTCGACGTTAGTCTTCAGCAAAAGTATGTAGTCAATAAAATGGAATGATAATGTTGGAGGGCGCGTTTTTAACTAAGACGCTCTGGTTATGCGAATCTTGGATTTCACTGATTGGGGCTAGCTATAACTAGGTCCTTGAATGGCTAATAACGTATACCCCTTAGCACAACATTATACTTCATGAGAATGCATGTGTGGTTGCTGTTCACAGTTACGGATTAAGTCTCCTCAAACTCAGAGGTTTGAGATACGAGCTGCACTGATCGCCTGATCAATGTTGGCAGTTCATTCTCAAGATCACTTAAGTTAAACCCCCTGTATGTACATGCAAATAGAATATAAAATATAAATAATGTTGATTTCAGTCCACTGGCTACGACGCACGACCACATTGCGATATTTTCATTGTGGGAACATTCAGATAACGAACTGGTAAAGCGATGTGGATGGCGTCGTACTGGCGCTCAGACACCTGGTGTCCTCTGGATAGGAGTATTTCAATAAATGATTGGAAGATACACTTCATTTAGTTCCAAATAACCATAGAACATAATCGTTACATATTAATATGTCATGGAGAAACACTGAAAACCTCCGTCTGTTACAAAAATGTCCTCACCACAAAGGAACGTTTTAGATATACACGGGTGAATCAAAAAGTAAGGTGAATTGTTGATTTACAGAAAAGCGTACAGAGATACGTCGATGAAGCTTTACTATGTTTGAAGTATGGTATCACACTATTATTCGAAGAAGGAACCGTAGTTGTCTAAACATTTATTCCAACGTGGCACCAAATCATCCATGCCCTGTTCAAAGAAATGTGGTTCCAGATTTCCTAACCAGGTATCTGGAGCCTGTTGTGCCTCTGTCATTGTCTGCAAACGCTGCCCACGGAGATGTTTCTTCAGGCCGAACACATGGTAATCCGACGGGGCTAAATCAGGGATATACGGGGGGTAATCGAGAATTTTCCACTTGAACCCGCGGAGGTGTGTACGGATCCGTTCGGCTGTATGTGGACGTGCGTTATCATGCAGTAACAACACGCCCTCTCGGAGTGCCCCCCGCCGATTCTGCCGTATGGCTGCTTTTACACACGGTTTGGCAGTAGGTGTCTGCATTAATGGTCGTACCCTTTTCCAGAAATTCAACATGAATAACACCGAGACGGTCCCAAAAGACAGTAGCCATTGGTTTCTGGGCAAATGCTATTGTCTTGCATTTCTTGGCCTGTGGTGACGATGGATGTTTCCATGTCATGCTCTGACGTTTGGATTCAGGTGTCCATAGAGGTATCGGAGTTTCATCGCCCGTTATGATGCGATGAAGGAATGAATTTCTTTCGTCGGCATAAAGTGTGAGGTGGCTCAGGGAAATGCCCATTCGCTGGTTTTTGTGTTCATTACTCAGAAGCTTGGGTACCCAGCGCGCACACACTTTTGTGAAGCCCAGTTGGTCATGGACGATACCGCTTACGGAACCATAAGAGATATTCAATTCATTGGCAATGTCCTGTAACGGCACTCTTCTGTCTTCACGAATCATGGCATCGACGACAGCCACATTCGTGTCGGTGATGGACGTTGATGGTCTGCCACTTCTGCCATCATCTGTGACTGTACTCCTACCACTTGCAAATGCGTTACACCACACGTACACTTGTTTCAGTGACATAACACAATCTCCGTAGACCTGCACCAATTCTTGATGAATATTCCATGGTTTTACCCTTGACCCTGAAAAAACGAAGGACACCGCGCACTTCTTCCTTGATGTAATGTTCCAGTCGTTGTCCCAATTTTGAGTTGCTCTCAGCACCAGACGGGTTGACATAGAATGTTGTACAAGCCGTCACACTTCCAGTACCAGATTACCTGTAACATGGAAAAGAATTAATTAGCTACACATAATACTATGGGTTTGACAGGCAATTTCACCTTACTTTTTGAGTTATCCTTGTATATATGAATAAATGATGAAATATGTTTTTGTCTTCTTGCGTGGGAAGAAGAACAGTTCTCATCGAAGAAAGAATTTATTGCGTCGCGGAAAAAATTATAAATCGAAAAATAATTACGGTCTTTATGAAATATACATAGCGTCCACAAAAATACTTCTATAAACTAGTGACGATTATATTTTCCTTCCAAACAATATATGCCCAGTAAACTAACAAAATATGGTATAAGAATCTGGATTGTATGTGGTAGGAAAACATCTTACGAACTCAAGAAACACGTATATACAGAAAGGAACCCCTGCCATTACCTGAGAGAAACCAAGGTATGCGTGTTGAAAGAGATCTTGTTTCTAAACTAAGGGGCTATAATGTAACTTGTAAGAATTTTCCCCTCATTTATTTTTGGACATCATCTACTTGGAATGGAAATAACTATGCTTGGAACTCTCATCCACCATGGAGAGAATGTACATATGCACTGTAAAAAAATTAAAACAATTAAAACATTTTCCTACCACTATACTATTAAATAAAGTAGTAATTGTTTTAAAAACCGATCTCTTTTCACTACAATTTAATTATACGTCATATTGACCTGAACAGTATGTGCGTAAAGTAGATAGGAACAGAGAAGCAGGGTTAAGTTACATTGATACACCTGTTTCCTCTCAACAATAAATATATTGTTAATTTGTGTAATATGATAAATGTCGCTGCACAGAACTGAGGGCAGAGAGGAGCTTCAGAGAAAATATGCAAAATATTCTATCAAATTAGAATGCTTTATTCCGAACGTTACGGTATGTTTATTTTTCAATAATCGTCAGGGCAGTAAATTCAACCTGTAGATCATTAGTCAGTCATTTTTACATGATACAGAGAGATCATTAAGAACACTTAAACAAAATATACACCATGTTGAATTAAAATAATACTTGTTATTTGGAGAAACTACCCAGTAAAATTGGTCTATCTTTTGCTGGGGGCTGGATTCCCAATCTCTTGGTTGACAGAATTTGAGTTAATGATGTGAAGATAATGTGAAAACGATAGAAAAATAAACTCTACTTTTCTAGACAAAATAATTTTACGTAGTATTCTATCATTCAAAATTGGCTTGTATGCATTGTTGAAATTTCCCAAATAGGGTAGATTTTTCCACTTATGCTAAAACTTTCTTCATTTACTGCAAGACTAAAGATTTTATTTACTTCAGAATAGTGGAGAAAAATGCATATCGATTTTCATTAAAATCAGCTATAATAATTCGAGAGTAGAGGGCAATTAGATATACGTAGAAACGCAACTTTATAAGAATAATAGGAAATCGTTCCGTTCACGTCATCTTTTATTGTTGCTGATGATCCCGATAAAACTAGTCGTCAGTGTAATATCTTCTAGTGTAGAGTTCTATAATTGCAAAATTTATCTAAGATAAGGTATCATTATACATTATGTGAATACGTTAAATTATGAATATGAACTGTCTATTGTTATTTACAGATTCCTCTTACCGACAAGTATGAATTTCCTCGGAAAACAGATAGTTATGCACTGTTCTTAGGCAGGAACTACAATAACAATTATGCGAAAGCGTATATTGTACAATCAATTAGAATTACCAGCACGGACGCATTGCAAGAATTAAGCATCAATCAAAGAAAATGTACCTTTCCAAATGAAATAAAATTGGAGATGACAAATCTCTACTCATATGAATCATGTAGAAGAGAATGTAAATACCTAATGGCTTCTACGATTTGTAAATGCTTCATTCCAGGATTTCATAATTCAGGTAGGTACGAATTTATTTAGTATTTTCGGCTTTTGAGAAAATCAATCTGTGTGTTATTTTGAAAATGCAGAGTTCTCAAGTCGTGAGCTTAAGTTCAGGTAAGATTATTTGTCCTACTATTATCAACATTCTCAATTTGTCTGTACGATAATATTAAGCAGTTTAATGTAATCATTTGTAGAACTTCTGTGAACATACCGTCCAAATTTCATTCAAATCAATGCGCGGCATAAAATCGAGTCCTAAAGGTTATTTAGTAGGAACTGGCTAATGTGTCGTGTTACTAGCAGGCATCACTTATTTCGGGCCCAAGTTATGGGGCCATTATTCAAGATTGCGTTCAAAAGTACGTAACTGTACACAGAACCGCGTATGGTGATGAAGCTTTTAGTGAAGGAGTGGATGAAACCAGCTGAAATTTATAGACATTCAGTCACAATACGCTGATGAAATCCTCAGCTTCGATTACGATATTTGAATGATGCAACATGTGCTCAACCTTCAAGATCACTGAGGTATCTATTCCTTCTTAGAAGACAAGTATGACAAAGATACGCGGGATAAAATCGGTGATTTGAGTTGTAGATCATACGGCACAATATTATTTATTGTCCGAAATCTCTTATTGAAGACATATCAGTACATCCGCGGAATCAGGGAACAAAACACCCTAAGACGCCATCCAGAGATGACACCTCGAAATTAAACATAATACATCTTAAAATGCAATTCAAATCCATTGCACAAATATCTGCTCTTAGTGAGATAATAAATGCCATTGACTAATATTACGATGAACTGCGTGAACTGAAGAAGGATAATTTTAACACAGCTATCACATTAAATCACAGATGTCATGTCATATTAAAATCAAACTGCACCATCGTTTGCTAAGCAAGTAAGTATGTGTACTTTATCTTGAAAGTTGTATGTTTCAAGTACCGTTGCAACATTTACTTGGTACATTCTGTTTACATCATTTCACGTCACAACTTCAGACGTTTTTTAAACGGTATCTTCCGAAACATAGGATATATCCATCCAGGAAGAGGCCAGTATCGCCTCTAGGTGTACATTCTTAAAGACGATAGCTTGTAAAGTAGTATATTCCGTAGTGAACTATTAGTAGTTTATTGTCTTTCTATTTAATTTCCTTCCTTCAGTATACTTTGCAAGTAGCTATTCTTTATATGTAGTGTTAATTTCTGTTTATTTCTTAATAACCTTAACGAATACCTTGTATTACTTGTAAATTGTGTAACTGTAGTTACAAGTATGGACGTAATTAAATTAAGTGCATATGCAATTTAATTTGAGTAGAATACAATTTACAGGAAAGGAATATTAACACAATGACTGATTGGACAAGTTCGAGTTTGTCATTTTTCATTATTAATGTTAATTATTCATTAATATTCCTTTAACATAATTCATTTATACATATATCTATTATCAATTTATTGTAATATGCCATAGTATTTTTATCCTCCCTGTAACTTATAACAACGAAATGTGATATGAAATTTTCATCACGTTCAAAATTACTTATGATCTCTTCCACTGTTTACCTCAGGATTTTCCACAGGAAAGTAAGTGTGAAATGATTATTTCAAGTAAAGCAAGTGCATTTGTTCCTATAGTACACATGACTGGAAAAATAACAATAATTTGTTAAACACTAAAATGGATTCCCTATCCTTGGCAGTTTACTTCAACAGTCTCCAGTGTCCAAAACAGAGTTACTATAGGAATTATAGATTTCTAAAAGAATGTGGAGAATTTAAAGTTGTAACAAAATTAGATCATGACGCTAAACATATATTGCCTTATGCAGAGTCGTAATGACGCGTGATTAGTGCCATACTAAAGAGTTCGACTAACATGTTTCCTGCAGGTAGTCAGGCTTTTAGCATGACGCTAATCATGCGTCAGAACGAATCTCATAAATTATTTACGCATAAGTAGGACTAAATACCTGTTAATCCTTTAATGATTTTTAATTATTTCAAGCTCAGATAACGTTTTTCTTATAAACAAATTGTCAGCTTTGGACTTCATTCTTTCAAATATTCATTAGTATTACAAATAATTTAGTTTGTAAGTTTCAAATTAAATTATGTTTACTCCCAAATTATACTCACTTCCTCTTCTGTTTGTAATAACAGAAATTTATTATAATTGTAGGAAAATGCTCCGGTTGAGGAACACTTATTGTTTGAATTAGATGCACATAATGAAAATGTTAACTTTGGATGAAGTCATATTAGTACATGGAGAATTGTCCGCAGAAACGGATACACTTGTAAACAGGATAAAGCAACCGAATAAGGAACTGAATGTAACCAAATAACGAGTTCTCACTAAGAGTTTGTCATATCCTAAGGAAATGATGGCATGTGGAAAGATTCAAAGATAGCAGTCCATCTGTCATTTAAGGTCCAGGTCATGTTAGATCCCAGCCGATAGCAGAAACTGCTTGGAACGTTAAGCGGTTTAATCAGATTATTATTAGCTATTTTCTCATATTATACCGTGAATTTTAAGAATTTTCAATCTTCGCCTTAAACCAGAAGACACCATCCTTAACTTTATTTTTGTATTCGAAATTGTAAGTGAACTCTAGGTTATGAGACATCTCGGAATAGCAGAAAATCATTTCGGAGTTAGTATTCCATTCACCTTATATTGCAACATAATACTGATTTTGGAGATGCTCGGACTCCTAAAAATTCTTCTGAGATTAAAGTTTCTTCGTTGATGAAGAACTAAAGCTGACTACGCTAGAATGGATTGACGTACTATTAATTATTCTATTCTGAAGCCATCCATTTAATAGCAAACCAATGTGATAAGTATATTATAGTACCATGTGGTTATGTGGAAAATTAAATGCAGTTTGTACTTGTCGAATGCCCTCTTCTATTTGTTTCTTACAAATTTACAAATTGACATGTCCTACCTTTGTATTTACAAGATAGATCCATCGATAACACAGTTCGATTCACTCTGCAATACAACTATATTAATAATTTTCCGAACTCAACATATTCTCTTTTCTCTCCGATGATACTGCACGGTTTTTTTTCTGTTTTATTTTTAAATCAGCAAATTAAACGAAAGTTTTAAAAAAGCACTTTTATTGGTTTCCGGAGCAAACTAATGAATCAGCAATATCTGAAGCATAAGAGAAATTATACTTTTACTAGACTGAATGTAAAATAGACACTACAAAGATCATGCAAAGTAATTTAATATATAATACAATGATCATAATATGCAACTCTTTTAATAAATAAGGTTTTACAGGATTCAATATTTGACTTGTTCAGTTGGAAAGTCTACTTAGATAAGTCGCACGTAGTCACTTATATGATTGGAATGAATGGAATGAACCAAAATCACTTACAGAAATTTACGCGTTTTACCATTCCGAAGACATTGAAAACATATAGAGAATTTCCTGTATTGTTTAAAATGATGTTCTGTAGAAATGATAGAAAATATTGTGTCGTTTTTCTTTTGGTTATATGTAATATTACATCAATAGTTACGTAGTTGAAGCTACATGAAATTCTACAAATTTCATAATATATTACAATTCAAAAACATGTGACGCATTGCACCAAAAGAAGTTGAAACTTCTAACGGACTCGGTGCTGCCAAGACAAGTAAAGGAAATGCAAACAGTGACAACTAAAGTCTGGATGTCTATGTTTTCTTGAAGAAATGGCAGACATCTTATTGTGTACCTAATGCACTTTTATAAAACATTACGCAATTTTTGAATTACTAAATTAGCTTAGATCTATTTCTAACATCAGAATTCAACAGCAAATCTTTCTAAGTTAACTGCATATGAGATTCCACGTCCTGTGCCGATAGTTATTGCATAGACAATTCAAACAGAAAGTGAAACTGCACAATATATGTCATTTAATTTACTTTGAAATAGCACAATATTCAACGCATTATATTATTTATCTTCATTAAGATCAACATAAAACCACACAGAAGAATATCTGCTAAGAATGAAATATTTTGGGACATGACAAACAATCCTTGACATGAGTTTTAAGATTTAACCGATAAAGATGGAATTGGAGAAATAACTCAAACAACTTCACCAGAACAAAGATTCACATGTACTGTTCACCAGGAACAATGCCACTAGAAACGGCCACAGAGTACTGCATGAGTGGGTATTGAACGTTAACCTTCGAGTACCCAACTGGGCAACAAATGCACCAAATGCATACGTGTTACTGTATATTTTATGCTACAGACACCTGAGGTCGACAAGCGTTTCTTTACATTGACAGCCGGGCTGTAAGAAAACTTATTTCCTCAATAACAATTATGTAGTAAAGTGATCTCCTTACGTATGTGGGAAACTGGGGTACATTTGTACCCCTTGGCTATCTGTGTTACAAAATTTCCTTCAAATATTTTATTGTTGTATTTTACTATTGTTGAGAGCAAAATAAACAATAATGAACATCAGAGCGTACTGCAATATATCGATTCAACATTCCATTTATATTTCAATATTGCAACCTTTCCTGCCACAAAAATATTACGAAAATAATACAGTTCTATAGCGTATAAACAAACTTCCATTTCGTTAATCTAACCTACCTAAATTTAACCTAATCTAACCTACACTTACAAAACCAACATAGTCTAACGCAGCACAACCCAACAAATTAACATAGCTATATTAGGGATGCCACAAATAAGGATTTTCCATAAAGCTAACTAAGAACGTTCTATTGTTTCTTCACCCACAACGTTCGATCCTCGATACGTTACCTAATACGTACCTGGAAAATCGAAAATAGTTCCCATCAGCATCGACTATATTCTGGGAACGTTCTGGAAGACCATGGATTCCATCGCGGTAGAACTTCGTGGGCTGTGAATCGAGGGAGGCATCAAGTGGGTTTTGTACTACTACTTGGGATTTGACTGGCCTCCTCTAAGTGATTGTCCAAGAAATGAAACAGGCGATAATCCGACAATGCAATTTCCGAGGAGTATGGAGGATGCAATAGTATTTCTCATCCCTTGAGTCATTCTATCCATGTGGGGCTTAGTGTTGTCCTGTAACAGGAGGACCTCTTTGCGATTCTGAAGTGCTCGCTCGTGAGCTTTGAGTTTTTCTTGAACACGTCCTAACAGTTGATAGTACACAGTTGCATTGATTCTCTTATTAGCTGGTAGCAGTTTTCGGTGTACGATGCCGCGTGAGTATAACAAACATACAGGAGAAACTTCTTCTGGTGCAGTGCTGGTTTCGGCTGTTTTGCAACCGGTTCATGGGATACTAACCAACGATCACGGTGCCGTGGAGCTTCGTACAAGTCAAAACCTATCCAGAAATGACTCCTTCCTCAAACGAGACAGCAAAGAATCATAGGGGTCTTCTTGCGTTGCCTTCTTGCCTTCTTCCGTTGCGTTCTTGTAAGTCAAATTATGTGGGACTCATGATCTAACTTGTAGCACTTCCCAAGATGCTGGAGATATTATAGAATGGTTTCACCACTCACACTGAAATGCAGTTCCAATTCCTTACATGTCAGGCCACTGTTCGCCTCAGTTGGTGCCTGAGCATCTTCAGTTCGTGCACGTGTTGGTCTTCCGGCACGTAGTGTTTCTTTAAGTGTTTAGTTACCGTGCTTAAACTTGTTAAACTACAGTTGCATTGTCTACGTAGTTACGACACCCTCACGAAAGGCCTGGCTATCTTCTGCCACGCTAAAGCGGCGTTTGACACCAGTGTGAACCAGTATAGCATACACGCCCTTTCGACGATCTTTGAAGGTCCCTTGTTCACTATATCCTTATGCAACTGAACTGCCGCAACCAGCTAGTATGTTGGATACACCCCTCTCCAACAACTAACCTTCGCCAACTCACGGCTAAGGACCGAATGAACACAAACGTCCACAAAAAGTGAAAGAACTTCCTTGGTTATCTTTATAATTGCAAAACAAATTGTATTAGGGTACACCCGTACACCTGCTGGGAAACCGCAATTTAAAATATCTTGAGTATGCGAGGGTCAGAAGAACACTCATATCATTCTAATTTGTTGATTTATTATTTGTTTCGAGCCATTTATTCTATGAGAAAGAATCGAAAATGAAATGGATACAAAACATAAAGGTTTGATTGTAAGCATCCATTGTTGAAAATTTAGGTGTAAAGAAGCTTGTTAAAATGAAAATCGAATCATCACTATTTTGACTACAACGGCCCACTAAATATTTGCTCAGCGTTTCAAAACCGATTAAAATGCTCTTATAATCTTATGGCACAAGTTTTGTCCTACTTTTATATCATTATCACGTTGGAGCTCACGTTAACTTTGGGTATAGAAATGTTGTAGCTCCTGAAGCACAAAAAATCACATTTAACTTATTTCTTCATTTACCATGAAAGTAGTCGCATTTTTATAAATGCTCCAATTCTAAATCTTTGACCGTTATGAGTATGAATGTCGAAGTAATAATACTAAGTTTTAACCAATTACTTTGTTTGGAATTATTTCGTACCGGATAGTAACAAAATATCTTTCGGAAAGATGCATTATTAAGCATACCGACTGAACTAGCTCAGTACAGTTTTAGCATTGGTTTTTTTGACAAGAAAAATTGTTTTACACTTAATTAAGAAACGGAAGTTAAATTACACGAATTATTTTAGTTGGATTAGAATATAGTGTCCATTTGAGCCTAGATCATTTATGAGATGTGTATCTTCATATTAATAATGAGATCAAACCTATCAAAGTCCCACAATCAACTGAACATGTGACGCAAGTGCAGAACGCATATACAAGGATCATATATAAAAATGGTAAATTACATAACTTATGCTCGTTACTTTCCAAACCTAATTTTCCTTTCTGTTTTTAGCTTGGTTAAAATAAATGAAACGAAAGAAAAAACAGTAAAATTAATCTTTAGTAGGACATCCACACCCCGTCTTCACCGGAGAAATTTCCGAACTCCATCAGATTATATGCAGCTATAGAATGTATCACCCTGTAAATACACTACATGATATTCTTGCAATAAATGACAGTCTTCATTAGTTAATGAATGGTTACATTTAATACATGTTTAAATATTTAATATTAATCTACATTTATTGTGTTTTAAAGTTCTGTTCTATTATAGGAAAGTACCCAGAATGCAATCTGAAAGGTTTTGCATGCTTTGCTCGACAGTTAAGTAAGTAGCAAGTACCTATAAAAGATTTTGGTTAATGTATATAACTCTTACGTTTTACGATTTACAATATAGTTTAAACCAAATACTAACATCATTATTAATTGATACATTTACCTCCATAATATAAAAATTAATTACCTTTCTTATGGCAATATTAAATTTTATCTGGTGTCTTGTCTAAGAACTTCAAACAATTTGAAAAAATAATTTTATGCATTTAGAACATGAATTTTTATAACGTTATATCTATCTATCTATCTATCTATCTATCTATCTATATATATATATATATATATATATATATATATATATATATATATATATATATATATATATATATATATGTATGTATATATATATACAGACTGTTCCATAATTCGTGTTATTTTCTACAGCACTGGGAGAAGATGAAGTTTATACACTATTAATGTACAATTTGGCACTCTTATTGAGAAATATCTGAATTTTTCAAATTTCTAAAGAAAATAAGAGAAAATTGATGTTTAGCCCCCCTTTTAGGGGTGTAAACACGAAAGTTCATTTTCCTTATGGGAGATTCAATGTTAAATTTTAGAAGCAGTTTTCTCCAATAATTATTCGTGAAGATTTTGGAGCAAATGAGTTGTATTTGTTACAAAATGCAAAAACACTCATTCACAAAGCTAGTAAAGCCGTCTCAAACATTATTTTGCGAAGGTCCCCCTTTTGGGGGCACGGGGCGTAAAAAGGTGGTGGGTGATATGTTACCAAAATCCCAAAATTTATTTTCGGAATGCCAGTAAGCGTGAGATTAATCACAAATGTCACAGAATTAATTCTCCAATGTCCTTACATGTAAGAGTGACTGATAGTGGGGCTAAAGCCCCCTTTCAAAAATAAAAAAATCACCATAAATATCTTAGTAGGGACATACGAGAAGAAGGTATTTTTGTTAATTAATATGAAATTTGGCGTCATTGTATCCAATGAGTATGCGTTTTTCAAATCTGGAATGTTATTTAGATAACGCACCTCCTTAGGGGGGCACAGGGTGCGAAACATAAAACGATGGATGTTTATAAAAATTCCAAATTTTATACTGGAAGTGTGAATGAGTATTAGATTAATCACAAATGACACAGAATTAATATTCCGATGCTCCTTGCATGTGCCAGTGATTGATGTGGTGCTACAGCCACCTTCCACAAATCACCAAAAATCACGATAAATATCCTAACAGGGACATACCAGAAGAAGCTTTTTTTCTATTGGTCGATTAATATAAAATTTGGCGTTATTGTAGTAAAAAGTTATGTATTTTCCAAATTTGAAATGTTATTTTGGTAACAGGGGACAAAGGGCGCGGTTGGTAATTTTTGGCTTTGGAGGGCACAGGGGCCGAAGTATAAAACTTCCAAATTTTATTTTGGTAGTGCCAATGAGCATGAAATTAATTGCAAGTCGCACAGAATTAATGCTCCTATGCTATTTCCATGTACTGTACCAGTGACTGATATTAGGCTACAATCCCCTTTCATAAAACAATAGAAATTCATGATGAGTGTCCTTATACGCAAGGACCTAATGGCAGAAGGTAAATATTTTTCATTATTAAAGTGAAATTTGGCATTATTGTCGAAAAATGTTTGTTTAGAAATAAGAGCTAAAGCGATCACTGGCACATCATCACTGGCACATGCAAAAAACATTGGAATATTAATTCTGCGAAATTTATGATTAATCTGATGCTTACTGGCATTTCCAGAATAAGATTTGGATTTTTTATAAACATACACCATTTTATGTTTCGCCCCCTGTGCCCCCTAAGGCGGTGCGGTACCAAAGTAACATCCCATATTAAAGGACACATACCTTTTTAGCACAATAACACCAAATTTAACTTAATTGATTTTTTAAAACAAATCCTTTCGGTATGTTCCTGCTAAGGATATTTATGGTGAATTTTTAATATGATTTTTGGAAGGGAGGCTGTAGCCCCATATCAGTCACTGACACATGCAAGGAGCGTCGGAATATTAATTCTGTGACATTTGTGATTAATCTAACCCTCACTGATTTCCGGAACAAAATTTGGAATTTTTATAAAGGTCTATCATCTGATGCTTCGCCCCCTGTGCCCCCTAAGGCAGTGGTTACTAAAATAACATTTCAGATGTGAAAAACTCATACCTTTGTGCTACAACGACGCCAAATTACACATTAATTAACAAAAAGTACCTTCTTTTCGTATGTCACTACTAAGGATATTTATGGTGATTTTCTTTTGAGAGGGGGCTATAACCCCATATAAGTCACTGGCACATGCAAGGAGCATTAGAATATTAATTCTGTGACAGTGGTGAAAAATCTGACGCTCACTGGCATTTCCGGAACAAAATTTTGAAATTTATAGAGATCCATCATAGAGTACTTCGCCCCCTGTGCCCCCCTAAGTGACTGATATTAGGCTACAATCCCCTTTCATAAAACAATAGAAATTCATGATGAGTGTCCTTATACGCAAGGACCTAATGGCAGAAGGTAAATATTTTTCATTATTAAAGTGAAATTTGGCATTATTGTCGAAAAATGTTTGTTTAGAAATAAGAGCTAAAGCGATCACTGGCACATCATCACTGGCACATGCAAAAAACATTGGAATATTAATTCTGCGAAATTTATGATTAATCTGATGCTTACTGGCATTTCCAGAATAAGATTTGGATTTTTTATAAACATACACCATTTTATGTTTCGCCCCCTGTGCCCCCTAAGGCGGTGCGGTACCAAAGTAACATCCCATATTAAAGGACACATACCTTTTTAGCACAATAACACCAAATTTAACTTAATTGATTTTTTAAAACAAATCCTTTCGGTATGTTCCTGCTAAGGATATTTATGGTGAATTTTTAATATGATTTTTGGAAGGGAGGCTGTAGCCCCATATCAGTCACTGACACATGCAAGGAGCGTCGGAATATTAATTCTGTGACATTTGTGATTAATCTAACCCTCACTGATTTCCGGAACAAAATTTGGAATTTTTATAAAGGTCTATCATCTGATGCTTCGCCCCCTGTGCCCCCTAAGGCAGTGGTTACTAAAATAGCATTCCAGATTTGAAAAACGCATACTCTTTTGATACAATGACGCCTAATTTTACATTAATTAAAAAAATACCTTCTTCTCGTATGTCCCTACTAAGGATATTTATGGTGATTTTTTTTTAAATTTTTGAAAGGGGGCTATAGCCCCATATAAGTCACTGGCACATGCAAGGAGCATTAAAATATTAATTCTGTGACAGTGGTGAAAAATCTGACGCTCACTGGCATTTCCGGAACCAAATTTTGAATTTTTATAAAGATTCATCATTGAGTGCTTCGCCCCCTGTGCCCCCCTAAGGCGGTGTGTTATCAAAATAACATTCCAGATTTGAAAAACGCATACTCATTGGATACAATGACGCCAAATTTCATATTAATTAACAAAAATACCTTCTTCTCGTATGTCCCTACTAAGAATATTTATGGTGATTTTTTTTATTTTTGAAAGGGGGCTTTAGCCCCACTATCAGTCACTCTTACATGTAAGGACATTGGAAAATTAATTCTGTGACATTTGTGATTAATCTCACGCTTACTGACATTCCGAAAATAAATTTTGGGATTTTGGTAACATATCACCCACCATGTTTTTACGCCCCTTGCCCCCCAAAAGGGGGACCTTCGCAAAATAATGTCTGAGACGGCTTTACTAGCTTTGTGAATGAGTGTTTTTGCATTTTGTAACAAATACAACTCATTTGCTCCAAAATCTTCACGAATAATTATTGGAGAAAGCTGCTTCTAAAATTTAACATTGAATCTCCCATAAGGAAAATGAACTTTCGTGTTTACACCCCTAAAAGGGGGGCTAAACAGCAATTTTCTCTTATTTTCTTTAGAAATTCGAAAAATTCAGATATTTCTCAATAAGAGTGCCAAATTTTACATTAATAGTGTATAAACTTCATCCTCTCCCAGTGCTGTAGAAAATAACACGAATTATGGAACAGTCTGTATATATATATATATATATATATATATATGTTTATGCATTGTTAGAATCTAGCGTGAACTAAAAAATACAAGAGATACTGCCAAGTAAACACTTAACAACAAGGAATAAAAAAGAGATATCAATTTCATTAACTCATAGAATGCATATGCATTTTGAAGGTAGTACACAATTACCATTGAGTTATGTGAAATATTAATAAATACAACGTCCTAGGTTTGGGAGATAATTTTGAAACACAATAAAGGAAAAAAACTCCATACAAACCATATCCTAATGACCATAGTTTCTGATGAAATAGCTACCGAAATCGAAAAAAAAAACATTTTCGATAGTGATATCTGCTTCGTTAAGCTACAACGAATGCTTCGTACCCCATACAGTGCAGAATAATCTATTGTAAACATCTGCTATGACTCCTCCATTGCTTCACCATTTGTTGTGAGTGATTCTGCAAAAGTTTCACTAAGTACTTCATATTCATTTAGTCTCTCTTTGCCGAAATTTATCCTCCCTACACATTTTAAACTGTTGACATATAAGATATAAATTATAAATATTCCACACTCAATACAATTAATAATTTTCATCTGCAAAATTCTCTTCCCTTCATTGCGTACACATTTTGGGACGTTAGTTTATCTCCGAAACTTAATTAAGTTTAACATTTATAGCATTTTTTATAAGTAAAGAAAAATAGGCGTTAACTTGAGAGTAGAATGTTTGAGATATAGACAAATAAAACTTGAAACTATTCTGAGGACATTCCATTAAAAGTTAAACAGTAAACCTCAGATAGGCAATCTTCCTATATGACAAAGGATATCAAGTATCACCTTTTAAACTGACAAATTAGCACAAGTTACAATAATAAGTCGATTGATAAATTACATAAACGATGGTTATAAAAGTATCAGAAAGCCCAAAATTCCAAATAGTTTAATTTTTGTCAAGCTCTAGTATATTTTGCAGTTTTAGAAAACAGAGGCAAAATGTAAAAACTGATGTTTTAATATTACCTGAATAGATCTTTATGAAAGCCTTAGTAGTACCAAAAATTCCATAATGTTTACGTCTGTCCTAGTCATACTTAGGAAAAATACGTAATTATTATACTGTTGTGCGAGTACTAAGCAAAATTCCAAAAATCTCATTTCAGAGCAAATTTATGAACAAAATTACAAAAATAAAAAACATTTGACGAAACACAACTGCACTATGTTGTCTATTATCAAATAAAATTGATTAAAGCTTTTTTTAAAGTTTTCAATTTTTTACTTCTAAATAAATTTTTGGCGAATATTTTTAACAATCTCGTCCATAATCTCACATAAACAGACACATATTAGACATTTACGATATAATCATAACGGCTTCTTTCATTTAATTTCATTAGTTTAATTTAGAACGTACCTGAATTGCCTCCCTCCTCCTCAATATCATCAGATCAATATCCAATATTATACAATGCTTACTATTTAAAAGTAGCAGTCCTTTATAACTAAATACTTATAGTTTTCTCTTGCGTTCCATATCTTATTTAATATGCATTTTTAAATATTTGTCAGGTAAGATCATTTTAGAATTATTAACACTATGACCATTATATACTAAATATTTATACATTTTCATGTGTACCATATTATATTTTCTAATGATTTCTTGTAATATTTGAATGGCAAGAATCTTTCTGATTACTATTAACTCTATGATATTTTGACAAATTATATTTTTTAAAATTTTAATGCCATCAAATAGACAACTGTTATTTCAAATGTATACATCTTGTAAACTTTTAAAGTATTTCTTCTTATTTGGTTTATTTGAAGATACTTTTGCTGCAACCATTTTATTTTCCAGGTACTGAATAACATTTACTCCATTTTCAATGCATATCAAGGTCTGAAATTTAATAATACTACATTAAATGTCGTTCCTTATCGCTTATATCATACAAAATAATTAAAATGTAATGATATTTACAAATTTTGATATTGACAGTCCAACCTTTAGTTCACTTTATTCGCAGTTGTATATTAAGTTCTTTAAGTCTGACCGATGATCGTGTTTTAACGCACAATATCGAACATTGGTTTCAAATATAAATTGTGTGAACTTTGAGCATCATTTACAATTACAATAAATAAACTTGTCATATTTTCTGGTCTTACGTACTATAGAAACGCATTTGTTCTTAGAGATTTTAAAGAAATCATATTCACTTAATTAAAATAATTTTAAAAAACTAATTGGTGAATTTTAAATTCGGTACCCAAATTTGTCATTTTATCATACTTTCTGAACATTGTGTGACCTCTAATGTCCTTAAGGACCTCAACGTTGAGGTTATATTTGTGTGTCAAATAGGACCCTATACTATGGGTTTAAATATACCAATACCCTATCACTAAAATGTTTCGTTATAACTAATTTTCGAAAGTTAGTTCGACAAGTTTGTGTATTTCTAAATCTTGCAAATTAACAAGCTAAGGTCATGTATTTATAATTTTTAAAAATTTGTAAAAACAAAATTGAAAACATTACAAAACTAAAGATTGAAAATTTTTCAATGACTTTCATAGTCTTTGAAATATACTTAGTGTTCTGATAATTAGAAATGAATAACTAATTGTGTTACTGGGTACAATTTCAGCAAAATTTACAAGGGCATAATTTTTGTTCTTTCATTAAAAATACTCTGTATTTCTACGTTATTTTCTTGAAAGAAATTTAATCTCCATACATTTCAAATATAATCATTATTTCTACTATCTAAATTTGAATTTTCTTCAGAAGGTACTTCATTTTGACAACTTTACAAATCAATGCTTTTCACTTAACTATAACCAAATTTACTATTATCTTCAGTCTCATATTGACATTTACCAATGGGAAAGTCTCAGTTTCAAAATCGGATATATTGAATTGTCTTTGGTTAAATTATGCACTTACATTTAATCAAAAGATTAACCTGTAACATCATTTTGAATATACTGATACATATTAAAAAATACATGCAGTTTGGTTCTTTAATAATTCCAATCTTAACTTCGTTTAATAATAATTTTCGTAATCAACAAGAGGTACTTATATTACCATATTCCTTATTTTAATGTGTCCATTGTGAATAGGATTTGCTACAACCCCTGATCCAACACTCTTGTGTCAAACACCATCAATTGGCTAAATAGTCGAGTATCAGTCTTAATGAAAACGGAAAAGTATTATTTTTCAATTGTAACTTCTAATTTGTTTCGAAATTGAGTTCTTCAAAAAATAAAACTTCAGGTGTAAATTTTTCAAAAGTCTAATTATACTTAAAATATCTCAAGATAATTCAATTTTATCAATTAAACTTTACAGTTCTATTTTCTATTTTCGACAGGAAGAATAAAAATAAAATATCTCTAAGCTTTGTTGCATTAGCACCGAATATTTCTGTATGTATCTTCAACTTTGAATAGTAGAGAACAATCTTTTTGTGAGGATTGAGAGACTGGATAAACGCAACATCAACTTCTACGTATACCATGTTTTTTATTTAATCAAATCTTTTTAATTACTAAATATTCCTCTGTTTGGTTGTAAACTTTTCAATTCAAAAATATTAATGTTTATAATCCGATCAATTTGTTACGGAGAATATTTTTAAAATCATAGTTGTAGTTGCTCCTCAAAATCCATCCTCTCCATCTGTTATTTTATCATCCTTATCAGTTATTTTATTTCAATTTCACCAATCTTGTTTCTTTTCAGAAGAAATAATAAACAATAAAATGATTCGTAAACAATTCAGTGCTTAAATTCTGCATCGGTTGTATATCACGTCCTAACTTGTTCCTCTATGTGAATAGTTACCACTTTTAACAAACATTCGATCAGCTATAAACAGTGAATATTTATTATGGCAAAAGGGAGAAATTTTGACAGTCTTCTCCCTATGCACTTTAGTTTTTTTCTGAAATTTGTCATGGTCAAAGCTAAGAAAAAAAACTATATTTACTTTTTGTAACTTTCAAGTTTGTTTCTATATCTACTTTGTTTTGGAAATAACTTTTTGATAGGATATTTTTTAGAGATTGTAATATTAAATATTCGTTAAGATCTTTTAAACTGTGTTCCTTTTCATGAACAACAATTTGTCTATCACCATACCTTAAATCAATCTCTTCTCTCTTTAATTCGGGTACAAATATATGCTGTATTGAACAGCATACTATATGTAATGTAAAACTAACACAAACCTATATGTAATTCTTTATAACTATTATACAATTCATTGTTAAATATATCCTTTAATATTAAATCGTTACCTGGTAGTATAAAATACACATTCGTCACTTATTACATAACAAATCAACGAGTTTGACTTTCTTTAAGATATTCCAACAGAGAAAGTGTTAGAATTAATAGTAGGCATTATGCGAAATTAGAAGTTAATGAAGAGAAGAAATTACGATTTTTAAATACCCTTTGTATACTTTTATCACTTTATCAGTGTTTCTTTCTGAAGCAACTAATTTCATTGAAAAATATCCTTCCCACTCATTAATCAATTGTAACAAGATCTTCAGCTACGTCACGCACAGTTATAACAAGTTTATCTTCATAACTGAATTTTGGCAATATAGAGAGACGAATATAAAATATTTTTAATGTCATAAACTGAATTAAAGGACAAGTAAAGATGATTATAATATTAAATGGGGATATGGATCAGGAGCATTGGAAAGTGTTCACCAGAATTAAAGAAACATTCAAAACGTATTCTCTATAATAAATGACTAATTTTAAAACTACAAGTTTATGAATGTGAAATGAATGGTTAGTGAGAAATCACTTAGAAAGAGAAATGGAGAATTATTACCTTACGATGCACAGTTTCTTATTATATCTCTATACTCGTGTCGAGAACACTTCTATTAAGTAATTATTAATGTAGGGAGGCGGCTAGCTAATAACAACTTTTGTATATTTCAACAGCATTGTGAACATAAACATTACGAAATTACAACAATGATTTAAAGAGCAAAATATGTAGCCAGTAATTATTCTATTATACCAATTGATGAATCAAAAATTATTATATTGTCTCTTTGATGATTTTGTATTTGAAAATCGAAAAGGTATTAGAGAGAGACATTTACCTTACTTTTTTCTTGTACAAATTCATTCAATACTAATAAAACAATTAATAAGTCATAATGAAAATTCCGCACATATACTCGTCAAGAGTAACGTTCCTATTTAAATAGGAGCTCGTTACTCGGTACGGGCCTCTCACTTGTGAAAACCCGCCATATTTGAGATACAATATATATATTTTCAAATTAAAAATAGTTGCCAAAAATCCTAAGGACCACCATATGTTCAGCTTAATTATAAATACCATATAACCTTCCTAAAAATTAGGCCAATCACAAAACCATATTACTCCAAGGATTTAATATTAGTTTCGTTAAGTAATAAGTCAATGATTTAGGAAGCTCTTCTTTATAAAAAATCAATCGAAATTACAAATTTCCTTACAAGTCATTAAACTCGCTGCTACTAATTGGACACATTAAATCAAATGCAAGTGTAATTAATATTTGTCTCAATAAATCTCAACTTAATCGTGTTCCACGACAACCTAAAATGATTTGGATAATTGTACCGAATTTTCAAACATATATACATATATGGAATATAGGAAGTTATACGTATGGTTAACACAGAATGTCCATATCCCATTTAATCAAACAGTTAAGTATCCATTAGAACATATATGAATTCGATTTAAATTTAAGATTATTAAACAACTCACCAGAATATTAAGTAATAACAGTCCACACTTTATAATGTCAAATTAAATTCACATGTAATATACACACCACTCTTTAATAGAATAACTTATCAATTTTCGATACATAGACCTTACTATTACAAGGTTTTACGGAGTACATTTCGAAATAGAATGAATTTATATAATGTCTTACAACCCTCTTTTTTGGTAACTAACAGAGTGCCATGTTACACAAGATAATAGTAATCTTAAACATACACATAATACTTATTGAGAGAAGAAAGTCTTACCAACAATTTAAAAAGACATGCACTAGTTACTACTGCATATTTTCTTTAGGAATTGATATGATAAGGAAAATGAACAATATAGAGTATAGAAACAAGATTAAGAACTTAAAAAGTATTTTAAATATAATTTGAACTTTACGGTAGTCTCCATAATTCTTTCATTATCCCTCAAACATCTAAATATTTTAATGTCAAAGTCCAATATCTAACGTCGAAACATCAAAGAGTTTTCTAGTAAGATTTTAAAATCGGCCTTCGATCTAAGTTTGGTTGTTATTGACCCAAAAGGTGACCCTTGATCTAATCCTACCTCAAAAATGTTTAACCACTCAACCTCCTATCCTCTTCCCTTACTAAATTATCGTAACATACATGCTAAAAATAAAATATTTTTTCGTATTTTGGAGGAGATGGTGGAAATAGTTTGAAAGTTTCATAGATTGTAGATACTACCTAGTTGTACATGTGCAATTTTCTTTAAAAACAATTATACAAATTTTCTTTCCTTTTCTGTGTGTTAAAACTGTTGCGTGTTGACACGTCGCTAATATTTTGGTTAAAAAAATTGTTATGCCCTTAGGTACAACATATATTTTTTCAGGAAATGAAACTAATGGCAAGATTTTCAAAAGGAAACAAAACTGAAAACAAACAAGTTATCGCAAACGCATTAGAAAAGTTTTGTCTCAAAACAGCCATAATCAATGTTATCAAACGTTTTCAAACCTTCTTAGAATAAGGTGTAGATACCTGCAAAAGAAGAAACGAAACAGCAACGAAACACAGCTTAATCAGAAAAGAAACACCAAAACAAAGAAAGAAAATTGGTAAATATGATACACAGAATATCTGAAACTAAACGCGTCTTTTGTTATCAGTTAATTGTCCAAATAATTGCTCGATTTCTCTACAATAACAAGATACGTGGAATTTCTTCGGTTACAGGTCAAACATAAAAATAGAAGGCTTACCTTGCTTTTCCGCTGCCTCTAGTGCATATTCAAAACGTCAGTTGCGGAACAACATTATCCATTGGTAACAAATCGCTGTTTCCCGATGCAGGTAACAGAGTGTCACTATGTGCGCCAAATGAAGCAAGCACTGGTAGATACGATTAGGCGATGTGTGTAACTTTGTTTTGCAAGGTTCGGTTCAAGTGAAAGCACTGTTACGGAGATATACTTGGTGTTTCTGTTTTGAAATGAGCACACTCGAGGCAGCAGAAGAACAACAGAACGTTAAGGGACGCAAGAAAAAGGAAAATTGTGAACTCTGGCGAAGGATTGTCTGAAGAGGCCCTCACCCTGAGGGTCCTAAAATGGTGAGAAAACTATGCGAAAAACTCGTTTGCTTTCAGCTTTATTTCTTTTTGACAATCTTGTCATTACTTTCAGGCCCTGCAAGAAATATATGTTGTACCTAAGGATATAACAAATTTTAGCGAAAAAATCAGCGACGTGTCCCACCCTAAAACTTTTTCTACTTTTCTGAATTTTTTACACACAAGAAACAAAGAAAATACGCATCAATGGTTTTGAAAAAAAAAATCATATATACACTAGGTAATATCTACAGTCTGTGAAACTTTCAAACTATTTCGACATCCCAACTAAAATTTTTAAAAATGTGGAAATTTGAGCATGTATGATACGATAATTCGCTAAGTGGAGGGGGTAGGTAGTAAATATATTTTGTGGTAGTTCTAGGTCAAGAGGAACCTTCTGAGCCAATAAGGACACAATTTGGATCGTGAGCCGATTTCACTATCTTATTAGGAAAGCCCCTTTCAAGCGTCAACCTTTAATATTTAATCGTCAGCGATCAACGAGGAAATATTATTACTATACGTCTGGAATACAATACTAATTTTCCACATGAAAAAGTCTTTTACATAATAAATTGATGAGAAAAATAGAGACGAACATTAACTAGGAAAAGTTTCTTATTAATGGTTTCAAATATTAAAGAAACCAAGGAATAAACGACACAAGAAAAGCACGAACACCGCGTAATTGATGTTATTAAATCCTTACAAAATTAGGTTGAAGATATCTTAGAGCAAAACAAACCTTTAATAACGGAAGCTCTTCTTGATGTGAAAAAATACAACAAAACACAAACCAAGCCAGATTTGTTTAATGGTGAAAAAATCACTTTTCGAATAAAATTAATATTTCCACAAGCAGAAGGCGTGTCTCCAATCTCTCACGAAAATGAGAATTTCTAATAAGGCAGCTGAATGCGAAATTCTACACAGGCAAAGGCACTTGACTATACCTTTGGTTTGCAAGAGATTCAAGGAGAATTGTTATTATAAAATCTAGGAAAAAAGAAGTAAGAATACGAAAGTAATGCTTGTTAATTATAAAGATATACAGTAGACACTGGACTAATGCTGCTATTATAAATCAAAATGATGGAAGAGAGTGAGGATGAGTTACAAATTGTTATAGAAGAAGATGATGGAAATATACGAAGCTACCTTAACGGATTAGTAAATGATTTGTCTATAAACTTCCTTTGCAATGCATATTACAGGGTTAGTTACTATTGTGAATATTTGGTCGCTGTAATATTTTAATAATACATGGCAATACATTTCTCTTATTACGTATATTTTGCAATTTTTAGGAGTACTCGAATAGTGACCGATCACATGAATAATATGGTTGGAATCGAAAAACTTCCTATCGAGCTTCTACCTTAAAATATATAGTGGTCACTGAAATATTTAACATTTGAGTACTGACACTTAGAAAAACACCTATGATCCAATAAGAAAGAGTACAGCCTTTATTGAAGCTTCATGCTTTTTTCTAGGTACTAAACTACTGTAAATATTAAAATGAGAAAACTAAAAGTATAAATCCATTAGATGAAGTCTGTAAAGAACTTGGAATATACAACAGAGATAATAGATATAGCTTTTACATATATTGTGGAAATGGAATTAGAAAATGAAGCATTATGAAGAGTATTTTATAAAGATACATTATCGATTACAGAAAGAAAAAAGTTTCAGGAACTGCTTCAGCGATGAAAGCAAAAATAAATGTACTGACGGGTTTGAAATCAAATTAAATTTGCAAAGATGTTCTGTGTAATCTATTCAATTGAAGATGTTAAATTCTCTATTCGTCATAATAAGTTAATGAACTTAAACATATATTATATACTTACGAATGAACAAGTTTACGATAAGCAAAATTTAAATGAAGATAATGTTTTAAATGGAACAGAAATGAAAAAAGGCTAAGAGTTCAAAAAGATAACAAGTAAACAACTTTATTTTTACAATATTTGCAATTCTCGCCGCAATCAGAGATGTACTTAGTTTCTTTAGCAAGAATATTATCAACAAATCCTTAAACCGTGCTTGATTAAAAAAGAGTAAGTAAGAATTATAAGACCAATAAGAAACATCTTAGAAATGGAAAGAAAACAAGCTAGAAAGGTTAGTGATAGAAAATCTAAAAATAAAATCTTTAAGCAACTCTGACAGAGAGTTTGGTGAAAGAACAAAAGAAACAAATATAGTTTTCAGTAGTATTTGGGAGTGATGAATTACCTAAGAAATAATTATTCAGAATGTGATATTGTAAATTTATTTAAATCTGAAAATATTGCTAAGCATTTGATGTTATATGGAAAATGAAAATGTTAGATTCCTATGATGTCCAAAATAAACAATGGATACAATATCTTAGACAAGAACACTAGTTTTATTTTCACATTATTTATGGGATAATAATGGCATAGCATAATATGCAAAACGAATTAAGTTGCAATTCTACTGTGCACAAGTCTTACAAAATAAAGATATTGCAAAATTGATTTATAATGTGTTACATAAATATTCTTGAAACAATTCGAAAGATTAATATGTATTAGTGAAAGACATATTAGAAGTTTTAAATAACATAAGTTTTCAAAGTATTATTAAGATTATTTAAGGCACGACTACCTTTCGGGTCAAACCCATACAATTTACTAAGAATGGAAGGAACACTATTATGTTAATTTAAACAGTTTTTTTTAACTTCTTGCGAACTTTACAAAGTCAGGGTAGTCCTTATGAATATCGATTGTGTATTGTATTGGTTACTACGGAACATGACATTAACTGTGATATTGATCTTAAAATTCCGAAATCTAGTAACACTACAATGAAAATATTCTTTGAGAAGTTGCATAGAAATTGCCGTTTTCAATAAATAAATAAATATGGGTTATTTGATGTTTTAGATAGAAACGATGGTGTAAAATATATATACCAGTGAATACATGTTTTATTATATTCACTGAATATATATGCCAGTGAATACAATAAAAACATACAAATAAAATGATTGAATTTATGTTGTTAGCAAGAAAGATTTTAGTAAATAAATAACAGAAAATGTTTGCAAACTATTGTAACTTGTACCCCTTTAAATCCTGCGCTAGATATAATCTTTACAACAAACAATGAATCATATATTGATATTAAAAGCTATAAACTTCTTAATGTACTGAATGGTATTGGCCAACAAGATGAATTAACACTAGAACAATGTTCATCAATAACTAGTAATATTTATTGACAATTAGAAAACAATAGTCTCAAATTTAAAAATGTGTTAATATCATTAAGAGACACATTCTTATATACAGATGGCATTGATATTGATATTGAGATACTTGTTACAAAGGGGACTTTTAAATATAAAGAAAGAAACTGTTGAGCTAATTATGCAGAAGGACACTATAAATTGCTTGAGTCAATTAAGAATATAAAATGTTAAAGATCCTATCTTTAAAATATTAATCTATATGATGCCTGCAAATTCTTCTACGATCAAAAAATAACTCGTATGGACTTAAGTGTTGACCAATACTTTCAAATAAGTTTTAAACGATGTTGTTGTTACAACTTTCCTTTTTAATTTAGAAAGAGGTATACAGTAGTGTTTCAAGCAGATAAAGAGTGTGGTATGGTAGAAAGGAATTTCAATATATGGAAGTAGAAATTTCATGATTTTGTATTAAGCAAATAGTAATGATGATGCAATTTGTTAACTGTAAAAATATTGCAAAGAAAAATAACATTGATAAAACAAACGTAAATTGGAAAATGTATAAAGAAAGTTCTATGCGATATATAATGTGATGACGCATACAAATCGCTTTGTAACTAATTCCTCCTGCGTACAACGTACTTGTATCCTCATGAGTTCTAGCCAAAATCACTGTGTAAGCTTTTTGTGCTTTAAGTTAAGTATGTCTACTAAAATTAAAGATAAGTTTTTCTGTAGAGAAGATTACAGTCCGTCCGTTAGGCGGCATAAATTTATAATGTTACAATAATCAAAATTTCCGGTGTTCTGGTAATGATCAGATTTCTTACCTGTGTAAGAAACGAAACAATAACAAAGTCAGGTATGTCAGATTGTAAGCTGTTTCACCTCGTCGTATTATTGAGCTCGAGATAAGTTATTGCGGTTGTGAGACTTTATAAACTGGTATGTATTGAACCGATAAGCAGAAGTGAGTTGCCGATTATTTGTCTCTTTTTTTAATGGTGTGGATCATCTAGTTCTCTATAATTGGCATCTTTTTGAATCATAAAATCAGTACAATAAATAGTACATGGGAAAGAGTAAGAGTGTACAACGTAATATTTTACACGTTTGTATTACAGGTTGAGGTGTACAATCGTAGAAAATTATATGACGATTGGGTTGCATACATGTATGCGAGTATTGTTTTTAAAAGTAGAATACAAAATTTGACCGCACATAATTCGAGAACCACAAGTCTGCATCATTCAATACTGCATACGTTTCTGTGTTTTTTTTTAAGATCTACTACCTTCGCAAACTTGAGTCTGGCTATATGATTTACTTATATATTTTAAAATTTGTTCTCCACATATCAGAAACCGTAAGGCGTAACATGACTTTTCTTATGCTTATACACGTGATCAAAATCTACCACGATACATGCTAGATATAGGAAAAACAAACGAAATGATGTAAGAAATAAAAGAAATCATCTTAAAATTGAATGGTTGAAATGGAAAATCGGTTATCTCTATCGAAGCTAATTTGAGTGGAGTGACAAACAAAACCAAATTATTCCATATGCATCTGGCATATAGGGCTATTCTTATTGTCGTGCTGTAGAACTGACTTTGTTCAATTTTTCAAAAATGGAAATAACCCTATATGTCTGATACATGTTCATTAATTTAGTTTTATTTGTCACTCCTCTGAAATTAGCTTCGATTCAGATAACCGGTTTTCGAACTAAATGATTCAATTATACATTATGAACATGTGTAGTGATGAAAGACCATTGTATGAACACATATATCGTTACTTCCCCAAATGAATAAAATAAAATGTAAATAAATTACATAATTATGTTTAAAAAATATTAACTCTAAGATACGATTTTCTATTTCACAGGATCTAGCTCAAGTATCGAAGCATTAAATAGCTGTCGATGCTGGCAAAATTGTGATATTGAAAGCCTCTACTTTAACGCTTTCTCAGAATATAGTGACAAGTAAGTACACTTTCTTACTTGATTTTAATTATTGTTGGCTATTATACAAATAATACATATAACATTTATTTAAGCGTGTTCTCTTTTACTTTAGAAAACACATAAAATGTATCTTCTTTCGAACAAAATGAAATTGCTTAACTATATTCTAACCCACCGTAATTTATCGTTATCAAAATAACAGTTAATATTATTCATGTCTTTTTAACTACACCAACATTCCCACTCCTCCATACTTTTCTTGTAGCTGCACCAGTTACCAGGTTATATTTATTATACTGTTACTTGAAGGCCTAGACAAGCCATTTTTCATGTTAATCCTACTTCTTAAAATGTACTTTTTAATATGTCTAATAGTACGGTGAACTACAATATGAAACTATCATATTGTCTCTTAACAGAATACCAGTTGTAGCTAACATGCATCGTTAAAGAACAGTAATATTTCTAAGATGTAAGGAAAATTTGATCGTAATCCAGTTCTCCGCGATGAGCGTTGTTATCGTATAATGTTCGTTATTTCGTCCGTGTATACTATGGATATACTATGTTTTAATAAGAAGCAAATTTTTTTCTGACATTTTCTGAATTTATGAATCTTGAGCTATTTTCTGTATGAATACATAGAGCCAAAAACTTTCTTTGCAACAACACGCAAATTTTCATATGTGTTTCAAGTAATATCTCTCTACATAATTGATCAGGTTTTTAGACGGTTATTTAGGAAGATCTTTCCTTCTTCAGTTACCAACGACGTCGCTTCCAATAAAACTTTTCAGACGATGTTTTCCATACTACAGCACTTTTACATGACTATTTTAGAATTCAAGAGGTGGATTCCAAAAGAGCCTAAGTCGATTTTCGTCAATTATGAGATATTGATTCTATTAAGTTCAATTTCAGCATCTCTGTGTATTGATCTGGATTTCATGCCAAGATTTCACAAATCAAAATGCTTGTAGGTAGAACAGAACAGCGTTGTTTCACAAAATGTTCTTAGTGAACAGTATCTCACAAGTAAACCTTACGTTTGGGTGAATCGAGTTGCTGACTGAGACACATATGAGAAAGTAGTACTAAATGTGGTCAGTATTTCAGTGAAGTTATAGGTGCGAAGCTCCAGGGGTTTAGGAGATACAGCTACCAGAACATCACATGGAAGTACAGAATAGTCTTCATACAGTTGGAAGTAAAAGCTCTGTAAGACCTCTTGTAACGACAATAGGTGAATAACAAATATATGGGTACATATTAGGACTAGGGGGAAGTCATATAGTAAGGGTAGACCTGGCGGCGGCCATCTTGAAATCCGCCATTTTGAATTAAGATTAAGTTTCTAAAATAGGAATAGGGTCATGTGATACATGATTTAAGGCGCAAATTTAATCAGAAGAACAATGGTGACGGTTATTTTGATTTACGCGCAATTGGTAAAAAGTTACAGGGAAATTAAATATTGTTGCAGCATATGTATTAGTCCTTTACCCCACCTTGTAAATTTTGTGTTAATGATAATAATTAAATAAAAAGCAGGTGGATAAATACTAGGTCTATGGTAAGAGTTGCTTTGATGGCAGTCATGTTCAACTCCGCCGTTTTGAATCAGACAAAAGTTTTAAACAAAACGCATAACATTGACACCTTATTAATAGCAAATTTTACCATAACTCCAACAATATAACCATTTTTGCTTTATCATTAACCAGCACAAAATTAAATGGATCGCTCCTTACGACTACTGCTTTAACGGAATTGTTAACGACAAATGTGTCAAGTGTAACTCGTTTGCCTTTGTCAGGTGTGCTCACTGTGAGCAGAGCATTTGTGCATGTCATGCACTCTTTACTGAACTACATATTGATTGTACTAATTGAGGACTTTTCTGGAAGAAAGACCCAAGTTCAATTATGACTCAATTCCACTTTGGTAATTTTTCCTTAAATTAGCAACTTGTTTATGCGATAACAAATGCTGGTTAATGATAAAGCAAAAATGATTATAGCGTTGGATTTACGGTAAAATTTGCTATTAATAAGGTGTCAATGTTATGAGTTTTGTTTAAAACTTTTGTCTGATTCAAAATGGCGGATTTGAACATGGCCGACATCAAGGAAACTCTTACCATAGACCTAGTATTTATCCGCCTGCTTTTTATTTAATTATTATCATTAACACAAAATTTACAAGGTAAGGTAAAGGACTAATACATATGCTGCAACAATATTTAATTTCCCTGTAACTTTTTAGCAAATGCGCGTAAATCAAAATTAACGTCATCATTGTTCTTCTGATTAAATTTGCGCCTTAAATCATGTATCACATGACCCTATTCCTATTTTAAAAACTTGACCTTAATTCAAAATGGCGGATTTCACGATGGCCGCCGTCAGGTCTACCCTTACTATATGACTTCCCCCTAGTCCTAATATGTACCCATATATTTGTTATTCACCTATTGTCGTTACAAGAGGTCTTACAGAGCTTTTACTTCCAACTGTATGAAGACTATTCTGTACTTCCATGTGATGTTCTGGTAGCTGTATCTCCTAAACCCCTGGAGCTTCGCACCTATAACTTCATTGAAATACTGACCACATTTAGTACTACTTTCTCATATGTGTCTCAGTCAGCAACTCGATTCACCCAAACGTAAGGTTTACTTGTCAGAAGTTATTTTCTGACTCATGCCTAAAAGCACTTATAAAATTCTTGCTATAGATGATTATTTCAACATTATCTTACTAAAAGTAGGCAACTATAATTTTCTTTTAATTACATTACTTTTCTTTCACAAAAATAGAATGATGGAAACACACATAAAAAATCGTCTCCTAAACACATTTTTTACTTAGGCTCTTTTGGAATTGAGGTCTTCAATTTGAAAGTAAATTTGGTTTCACATTGTGATCATCTTACGAACTATTCAGTACTAAAATTGAAAATATCAGTGATATTTTGTATAAGTTTTTTTTCGAAACTACTTTTGCCTCATATGATTTCTTACTTTATATGAAAGGAAAATTTTATTTATTTGCACTCTACAAGATTGATTATAACACACTTCAGCATTGCTTATTTGATGCTACGAAATTAATAGTTAAAAATGTGGCTCAAAAGACTGTTTTAGTTGTGATGTAATGCAAATAACTCCACACAGAATCAAAATCTAATCAAAGTCACACAAATTATGTATAAAAAATGTAGTCTGAACAGCAGTGTTTAATTTCAACTAAACTACTAACGTGTACATAATTGCCGTGTTTTCATGTAGCTTTATACGTATTTGAAAAGTTAAAATATGCAACTTTTCTTATATGCAAATTCGTACAAATGGAAACAACATATTAAGATATCAACTAGTATAATAATAGAATATAACGGAGAATCATAATTACCTCAGTGACTCAAGTAACTCTTTGATGCTTTGATTGGATGCTGATAACCAATTGAAACTATAATTCTAGATGTTTGTTCTTTTTGATTTTTGGAATACATTGATTATCAGTGTTACAATCATCCACAATAATTAAAACTTACTCAAGAATGAACTTTAAGGCATATTTGGCGTTTGTGAGTTACCATTGTTATTTTGGTGCTGAGAACATGATTGACATGTACTGAAAGATTCGCTTTTACACTACCCAGGATGAAACACAGATACACTCGCAAACTTTGAGGAAATGTATCTGTATATGGAAGAATATTCAATTTACTTCGGTTTTGTCGGTTTTGCTGAAAAGTGAAATTCAGGCTGTTTCGGGGTTATACCTCAATTCAATATATATTTTCTGCTTGTGTTATTTCATTCAGAGAATACATTACTTAATTATACTTCTGTTTCATATATAATATTTTAGGAATTCAGTCATTTATTTTTGCAAAATATTAAGTTTCAACTTGTTACTATTATCATCCGCGATATCCTGTAGGTATTAGTGTTAACAGTTTACGACGACGCGTTTTATTTATAAATGAATCACGCCGAAGGTGCCGGGATAGAAACCCACGCAAAATAATTTTAAAAGTTTTATACTTAAGAGCGTTGCAAATAAAGAGGGGGGTTGACGAGATAATTCGACCAAAACCCTAGTAGAGTTCTGCAAACCATATAAAAGAAATTACATTTTTATGAATTTAGATATAATATTTTAATCATCACTTCAGCGCAGAAAGTTCAAACATTACACAGTCTTTCACAATAGCACTGAAAGTAATACAAGTCCTCGAAAGGTTCTTTCCACATTAGAACTACTAGACAACATTCGCATTCTACCATTTCCGATTTAACTTCTGCATGTTCATTTTCTTATGTCAGAATTAAATTGAACAAAATATAATGTATATTTGCTGCTTACCAGTAGTCCATTTTAGCAAACCATAAATTGAACTTATAAGAAACAATAGCAAGCACCACATGTGACTCCGAAAATCTTTCAAAAAAATACGTTACAGAAGTGATAAATAGACAAATCCTTGCAACCAAATACAACTTCTTGGGTTGCTATAAACTTTTTCATTACAAAATCCTCTTCACAATTTATAGCTTGCCAACGCTTTGAAGACTTAGAAATTCTTAGTAATATTCAGAAACCATCACTAAAGAATATAACTTTATTTTCAGAGGCCTCTTAAACAAGTATAACATATGCACCTATTTCGACTACTATTCAGGTACATGTTACCTAAGTCTCTATTCAGAATACTTATGTCTTCCCTTCCACCTGCCTCCACCCACCAAGCGTTTATAGTTAACTTACTCTCCGCTTAACTTTCGGGGCGCTAGCAGTAACTTACTTTCTTAAGTAATATGATTTTCCTCACAACTTATTACAACATCCCCCTGTGGATTAAAATAACCAAAAGAGTTGGGTTTACCATTGTATTAACATTATGAAATTTTTATAATCCAGCCGAATTAACATAATAGCGAATCGAAACACAGGGTAGTTGTTTATACATATCACAAGCCAGTATTATTTACAAAGTAATATAAACAGACTTATTTAAATAAGACCTAGTACAATTTCAACAACCACTCAATTCGACCCTTATTTAACGAACTCATCTTTCCCTATAAGGTTTAGTCAAACTTACATGTGATTTTCGTATATCTTGTGGATTATCAATATTTTCTACTAAAATACTATTTGTCGTCAATATTCGGATTATGCGAAATAGTCCATGCCAAACATTAGACAAGCTTTTAATGATTTTCCCAGCTAATGATGACTGTATCTGAGATTTTAATAATACTTTATCTCCCACTTAGTACGTTGTTTCGGTTCTGTTTTTATCATATTTCTTTTTCCTATGTAGCCAAGCGTCTTACATATTTTTAATGCTTTAACTCAAATATTTGAATCGTTATTTTTCACATCTGTCTCATCAATTCTCCAACATATGTCCAATGGATCATTTTTGTTATAATTAAAAACTAACTCCAATGGAGAAAAAACATGTTCTTTGTGAATTGAAGAGTTCAAAGAAAACTCTATTTCATTAACATAATTATCCTATAGATGTTATTTATCTTCTATATACATCCTCAATGCTTCTTTAAAACTTAATATCTTTCTGCTGCATTACTTGCACAATGATACGGTGAAATACAAATGTTTTTGATGCCCAAACTATACAAAAAGTCTTTAAACTTACTTGACCTAAATACACTTGTGTTATCGTGGGCAATGCTGGACACAAATCCTCTCCTACACATTAACTTGTACAATTTATTAATAATTGCATGACTATTGAAATTCATTAATGGTTTTAAAAATACATATTTAGAAAAGGCATCTACAATTATTAAACAGAATCTTCTTGATATTGAGCGAGTCAAAGGGCTTATTACATCACAGTATAACCTAGAATTAACCCCACGTGGAATTTCAGAAGACAGAAGTACTATTTTGTCTATTACTTTTCGCCAATTGAGACTCTTTACAAGTTCTTACAAATTCTCTAATTTAGGGTATCATATCCTCCCATGTAAATCTAGAAGGAACCTTGCCAATACATTTATTTATCCTACAGTGAGCTCCAGGCAATGGTGGTACATGATAGTATTCAATTATAGATCTAGACAACTTTTTTTGGCAAATAAATTTTAAATGGATTCCTTACTGACCTTGTTTTCTTCTATAAAATTCCATTAATGAACTTATAATCTACCAATACTTCTTTACTGAGAACTCTATCTATAATCTCTTTCACGTTAGGGTCTTCATTCTGGAATTGTTCAATTGATTGACGAGCAAAAGGCATACTCCATATATTTACATACAACATATTAATTACTTCCTCATTTAATGATTGTTCTTCAATGAAATCCTGAAAATCATTTTTTTTATGCACAACTACATACAACTTCTTAGGTTTCTATAAACTTTTTCATTACAAAATCCTCTTCACAATTTATAGGTTGACAACACTTTAAACACGTAGAAAATCTTTGTAACATTCAGAGACCATCACTAAAGAATATAACTTTCATTACGGAGGCCACTTAAATAAGTATTAAGATGAATGCACCTATTTCGACTACTATTAAAGTATATGTTACCTGAGTCTCCATTCAGAATACTTATGGCTTCCCTGTCACCTGCCTCCACCCACGAAGCGTTTATAGTTAACTTACTCTCCGCTTAACTTTCGGGGCGCTAACAGTAACGTTTTTTAAGTAATATGGTTTTCCTCACAACATATTACAAGTTCGAAAAACACTATGCCATTTTGTATATAATTCAATAATGTAGCCGATTTATTTTTTTCCGTTTTTGAGGCTTGCAGATTTGATCCTTAGCATCTTGAAATATTTATTCTATATTCATGAAACATACAAATAAATGCAATAAATATAGCAACTAACAAGAGAAAATTGCTAGATAGCACAGATATAGTGTTACGGACAAAAACAGACAAAATGCTGAACACTGGCATAGAAAGAGGTTCAGATTAGTGAGTATATTAACAGCTAGTAAGAACAAAGATAAGGATTATATGAAGCGAAACTCTGGACTGTCCAATTAGAATGTTTTATTTGCATTATATTTTAGGTGAAAAATAGTCCGGCAACAGATCTAGTATATTCATGAATAGGGCAACCAAAAAGCATAAAATGCAGTAAATGCATAATCGAATTTTTCAACTGTAGTTGGTACCATATCTGTAATGTTGACCATTTTACATATCCAAATTTGCTAATCTTATAAGCATAATTCACTGAAATAAAGCATAAACCATAATGCTCAATGCCTTTTATTCCAGAGCTCTGTGTATGTATTCGATAGAGCTAAATATGTTAATATATACTTGTGCCAAAGAAAAAAAAATATCAACAACGGCTATTATCAATGCCTCGAACAATGAAAATAAACTGCGAATTGCTTTACCTTTGACAAAGGAAAGTTCGAATCCTTCCTCCCTCCGCACTTTCCGCTAAAAATGATTTTTTCCTCACTTTGTGTTAAAGGTAGGCAAGACTGGTTATGCTTATTCCACAATGCCAAAGTCACTAGTACAAGGGTACGAGAGTTCCCAATTCAACATTTCGAAGTAGAAGGCGGTAATCTATTTTCTGTTGTTTTTTTCTGAAGCCATTAAATATGAGATGTCTACTGTGCAACTACATGTTTCTTCTTCGAAACAATGCTTAAGGAAAACTGCACAAAATGAAGTAGTATGTGGTATTGTTGTATCGTTTAGTGGGAAAAACCGATATTTTCATATACATTTTTAATGTTTGTGTAATAAAAACGAGTGCAATAAAAGAAACATGAAATAGAGATGGTTGAAAATGAAGTATAATTCAAGGAACAGCATATTAAGGCATAATTCAGAAAAAAGCATAATAAAGCATAATGTAGGGTAAAATAAAGTATAATATACAACTGTGTAAAACAAAAAAGTGGTTGCCTTAATCATGAATTAATTTCGGCAGTAGAGATCAAAACGAATTCTTTTACTTTTGGTGTGTTTATATAACAGCGAATAATAAATACAGGACTAATCAAGGGCGAGCTGTGCGAAAAGCGCGAAAGATAAGTAGGATCAAAGACAACGCGTGCGTGAATCGAGTGTTAATGATCGTATTGGTAATGGCGCTAATTTAATATAATAACATTTAATTGATTAGCCTTGTACTATTCCATTAATTTAATAAGACAGATTTATTTTTTATTCATGAAGTTACATATGGTTTCTTCCTCACGACTAAGAACAATAAACAATGTCGTGGATCTTTCCAACAGACTCCAATTTTACCATTCAAAATATTAAGGGAACAATATCAATCAAATTCAAAAAAAAGTGCCAGAAAAACAAAAAAAATCAAACTCGCTTAAAAGCAGAAGATAATAATAATAATAATAATAATAATAATAATAATAATAATAATAATAATAATAATAATAATAATAATAATAATAATAATAATGCATTAAATGAAGGAAATATTTGATCACTAATAATTATAACAATTTTTGGAGTCCACTCCAAGCTAAATAAATTAATACCTTATATGAAATTAGTAGAAACGATGCTTTTACGGGTCATTAAATTGTTTGGCTTAGCAATGATTCAAAAAAAAAATATAGACAATAGTAACAAATTATTATCAACTCTTTGATCACTGTGTTATTTTTAATGCTTTTAAGCAATTTATTGTTATTATTTTATGCTTTTAAGTAATTTATTAGTATTATTTTATGCTTTTAAGCAAATTTATTGTTAATATTTTATGCTTTCAAGTAGTTAATTATTATTTTATGACTTTAGTGGGCAACTGATGTTGACTATTTTTCTTTTAAGATCGTTTATTATTTCAGTTTTTCTCACTTAAATACTACTAAGTATGACACAAACATCAAATAAAAATGCATAAAGATTTTTTTAACAATGGTCTACATAGTACGGAATTTTGCATGTACATCCCAGTTTGTTTAAGTGAAAAGATAAATAATAATCTTTTCACAGACATACTGAGATAAATAATATCTCATACCTTGATTAGTAGTCAGAGGAACTCACGGATATAGACCAAAACTTAGGTCTAATGTGCCCGATGGGACGCTAACTTCAACCAAAGAAATCTCCTTTCAAAAACTCCGAAAAACGTATAGTGGCACTAAGGAAGACCACTGTTACCTTTCACTTTACAAAGGAAAATCATTTACAGATTAAACCTAGGTCAAACAAGTCTCAGTGACTTAAAATATCACCCATAATACACTTACAGTTTTTTGGGATGCTAAATTCACCAACTTATCACTTCCAAAAATGCAGAGAAATCTCATAGTCTTTCAGAAACTAATCATGACTATTAAATATATAATAAATCATTTTGAAGATCCCACACAACCACAAATCCAAGTATTTGATTCTCTTTATAGCCCTCAGTGGTAGAACGTTCACCTCTGGTGCTTGGGGTCCCGGGTTCGATCCAAGCCCCCGCCAAGTGAACTTTGTGGTGGACAAACACCGTGTGCGTGGGTTTTCTCGGGGTTCTCCCGTTTCCTCCCACTTTCTTCATTCCACCATTTCATTCATTATTCATCATCACCGTCTCCTTTAGCCTAACCGGCATAACCGTGGGACGTAAAACTCAAAGATTTCATTTCATTTTTTCTCTTTATAGCCCTTTCGTACCATTCACATACGGTTAAACATCAACTTACTTAACTTCTCACAATTCTCTTTCCTATTTTCTTTTTTTTTTCAATTCACCACAAACATTGCACTATTCACACTTTATTCTTGTTTTGTGACGCTGTTTCTAACAAAACAAAAACACGCCAAATGTGGAAAAATCTAACGAAAGATTTAAACAGCTTCAGTAACTAAGATTCATACCCCGGAATATGTAGACAGAAAAAGGCACACCCATTCCTTATGAGTATTCAACGCAAAGTTCACGTCCGAGAAGGACGTGATTTGCCCCACGAGAACACGGCGCTGCTGTCGTCAAGCACGAACGCCACAAGCAGCGCAATTGACCTTGAACACCCAATCAAACCAAGGAATTGTTTCTCTCTCTCATTCTCGCAGTCATTACAAATCAAAATACAAGTTTCTTACTCTACGTTTCTTTTTTTTAAAAAACAAATATAAGATAAATGAAGGTTAATTACAAGTTTTTGGATTTTTAGCTCATGTCAATTATTTAAAAAAAAAGGCAAGAAATATAAATCCATATTTCCTCTTCATCATTCTAACAGTATCGTTACAACTTATAAGTGGCACTGCCCGCGTCAGGAACATTGCTTTTTTGACACAAAGAGCGTGTATGAATATACTTCTTCTTAAGAAAATACTCCTTATAAAATATTTACTTTTTAGGTAACTGGTCCTTCCATAGTGGTTACTTGGACTGGTAGTAAAATGAATAATTACTATTTATCACAAAATATGCAAATTATAAAATATAGTCTGTTGCTCCGCAGTCAGGCTTGTACGGAGATGGAGAGAGAGCATCACCGGAACGAATTCCTTACCAAACTAGACTATGCGAAGAGGGATGAGGGCAACACACACACCAACATGTTCAAACACTTGTGAGAGAGGAACTTCGCAGTTTTTTTTTTCAATTCCAAGAATTCCGCCTCACTGAAAAGATCTTCCGATAAATTCGTTAGCATATATGAATGTTGTTCAAGGAGTATGGTTTTCGAACTATGGACCTTTAAAGCTCATTTCTTCATGTTTTCGGAAGCTTATAACTCCGAAAGGAAGCATTTGTGCACCTGGGTTAATCTATAATTTTCTTTTTACCTTGGTTTCAGGAAAGGGCTTAATTCCCAAACGTTGTCGGTGTTGTTTTCAAACACCTCACCAAATAATAATACACTAAGGTGCTCGACACATATATTAAGACGTGTTCCAAGAGGTGCTCGTTCAACGGTGGCTGACGCCCTCGCAGAGGTGTTAAATCATATAACAATTTCAAATGATGCAAAAGACTGGATCAATCTTTGCCTATTTCCATTTGTTGCTTTAAGTGTTCCCAAACAATCAGATAAAGTTAAGAATCTAACTACTTGGGTGAAGCAGCGAGTTCGCCTCTGGTGTAATATTGGCCATGACGCCTTAATCTGGGCTTCAACGAAGATGAATAAATCTCGATTAAACCACAAATTTTCTAATTTGAAGGTTGTAGAGAATAAACTTGCTGATGGAGACATCCGTGGAGCAGCACGTCTTTTAATTTCTGATGATACGGTTGCGACTCCGGATACCTCTGTATTGGAGGCCCTGTTGGAAAAACATCCTGCCCACCCTGGAATTTGATTGCACCGGATCTTCCTGATGGTCAACACACTTTTCAAGGAGTTTCGACTATGGAGGTTCAAAAAGCAATTAACTCCTTTCTGTCAGGCAGCGCGGGAGGTCTAGATGGACTTCGTCCTTCAATTCTTAAAGACCTTATTTCTTGTCAAATATTGGAATCGAAGGAAAAACTCCTAAAATCCTTATGTGATCTATTTAATTTAATCATTTCTGGAAAAGTACCAACGGAAGTTCGCCCACTGTTTTTCGGTGCCAAACTTACAGCGCTAAGAAAAAAGGATGGTGGTATTCGGCCCATAGCGGTTGGGAATGTTTGGCGCAGGATATCGGCAAAAATTGTATGCTTTAGAATACGTGAACCAGTTAAGAGCTTTTTATCCCCCCATCAGCTTGGTGTTTGTGTTCCTAATGGTGCCGAAGCAGCTGTTCACGCAGCCCGAGTTTATTTCAATTCTACTCACAGTGCTACTAAGGCGAATGTAAAATTGGATTTTCGTAACGCATTTAATGAGCTTCGGCGGGATACTATGCTTGCCGCAGTGATGAATAATTTTCCTTCAATTTATCCATATGTTTATCAATGTTATGCTCAACCAAGTGATCTGTTTTTCAACGGAAACACTATTTCTTCTCAGAGAGGTGTACAACAAGGTGATCCCCTGGGCCCAGCACTTTTCATCATAACCATTCACTCTTTAGTTAAATCACTGGATACCGAATTAAACATTTGGTACTTAGACGATGGAACAATTGATGGTGAACCCGAGATAGTTCTTTCATCTTTAATAGAAATAAATAAGAAGGCGTCACTTCTTGGCTTGCGTCTTAACTTTTCTAAATGCGAGGTGGGTTGTCTTGGAACAGATGAAACCACATTCGATGAAATCTTTAGAAGTTTTAATGAGGCTGCACCGGGCATACGCCCTCTAACAATCCAGAATGCTTGTCTTCTAGGTGCTGCTCTCACGTCGGAAGTACTCACTAACGTGCTATTGAATAAAATATCTACTTTAGAAGTGTTCTTGTCTCGACTTCCCTCAATTTCAGCTCATTCAGCCTTTTTCCTTTTACGAGCATCTTTATCAATCCCTCGCTTAACATATTTTTTACGATGTTTCCCATCTTGGCATGAGAGTTCTTTGCTGGAAAAATATGATACTGTCCTGAAAACTGGCCTTGAATCAATTTTGAACTGCTCCTTAAATGACAACTCTTGGACACAAGCATGTTTACCTGTTGGTTTGGGCGGTCTTGGTATTCGACGAGCTGTGGATATGGCGATTCCTACATTCTTAGCGTCATACCACGGATCTCTGCGTTTAATCGAAGCTCTCCTTCCACAGGGTTATTGTTTGGACCCAGATGATTCAGTTCAAGAAGGCTCTAATAAGTGGGCAAACTTAGCAGATACAAGCCTTCCGGAGATTAACAAAAAGTGTTATCAGTCATCTTGGTATACACCAATTGCATGTCAATTACATAATCATTTGTTACAATCTGTTGTTGTTCCGGAAGATAAAGCCAGGCTTCTTGCTGCCTCGTCTCCCGAAGCGGGTGCATGGTTGATGGCGATACCTTCTCCGCCTTTAGGCCTTCATTTGTCAAATGAAAGCTTTCGAATTGCTGCAGCCTTACGTTTAGGCTTAGCAGTTTGTGAGCCTCATCTTTGTCCAGCTTGTGGGGATGAGGTTAACCAACGTGGCCCTTCATGCATGAAGAGCGCTGGTAGATTAGCCCGACATTCCTCTGTAAATGATATAATACTACGAGCCCTCAACACAGCTGGATTTCCTTCAATACGGGAACCTTCTGGTTGCTGTCGTTCGGATGGAAAGCGACCGGATGGGATGACACTGGTTCCATGGATGAGAGGTAAATGTTTATTGTGGGACTTCACATGCGCTGATAAATACGCTCATTCAAGTCTCCCTCTGTCAGTAATGAACGCTGGAGCTGTTGCTAATCGCAGAGAAGCTGAAAAGCAAAGAAAATACAACAACCTTCTCGAAAAGTTTGTTTTCACTCCAATCGCTATTGAAACAAGGAGTGCTTGGGGTGCAAGAAGTCTTGAGTTCATTAGGGAGGTAGGAAGACACATCTCTTGTGTTTCCGGCGAAGTTCGCTCCACATCTTATTTAATACAGCGAATATCCGTTTCTATCCAACGTGGTAACGTCTCGTCGGTCCTTGGCACTTTACCACCTGGCACAGAACTGGATGAGGTGTTTTTTCTCTGAGAAGAATTGTTTTATATATAATAGTTTGAAAATTATTTGAAAATTGGGATGTGTGAACAGTATTGAGCATGGTGTAGAACAGATCAAGTTTATGTGGTCAAAACCTAGTAAATATACTTCACAATTTTATAAATTCTCAAAAGTTAATCCTAAATTCTCGACACAAGTTAATCTGAAATTTCGTTGTTTGTAGAATAGATATTTTAGTACATTTGTTAGCCGAAAATAATCTATGTTATAGTTAATTGTTTTTTATATTTAAATTGTTTATTAACAAAAAATATATATTATATGTGATAATTAAAAAATATACTCTTTGGAATGTAAATAATAATTTAGGTATAATGTATATATTATAATAAATTTCACTCGAATGAAAAAAAAATAATACATGAGTTTTAATAAATAAATAACGAAATTATTGAAATATATTGCAGGGAAAGTTGGATATTATTTCAAATGACTAATGCAAATCCTGTAATTTATATACGTGATTTGCTGTTTGGGAAACTTGAGTTATTAGGTAAGTGAAAATAAATTAGATCTATTTCATTGGGGAGTGACTGTGTTAATAGAGGTCCAAAAAATCCAAAGTCGAGTTGATAAAGATTAGGTACTCTATTCGTTGTAAAGATCCTCTTAGTAATTCCGTTTTCCTGTTTAAAGTGTTTCTTATGTTTCTTGTTTTTTTTCTGATAATTTTAAAAATATTTGGCTAACGCTTATTTTCGTTAGCTCACCTCTTTTTGGTAAATGTTCCTCTATTTCTTCAATATAAGCATTTGTTTTGTGTAATGGTTGTATTTCGGTTTCCTTTATAATTCATGTGAAATTTTGTTTACAAAATGCACATATCCTTTTGGATTCTACAAACTTTATATCAGCAGTTCTTTGGTAATTGTAACAGATTAGGGATATTGATATTATTATTACATTAGTTTTGCCGAAAGATGTAAACTTTTTTCTGGTCTGCTTATAATAGTTATTTGCGTTATTATATCTTACAGTTAACAGTAATCGATCACTACGGAAGGAGTAATAAAAACTTTTTAATGTGTTTCTATATATATACTTCTATCCTATGTCGAGACCTCTAATTATTTCGTTTAAGTATTTACGGGTTTTTCTGTGTTTCTAAATTATTTTCTGCTCTATTTCCTCACTTGACATCTGTTAATTTTACAAATACTCATTGGAAGCCCAGTCTTAGTTTAAATTAATACAAGTAATTGACTAAGTGCCAACTATTGATAACGGATATAAATATCTTAACTAGAATACAAGAAATTCGTTAGCTAGCAGTCAAATAGTAATTGTAATTTTATCTTATGTGTCCTTGGGCTGGAATTTATTGCTTCGTGGTCACCTCACACTCTACATCAATCTTCTATCAAGACTGAACCTGTGTGGAGCTATTCCTTCTCAACCTACTTTCCTACTTTATTATCAATTCTCTGTAGAAACACCTAATCCGTAGGTATAAATTCACATACATTTTTTCTGGCATATAGTAACATTTAAGGTTATTCTATGTTTTTTGTACTAATTATAATTTTTTGCAGTTTCCTTTGGCGGAATCTTTGCATTGTGCATTGGTGGAAGCTTTCTTTCACTGGTGGAAGTTGTGTATTTCCTTCTCCGTCCTCTATTTATGTTTCTAATACGTTTGAGAAATAAACAGCAAGCATCACATTCTATGTTAGAGCATACTAGCTACAGTTCAGAGAATCTTAACACTAGTGCTTATATTAATATCTCAGAGGTTAATGAATCCACCCGCTCCTCAATCTCAGATATCACAACAGTAAGCGTAGATTCTAGAAAACATGAGAAGGTACACAAAACATCTATTAATTATCGTCAAGCATGGGCAAAGAAGAAAGTGTCCAGAAACGGAGGACTACGAGAAAAGACAAGTACCACCAGGTATGTCAAGAGTACGTAGTACTTTAAAAGCTATATGTCTGTTACAAGCAAAAATACCTAAAATAAGGGCTCAAATGTTTTAGAAATTTCATAGGACGGCGCTACTCAATATTGTTTGTTAGTATATAAAACTTGTTTGTATGCATTTTAAAAAAATAAAAACTTGCGTATAATGTAGAGAAGGCAATCTTTCTTGTGCCTGATGTGCAACGCACTAATAATGTGTCAATGCACTTAATGAAAGAATAATATAAACTCGGATAACATTTTTAGATTGATCACAATGTATGAGTTTAAACTTTTTCAGTTCCGAAGATTACTAAATCACTCATTACACAACTAAACCTCATACACTGGCTGAAAGCAAAATTCCGAATTTCGTGTTATAAGAATTTACTGATCAGGAAACCGCTGTTGTATTTTGTAATTTTAGTGAAAAGATTCAATTTTGTACACAATTTTATCAATAGACATCACTAATGCGCGATGCCCTAGAAGTGGGGTTAGGAATGTTACTATCCTGAACAGGATTAGATTATAGAGCGTGAGTAATAATATTGTGGTTCCGTTATCAAGAGATCCCAATAAGTTTTCTTGTGGTCTTGTTTATTCTCTTCCTTTTGGTCTTCTTTATTCTTGGAAAAATGGTTTGATGGAAACGACGGTAATATATTGGATTTTGGTTTCACATATTAATGTTACGTAAAGCCTTTTTAGTGTAGGATTTAGTTTACAACTGTTCCTTGATAATTCATGAACACACTTAGAAAACATGTTTCACTTTTTTTCTGAATGGAAGGAAGGCTACAATTTCCTGCCCCAGGCTAAATGTTCTCAGTTTATGATGCCTATCATATGTCTTTTTTGTATAAAAAACTATCTACGGTTCGCCTTTGCAAACGTCCTGATTTTTATGAGAGTTTTTCGCTCTATTTATTTGACGGGACGTTACAAGATGACAGTTACCCAGAATTTTGGGCTCGTTGCCGAAACGTAAATAACAGGTTGATTGTCTAGATCATATTTGTATATATGTGTTTATTGCAAACTTAATGTGTGCTGGTAAGCATTGCATTTTTTCTGGTGTTTCTGAACGATGGATGCCAAGTTGGATGTTTTTTCCACTTATTCTACTTGGACAATATTAGTGTTGTTAAAAGTTGGTAAAAATTGGCACTTGTCGTTAAATATATCGTCAAATCACTGAAAACATCATGCTTTTTGCACCAGGTGTTGATCATAAATATTTTGATGATCCCAAAGCGTAAGATAATTTCTGCTTCTAAAATTGTTTCCATATTTTCTGGTAATTGAATTTACAATTACGTTACAAAGTATCTTGTGGCTAGTTTTTGCAGCCACTAAATTGTGTCTGATCTTGAAATATTAAACCGGAAATAGCCCAACGGCGTCAAATTCTTAAGATTTTGAAAGAGCTTCTACTGGGTACTGTAATAATTCGCCTTGTGCTTTATACAGGTTTTTTTTAGTTTTAGTAAATGAACAATGTTTGATTATTATATGTTCTATTCGTCAGATAAACATATGCTAATTAAATGCTTCTGAAATTCTTCCATAAATTTAAACCAGGCTACGCGTACTTGTAACTCCATTATTGCTACTAATTAATAATATTTAATGTTACCATGTTTTAATATTGGTATTAGAATGTTATCGCTCTTCAAAGTATGTCCAACATAAGATTTATTATTTTTGAGTATGTATTACTATTGGGAAAATTAAGGGTGATATTTGGAATTACCTGTCAAATGCAATCGAAAATAATCATATGCTTACTTAAAGTTCTTTTAACGAAAGGAAACGGAAAATATTCAATAATAAAATAACACATAAAATAGGATTAAACTACATAATTCAAAAGGAACGACAATCTTGTTTGTACACATAAAAATCTAAAAGCAGATTTGAATATTAAAGCTGTGCAATCTATGTTTGGTTAGCAGCAGGTCTTATGGATAAAATATTTACATCTTTTCTTTCAGCTTAGGAAAACGATCTACCTCAGGAATCAAAGTGGACACAAGTAACAGAATTCAAGCATTTCGTTATGCAATTGGTGAAGCCCTTAAAACATACATTCACCATTGTTCATTGGACTGTGTGAAATATATTTTAAAGGCACCAGGAAAATTTCTCAGGTTAAAATAGCTCACCTGTATAGTTTCTTTAAGACATATAAGCTTTAAATTTATTATTCCTATTATAAAGTGTGGCCCAAATCAGGTATACACCCCTGCATTTCCCAAATGTCACATTCTAATTATGGATTTATTTGGTTCGGCTGTACCGAGCTTAAGATATAAATAAAAAGACATTAAGAACAAATAATAAAGTAACTAAATATACCTGATGGATAACAATAAGAAATGGTATGAAACACAATGAGCAGATCAGTTCGAGACTGTATACCTACTTTTGGGTTACCCCGTATGCAGGATATTCGCTCAGGTTCAAACATTTGGTCACGATCCAATAACTACAGTGGGCTCTCTCAACCGGTCTGTTCTAAACTGTCTGTCTTCTAAACTGCCCATCCTCTAAGAAAAAAGTCATTTTCGTTTTCTGATTAGGTCCGTGCTTCACACGAATGTATCTTACAGCTAACTCAAACGTGTTTTACCTTTAGTAAATGTGTTTTAAAATATAGTGTTGTACCTCACTCGGCATTTCTCTGACATTTCACTCGATAACAATATACTGTATTATCTGAGAGTTTGAAATACAGAAATATATTAGCTAACCTGTTAGAGTATGCAATAGGGTGGAGCGTTTTGCACTTTTGTTGGAAATTTGCTGACGGCCAGTGCGAAAAAGGTGCCATTAGTAGGATCGACCTTACAGTTTTTTTTTTGTTTTTTTTGGGACAAACCCTTACTCTGCCCCAACGAACTTAAGTTTTTTTAAGTGTTTGTTAGGCAACACGCACAACACCAATGACAAAAAGCTACTTGTGGTTGTTTCTAGAGTGACCTGATGACTATAATACAATTATTTTATTAAACGAAGCTTTCAGCAATGCCAGTAAAAGTTTTAAAATATTTATGAGTCAAAGTACAGCCATATTAGTTCAGTTGTTGGAAATAATGCCCAGATTTTGTTTGGAATACCACGTTAATGATGACTATAGGCATTGCTCTTGATATAACACGATTTGCTTTTGGCTACTCTTCGCTTGTTATGTACAGCGACAGCAAATGCCATCTAGCGACAGGCTACACAACTTCGTGGTTGCTTACTTTGGCCACGCTCTTCGAGCGTCGTCGCAACGTCCGGCTCCGTCCGGAAGATTCGCCCACCTCCCGCTTGCCTCGTTGGCTCCAGAACCTACGCCGAAGTTTCTACAATATTCTCGCTCGAAGTTCGGCGGTGGCTTAATATTGCGTACGTAGGCCAACTAATCGAACAGGCCAGCTTGTTGCAGCTTAAGCTTTAACAGTTTTAGTTCGGTACTGTTTCTGTTAAGACAGAGAGTTTGTGCTTTGCACTTAGAATTATAGTCTTCTTACCAGTCAGACACATGGAAGTTCAGAAACATGGAAAGCAACATGAAGAAAAAGCCTCATAGCAGACCAACGCGGGAAAGTGTGAAACGACGCTTATTTGGCACTCCAAATGAAATGAGTGAACTGCAGTCATCCACGTACGCTGACGTTATGCGACATTATCATTGGTTTCGAAGTGGTTTAAGTAGTGACGAAAGTGTAACTAAATTATCAGTGACTGACATTTGTAAACTAGTTGGATAAAGAGTTGTTCATATTCGGCGTAAAGTAAGCATCCCTATGGTTTCAGAAAAGATAGTTTCTGACGTGCTAAAAACATTTTATAATAAGTCTTGCACCAAGGAAAAACATTTTAGTCGACAAGGATAAGAAGCAACACTTCGTGTCCGTTTTGTTGCACACGCGGAAACGTCACTTTTTGATATTTCGTTTTGCAAATGTAAAACCGCTGAAGATTGCAACTGTTAGAGGAGATGCAAGATTCCAAAACGAGAATTCAAGTTCCTTTTGGACTAGAGAACATCACGGAAAATGAGCATTGGTAACACTGACGTCCGAACAAGCAAATCTCTCTCAAAGATGTTTTTCCGTAAAGTTAGCAGATTTAGAGGCTAGACAACCAAGAAAGACGCTGGAAGTGTTGAAGCAAGTTCATCAAATAGTGGGATTAGGCATAGGCACAGGTCAAAGATACTGGCGTCGTCAGGGGAATGAAGTGAAGCTGTTGAATCGGGAAGCATGTCGAGATCTGTTTTCGAGGCGCCACCAAGAAGGAAACATGCCTAAAGAACATCTGTCTGTTGCTTTGATCGTTTTTGCCGTACTTCAGGACGTAAGACTCATAATGCCAAAGGAGAAAAATATTATTCTTGACAGATCTAAGGTACGAAGAGAAAACGATAAACTCGGTGAGAAGATCCAGAGAGAAAAGGCTCCCATAGCCCGGGCGATTACAAGTATCTACTTTGACGGAAAAAATGATGCAACTCTTGTGCAATAAAAAAATAACGGCAAACTACGAAGACGAGAGGCTACAGAACAGCATATCACAGTTCTATCGGAGCCCGGTTCAGAATACTTGGGTCATGTCACACCTTGGTCAGGCACTGGCAAGGGTATTGCCGACTCTATATTGGAGTTTTTAGAGAAGAACCAGTACGACTTGTCAAGTCTCGAGACAGTCAGCAGCGATGATCATGGCACGAACACAGGATGGGATAACGGTGTGATAAGTCGGATACAAAGATCCATAGGAAGGGAACTGCTGTATCTCATTTGCCTTCTTCATACCAACGAGTTGCCATTTCGACACCTGGTTACCGAATTGGATGGTGGGACGACCGGACCCAACGAATTCTCCGGCCCCATCGGAAAGAAATTAAAGAATTACCAACGTTGACTGATCGTCTCCTTTACACCCGTTCCCGTTGATTGGGTGCCTGAAATGAAAAAAAACAGATGGTTTAAGCACAGATCAGAATTATCTTTGAAATTTGTCATGCTGTTGCTACAGGAATGCATAATACCGATCTAACAAACAGAAAACCAGGACCATTATCACATTTACGATGGGTTACATTGGCCTGTAGGATGCTTCCCCATTACACCAGTACTGATAAACCTAGTTCAAGTTTGTGTCTACTTTGTCAGTACATTGTTAAAGTATACGCTCCCGTCTGGTTTTCAATACGGCGAAATCCTTCGTGCGAAATGGGCGCCATGCATCTGTTTGGCATAGTTAAGCTATCTCGTTTTCTGCCCAAAAAATTTACAACACATAGTTCATTCTGTTCTACAAACAAACTGATACTACACTCATCACGAAAATCAGCTGATACCGATGACAGCAGATGAAAATCCGCATATTCGAACGTTAGGCTGGAGAAGGATAAAAAAATGCCGCATCCAAAAGACTCCGAGATCAAGCCGCCCTCGTGACTTCATTGTTCCGAAAACTTTACAGCTGAAAATTTCTACGACATGATTAATTGGCCTAAATGTCTAACTGAGCCGCTAATCACACGAAACATAACGGATCAGCAGATTTAAGAAAACATCCGAACTTCAGCTACTCTAACAACAACATTCCCTTGACATAGTCAAGCTGTGGAACGCCTTGAGCAAAATAAGCGAAGAGTTGCACAAAGAAAATCGTGTTATATCAAGGGCTATGCCTATAATCATCCTTAACGTGGCATTCCAAACAAAATCTGGACATTAATTCCAACAACTGAGCTAATACGGCTGTACTTTGACTCATAAACATTTTAAAATTACTTACTGGCATTGCTACAAGTTTCTTTTAATAAAATAATTGTATTATAGCCATCTGGTAACTCTAAAAGCGACCAGAAGTAGGTTTTCTGTCATTAATGTTGTTCGTGTAGGCTGAAAAATAATCAATAATCCAAGAGTAAAAGTTATCTTTCATAAAGCAAACTTATCAAACTTAAAAGCGCAATCAAGGCCAAACAGTTGAAACAACTCTAACATTTTTACTTTTTAGAAAAAATAATTTCATCACACGCCCGAAATATTTATCTCGGAATTGACCTTATATAAATATAAGAATAATAAACCGGAATATTCAATTTTAGGAACATTAAACCTGTAAGGAAACAAGTAGCCAATTATATTGCTAAGACTTTAGGTACAATCCCGCTGCCTTTTTCTCTCGACCTGGATTTTCAAATATTAATCGCGTCAATTCTTGCAATTTAATTCTAATCGCTTGTGGAAACAAAATCACAACCTACATTAACACTTATAAACGAGTACAATACACGCTACAGTCAAAATAAAGAAAATTCGACTCGCCTTTAATCATTTTTTAAGTTTTACCTCGTGTTCCTCGACATTTCTGGCCGTAATTTGCTCCAGACTCAATAAGAAAAAAATGAGAATAAACCAAGGTCTAGTAAGCTTCAGCTTCTTCCAAATTAACCGATTCCAATTCTCTCACTAACACAAAGTGAAAAATAGATCGTAAATCCTCAATTTCCCTCATGCAAAAATTCAAAAGATCTTTTAATTACTGCCGTTTTATACTTGAGTTAAAAAAGTGACTTTCTTTCATTCTCTTGAGTCTATTAAGCCTCCCCTTTTGTCTTTTAACAAGACTTCAGTTAACTCTGAATTCACACAAACTTGAAAAATCACGTACACGGAGCTAAGCACTAAACTTATTTTCAGAAGCAACATAATTCTCACTACAGTTGATTATTCTCATTTCACTTTCCTGAGACACTAATTCTGCCACCAAAAGGAAACCAACCCAAACATGATAGCAATCAAAAGACGAAAATTCAAACGGCCTCCATTAAAGCGCTGCCCACTTAAATCCAGCAACACAATATCGATGCATCCAGTATCACGATTCAACCACACCAAACACACAAAAAACTTTAAGTCCGTTGGGGCAGGGTAAAGAGTTGTCCAAAAAAAAAATTAAAAAATTCAGTAAGGTCGGTGCCACTAATGGCACATTTTCCGCACTAGTCGCCATCGAATTTCCAACAAAAGTGCAAAACGCTCCAGCCTAGTATGCAAGCCATAACCTTTGATACGCTACCAGATCCCTTAACTGTGGTTAATATAGGTCTCCGATTTACAAGGCGTTCCGTAATCACGATTGAGTTGTGCTCAAAGAACAAGATATCAGGTGATGAACAATTAAGAAAGGTGTAGCAAATAATGCCCTACAGTTGTGTTGATTGCATCATGTGGATTTGTTTTATTCTATTCAAAATTGTTTTATGTAATAACTTACTACAACCTGATCCAACCGCATGAATTTACAATTAGCTAGTAAAAGGCTCATCAATACTTATTAAAATCGATGACATGAGATCAGGGCCGGATTAAGGGAGGGGCTTAGAGGGGCTGTAGCCCCTGACCCTCAGGTGCACAGAGGCTTAAACTATGATCAAAATCTCGACTGGCTAAAAAAATCATGAAGATACAATTATCATTATAAAACAAAATATGACCAAAAATATGAAACATATTGCTTTAATTTTTTTTACTGTACTTTCACAGAAATGTTTTAGGTGAAGTCCGCAGGGACAACGAATTTTGTGTAGCTCGGGGCCTCCAGACGAGTTAATCCAACAATGCCTTAAATATAAAAAATATCAAGTCGATTCATCTAGCAATATTGACAGAAGAAAGGATTATCCAGTTTACACGTTAAGAGCCACACATGAAATGAACTCTCACACTGGTGCATACAGATGTTCAAAAAGTTCATTCTTCATGTTATAAAATAGACGAGTGATGCTTCTGAACGATTACATGTGATCGAGCTCACGAGTACATGTTATGCACTAAAAAGGAGTCGCAATAGTGTGTGCCGTACAAATATAACTAGTCCATCCGAATGTAATGTCAAATTTTTTTAACTTCGTCACTGACAAAATCCGTCCCATTTTTTATATGATTTCTCCGATTGGTTAATATCTGCTCTTCAGTGTATAATACTTAGTTTGATATGACGGAAATTTGATTAAAATCAAACACATCCCACGTACATTGGATGTCTTGTTGGAACGCGTTTGAATTTACCTATTTTTATATAATGTTTGTCAAAATGTGCATACTCTCAAGTGGTGGTAAACACTTACTAATTATGACTTGAAATATTTTATATAGAATCCTCGAGATATAGATTATCGTAGTGGGTCAGGGCAGTTAAATATTGAAATTCAAATATGGATATATTTTGATGAATTTTGTTAAAGTAGTAACAAAGATATGCTTTTAAACACTGTAGTAAGACAAAGTATGATGGTAGAATTTCCTACGAAGTGAATTATTGACTACGGTTTCTCCTGTTTACTTATAATTCAATTCAAGAAAGTCGCATGAATTGGAGTAGATTAGGTATACAACATTCAACAAAAAATGATGGTTCCTCTTTAGTAAAGCTATGTCTCCAAAAATATATTTCACTGCAAAGCAAGTAAAGAAAATTTAACTAATGAATTAATACACCTTTAACTAATACAATAATAACTGAAAGTGTATATACAGGGTGTCTCAAAAGTCACTTTGACAAAAGATAACTCCGTTATTATCAGTCACAACAAAATGTAAGAGAAATATATCTCCAAATATGATGTTGTCAACCTGAAGTAGAGGATTTTTTTAAATCGGACGATCCGTTTGAGTGTACACTATTTATTCTCCCATTAATGAAAATTAATGAAAATGCAACCTTGGCATTTACCTCGACCAACAACGTAAGTGAATGAAGTTACTGTTTGAAATGGAGGCTGGCCATCGACATAGCATAAAACACTGTAACTTTATTCACCGATGTGGTGCGTCCTGGTAACGTTGTATTTTCATTTAATATTAGGGTTTACAGCCTAAACGGCTCGTCCGATTTAAAAAATACCTTCACTTCAGATTGACAAAATCATATTTGGAGATATTTTTTCTGTTGTAACTCTTATATAACAGAGTTACCTTCTGTCAGAGGACTTCTGAGACCACCATATATATATATATATATATATATATATATATATATATAAGCTCGAAACTTCTACTGAGAATTATCTTCTCAGATTAACTACAAATTAAATCGTATGTTTTTAAAACATTATTTCTGATAATTTGTCACTTTCCTTCAATAACAATATCGATTATAATTTTGAACGGTGACAATGCATTTTGCTTTCAGATTCTTTTGGATATCAGTGCTGATAGTATTTGCCGTTCTTGGGAGTATGACATTACACTCGTTATGGATAAAATTTAGCGAGAGTCCTTTGATGTTCATTGAAGAAAGAAGAACAGTTTACAAAAATTTTTCTCCTCCAGCTTTTGCAATATGTAACACTTACATCTACATATATAAACTACCGTAAGTGTTCGTTGTATTGCGTAATATATACTACAAAGACTTATGAAAATGGTTTTGAGTGTGTACAGATTTTTATCGTTTTAGAAACAAGACGGTTTGTCTGAGGATTGAATTCTTACCTATTATTATGCGTGAATTCTCTGTCATGATTTCAAGATGCAGATTAGTAACAGCTAATCATTTTATAGTTCAATAGAATACAACTTAATTTTTAACTAAAATATTAAGGATAATTTTGTCTTCTTACATGTCGGATATTACACGCAAAATTGTACTTTAATAGTGTCAAACACCTTGACAATAATTCCTATAACGGATTTTAAAATACATATTTCGGTGAAACATCTAGGATTTAAATGAACCAATTATTTCAGAAACTTGTTATATATTGCAGAAGGATCGTAAATTATTAATTCATTTAAGCTTCAAATATTCACTTATTAAAGTAAAATATTCTATTTCTTATTAATTACCTTTTAATTATTAATTAATTACACTTACATAATTAGCATTAACAAAGGTATGTAAAGTGTTTTCTCACTGAACAGCACGGCTGGAGTCCGGTTTCATTGTCCCAGTATACCTCAGCAGAGTTTACCATGGATATAAGTAAATCTTTTCACTTCAAGAAATATCCACCAGAGAGCACAAATGTACGTACCTTACGTTCTGATCACCAACTCTCGCTCATGGGCGAACCCGCTGTAGCCTATTGTTATTCCAAATTTTCAAGTTCCATGAAAAAATGCTCGGGCTCCTCAGCAAACTCGCACAAGTATATATTGGAAATCGAAGCGATTTTTATTTCAATGCAAGAAATACTTTCAGAAGCAGTATTTTCAAAATGAAATAACAACAAAGAAGAGAAAATATGAATTTTAGAGAGGACATGAATAATAAGAATTAGTTTATCATGTCTGCATGATCAAATATTTAAGTATAAGTTCAACGTTGTTCATATTAATGAAAATATACCTCAGACCCTTAAACACCAAATCATGACTTTGCATCTGTAATAACATAATCGTATTATTATTTCTAAAAATTTATAATTTTTCCATGTTATATTAGGTATGTTAATTATTGAGCCATATATCATAAGTAGAGATTAAACTGTTTCCTTAATGCTATATGTGCGAAACGGTAAAAAAAATGAGTTTATGTTTTTAGAAAAGATCAAACTTTTTGTTTCAGAGCCAGAATTCGCCTTTATATTATATTTTTGTTTTTGCGAAATTCAGCATTACTTGCGATAAATGCGAATTAAAAGTAGAATTCTTGTTAATTATTGCTAATAATAACTAAAACTTGCATTTCCAAAATTACTTTAGAATTGTAGAAATAGTTGCATTTTACCGAAAATGTTCACGATCTAAATTAAATTCACCATAAAATCCGAAAACTTACATGGCGTGATGTCACATTTTAGGATTTGATATTGTTTAAGGAAGTTGACATTGTATCATTGTTAAACGGTTTAATTGTTAACCACAGGACTTTTCCTGTCAGCACGTTACGGCCAATATGGTTGCCAATCTTGAGTGTTGATGACGAGAGATACTTTTCCAAGTATCATATGATTGTTACTGACAGGAGTTGAGTTGAGTTGATTTTAGTTTAGCGTCCCTTTCAGCAGCGAGGCTATATGAGACGTGGACCTACTGATTAACGTGGAATCCGAACCACATGAGCTCCCGCCGGGAATCGAACCCGGGTCTCCCACGCCAAAGGCGCGTACGCTAACCACTTAGCCACGAAGGAGCTCTGTTACTGACAGGAGAACAAAATAGAAAGAAGAATTTGTAATGTCTCTCTGCATGGTATCCTTTAAATCAGGATATCGATAGAAGAATGTTTAAATTGTTGCATAAATTTATATATTTCCGTGAATAAATTAGCTAGAATGAGCACCTAGTCAAGGTATATCCTGATTTTTATATTAGATATACACCTTAGTACTAAAAATATACAGTTTACAAGTTCCATATTTAAAAAAAAAAACCTTGGGCTACATTTGAAAAAATATATGCGATAGATTTGTGAAAATTAATGCTAGAGAATCTCAAAGTTTTTGGGAAAAAGATTCGTATCTAATCATAAGGTAATATAGAAGAACGTCTTCATCGTTTTCCTGTGGAAACTTAATCCCCAAAAATGGAATATAATTTTCTAAAAAAAAAAAAGTCACAATAATAATTATAATTTAAATACAGAGAAAGTATAATATAAACTTGAAATCATAATGCAAAATTACAACAGGTCATCATGAAAATGGTAGAATGGTTACTTTTATGGTTAAAATTAGTATATTGTTATTAGTGTGGTAGATATTAATTTCTACCGGCTGAATATTAGTGTAAAATGAAAAGTAGATGCATTGTATCTTTGCAGAATAAAGTTTTGGTGAGAAACTATTACATGTACGAAATCGTATACCCTTTGATAATTCTGAGAACGTATAGCAATGCTTACAACAGACAGTTTCATTCTTTCATGAGAGCTTTGACACATTGAGACAATACCGAAAAACATTAAAAAAATTAATACACAGTATGATCGACATGCTTGCTGATTGTAGTGGTCACCTATAATAGATTGACTAGTATTTTCAATTTTTTTTATTTTTCATGAATAATCGTTTCTACATTTGCCTAACGTAGTCACCCCTTGCTCCCTGCGGAAAACCTTCCAGACTATTCACTAGCTTATTCCTACCCTAGCGACTAATAAATATATATTGTTTGGTGGCCACCTAGCACGCATAGATGCGTAACGTTTCAAAAATAATGGGTTTTCTGTATCCCCAAGGTTGCTTCGGGATTCCCAGGGAAGCGCTAACCAACTAGTCCATCATCTTCGCCTTCCCTGACACAAAATTGATACAATTTTTACTTCCTTGGTCATTGTAAATATTGTTGTATGTTCTGTTATTCTTATAATGAATAGTTGTTTATGTACCACACATGTGTATGCAAATTAACAATCTATACTTATATATACATAATTTACCAACAATTCGGTGCAAAATAACTGAGGGAATGATTTCAAAAAAGAAAAACGTTTATACATGAGCGACATTTCCATGTATATTCTTTTTAATGACATACCAATTTGCATGATATTGTCAATATGTATGCAATTTTTGGATCATGCACTAAGAAAATAACAGTGCAGAATGTTTTAGGGAATCATTCAAAACAAATAAAGTGAATTATTACTTTTATAAAACTTTTAAATGATGGGGTTTTCTAGACCAGAACAGAATGTTCCCTTTTAGTTAAGTAGCACTTGTTCTTACGTTACTATCACTTTCTCAAACGATTAACATATACATTATCAACGATGTTTTTAGATTATCTTCTTTAGAGAGAGGTATATTAATTTAATTCCTATTTGTAAATTCTCTGATCCAGTAAAGACAGCTTAATACGAAGGTTGCATGTGAATTTGTATTGTATCTGTTCTACTTGAACACTTGAAGCACTGCTCTAATAATTCCTGCAAGGAGTAACCTAAATATCTATGTGGGGCAAACACAGCTAGATTCATTTTGTCTTGTCCTGGCTTAGCACAACAAAGCTCGAGTGATTTCGTACTAATAAAACTAGCTTTCTTGGGCTGAAGTCCCAGAGCGAAACATATTTAAGTTTCCTCCAAAGCATATAATCAATATGTTTTGTACCAATCATATAAAGTTCAGTTAAAGATTGTTGGTTAATAGTAGTATAATAATTTGCACGTTAAGTTTCAGTGTAGCTCACATTTCTTGGTGTCAGCTGGCTGCAGGTAAAACAAATGTGCAAATAAGATCTGCTAGTTTAAACAAAGGATCAAAAATTAATTCAATGTGATTAACGTAACAAAAAATGTGGTAATATCAGTGGGTACTCAAGACAAAAAAAAAAAAACTAATTTTGAATGGTACTTTACGCATTATCTGTTTGCTTTTCACGTACATAGAATTCATATTGTTTTTATTAATATTATACAAATCCCTCTATATAAATGCCTTTATTTGCTTTAAAAAGAACATTTTTTATGTTGCTTTGAATTTTATTCTGTGTAAAGAGTAACCGAAAGTAATACAGTTTATCTCCTGAGAAGGCGGATGGATTTAATTTTCAATTGAGTTCCTTCGTGGCTAAGTAGTTAGCGTACGCACCTTAGGCATGGGAGACCTGGCTTCGATTCCCGAGCTCATGTATATTGGATTCCACGTTAATCAGTAACTCCCGTCTCATATTTCCTTGCTAGGGGATGGGACGTTAAACTAAAAATCAACTCAACTCAATTGATTTTTAGTTTAGTGACCCTCTCAGCAGAGTGACTTCATGAGACATGAATCTACAGCTACACACGGGATTCGAATCACATGAGCTCCCACCAGGAAACAAACCAAGTTCTCAAACATCAAAGGCGAGTACTCTAATCGTTTATCCACGCGGAACTCTTGGAAAAAAGGAAATGAGATTCGATGTTCAACACATTATATTCAAGCACAGGAGAACATAAAGATTTATCGTATTATTGCATTGTGTGTGCTCAGTTTTCCACAGATAAATACCGAATCAGTTTCGGTCATTCGTACTATTCTACTCTTCTCGGTACCTAACATAAATTACAGAAATCAAAACGTTATCAATTTACCGGTAAATTACAAATAATGAAAAGGTTATTACTTTTCTAGTCAGAACAAGTGTACATTTTTCATTACTAGACTTGGCTGCCTTTTTGCTACTTTGGATTAACAGAAGTAAATAAAACTACTAAAGCAATAAGACCTTCGGAAGATTTGTGATTATCTTCTACACATTATATGTTTACAGTTTTTTAATTCAGAGATTAAGGATGTATTTGAATTATTTAATTTCAGAAAAAAGAAATGATATGAAATCTTTAAGGTTTATGTTCCACGATTATGCCGGTTAGGCAAAAGGAGACAGTGATAATAAGGAATGAATAAAATGGTGGAATGAAGAAAGTAGGAGGAAACGGGAGACCTGAACCCCTAAAAAACCAACGAGTACGGTATTATTGCACAACAAAGTCCACATTGCACGAGCTGAGATCGAACCAGGAACCACAAGCACAAGAGATGAACGCTCTACCACTGAGCCACCTTGCCACTATTTAATTTGAGAAGAAATCGTGTAGTTGTTTCTGTGGTAGTAATATTAGTTTATGTTTAATCCAATAGTTTATTTCATCACATGAGACACGCAAACAGTTTACAACACAAAATAAATTTCCACACAGTGATAAACATAACTTTTACGGACGTGTAGCTTAGTAAATTTATATGCTTAGATCTAACAGTTTCATAAACTAGAATTCAGAGGGTAAATTTTAACTGAACTGATGTTTAAAGAGGTTAGATTATGAAGTATCGCAATACATGTTTCAACTTCTCACATTGTTAAAACACTAACTCTAATGCTAATATTTCTAAGTATATAATAATTTGGAGTGGGGAATTAGAAGTAGGGAATATATTTTGAAGTAAAACCGAAACGTGTAAACTTATCAGGAAAAATGTAATAAATTTCTTGGATGATGATTTATTATGCCATACATGTTACTGCGCCTAATGTTATTACGTTCATTTTGTCACTCCCTTCAGTACTCAGCATCTGTATTAAACTTCACACTTTCCACAATTAGATTAATAGTCAGCCTATTCATTCACATGGATTACAAAATATATGGAGAGTTTTACTATTGAGGCTGATCGGTCTTGTTTTATTAGTTTAAAACACCCGCTAAGGCTACCCAAAAACCACTATAATGTCCTCTTATATGAGTCTATACATAAGAGTACAATTTCTCTGAATAAGTAATATTCCACTGCATAGCAACTTAAAAGTCAACCACCTCGTTACACCTTCTTTCTACACATAAATACATATAAATCGTTTTGAGGAAAATATGTGTTTCGTTTTCTTTCAAATATTCTACTAAAGATTTAATTTACCCTTCAGAACAAAAGAACTCTCTTGAGAGTTTGCCTGCTTCAACCGGTAAAGTGAATGTTTAGTCTTTAATTTAATTAAAATTACTAGTTTAGAAAAGTAATTTTATAATAAATCGTGACAAAAACCCTACACCGTAAAAATAGTGGATCAAACTAAAATGTAACCTTGGTATCGTGTTCTTTGCTATCTCCTATCTCTTTGAGAAAATGAATCACTTTACCTTTCAAAAATTAAATAGAACAAATCTTGCCATTTTACATTTCGGCATCGCTTTTTTCATCGAAAGCATTGGCACAAGAATCCTACTCCACGAACTCCATCTTAAACCTTCTAAATTCACTTATCAAATTTTCCACTGCCTACAAAATAGTCATAATACTTCAACTGCAGAAATATCGATAGCTTGTCTTTTCGATTCTTGATCATGACGTCCGACAGGATTTACTCTTCCGTTTACTTGAACTTTTATCGAAGTATTCTCATGATTGAAAATATAGAAATTTCACTTCAAATGACTAGCAAAAGATTTATCAACGCTTCTGAAGACAGGAACCTAAATATAATGAATTTGTACGTAATAAATGATGAGATATGGAAAAAAGAATGATGATATCATTGGGGGATGTCTTATCTCTAGGTGTATAATTAACAAGTTATATTTTTACATACAGGATTAAAGAAATATACAAATAAATTATAACTATTTCTTTCATTTGAAATGTTATTTTCCTCAAATATTTAATTTAATTCAAGTTTGAATAAGTTACAAGGAGAACACTTTCATAATCATATGTAGAACGTTTTGTTAATTAACTAACAAAAGCGTTACACATTGTTTTGTTTCAGACCATGTGAAACGTTGATAGTAAAGTGCGAAATAAACAACAAACCAGTAGATTGCTGTTCTTATGTTGATATCCAAGAGAAAATAGGTGATCCATGCTACATTTTCAATTCTCCCATGACCAGGTAAATTATATTAACGAAATGTATTAACAATTAGAATAATAATTTACTTTCACAGGCATTGTAAGTTTCTACCATTACTAGTATCATGGTTACCTTCTAATTTTAGATTCGTTGCGTTATTAAATATAGTATACAAGGCAATTAATATTCTATAATTACATCCTAGAAAGCATTACTTTCTCCTAAAATGGAATCTCGTTCACCTATCTGGGCAACGTCAGCTCCTACAAATTTATACCAGCAAATCTCAGTTCTAAATTTCTTCCTTGCAATGGTATGTTCAGAGTACCTCGCACACGTTCAATGACAAAGCACGAACAGTTACAAACACGTCATTTTAGAGGATGAATTTCGTCCGATATTGCCCATCATTCTTGTTATTACGTATATATATATAAGAGTCAAATGATAGACCGGGTGTCTTTTCCCCTTCACCAAGTTTTATTACAAAATATAATATAATAAATACAAGTGTCTCCAATATGTCTCTTCCTCAAAATGACCAAGTGAAGGAATACTAAATGTTTTGCCGGGTGCCCCTTCCACTCATGGCAGTTTCCAGATCACTTTGACAGGTTGTAGGTTAAGATTATAAGTTTAAGATGGATCCCTAGCCGAGTGCAACATAGGATAAGGAAGAGGTGCTCCTAGTCCACACCGACATAGGAAGGTAAAGGTTAAGCGATGAGTTGATCGACTGATACTGGGTCCCTCGGTGGTCCTCCTTTTATTTGTCCTCCTCGGGTCCTTCCGTCTGCTTTCGGTGTTCCTCGGTCTTCCGTGTTCGCTTGCTGTCTGCTATGTTGTTTATAAATAATAGCACGTGTTGATTTGACACGTGCGTCTGTGGTGATGTGGGGATCCTTGCAATATATATATATATATATCGTATTATTATTATTATTATTATTACTATTATATTGTTAAGAAGGTCCCGTAACAATACGATAACAAAAATATTGTGCTAGGTTGGGGTTCTGACACGTGGCGTAGCTTGAACAATACCTGGGTCTACCGAAAGCTTGATTGAACTCTAGAGATTGAATCGCACTTCGAGAGAGCCCAAAGTGTATTAGATTCATTACGGGCTCGGTATCCATTATGTACCATCGAAACAAAGAAATGGTAGAGTATTGAAATTGATTACTAAACTTGACACCTACGAGAGGTGGGCAATCGAAACACTGGTATTTAAGTATTGTATCATCATACAGCATGTCCTCCAACATAGGAAAGAAATTGACCTCCTTATTACGTTTTATTTCCTAAGGGATTCTTAGGAAATTAAATTCATTCCCTCGATTAAGTAGCTTTATTAAAGAAATTTTAAAAAATACAAAAATGTGTTAACAACACATCACTCAGCCTTGGCCGAGAATGATACCTCGATCTTACATTTCCAGACTACTGATAGGTAGTTTTTGACGTAACTTTCGTGATGGTCATAAGTTTAATGCTGGTTATACTAGGAATAATCACAGAATAAGCTGTTTAGCCTTTCCCTTGTTGGGCCACGGTTTACAAAGCATTGAGAAAATTTTAGAGAAACGTTCACAATCATCGTGGGTTGTGTATGTCACCAATAGTCTACTATTGACGCAAATTACGTTGAATTTAAATCTGTCGATCACGATCCAGTGTAATTCTCATTTGGAAGGCTTGCTAGTTGTTCAAAATCTAAGTTTTTTAAGAAAACTGGAAAAATTGAAATAAATCTCCAAATGAATTAAAATTTCCTCGGAACAACGGAAAAATTATAAGCTCGTCGCGCGTTATTAATTCAAGCTGTCAACAAGGGACGAGTACGTTTCAGCTCGTTCCGAGACTCTCACTTTAAAAATAATGAAAATTTACAAAGTTGTTAACATTATTTTTTAAATTCTTGGGTTTTCCAGGAATCGACTTAAAATCACATATTACTGAACTAAGGTTATAACATGTGATTTAGCTAGTTTCTCCATATTGTAACTCGTTTACTACATCAGTAAATTTACTAGCGCTTACAATTTCTACCTAACACAGTTTGAATCTACAGTACATAAACTTTTATGCCATGCGCAGCTCGGGTGGGTTCAGTTTATGCTTGCTCACAAAACCGAACAACGCGATCAAATTAATAGGGAAGAACTTTAAATTTCTTTGGTCTGCCACGGGCAAGCAGAGACTAAGTTCACTTTTAAAATTGCTTAACGGTTGAAAATTCCCAACTTGGACAAAATTCACCATAGAACTCCCGTTTTTGGGACAGAGAAGGAGGTTGCTTACTCTCGCTCTTGTTCCGAAGTTGGCGGACATGAGTGTGTGTTGACTATCTTACAGTCTTTAGCCACCACACGCGAGTGTTATTATTTTCACACTTTTTGATAACATACTCACCGCGCAGAGTCTACATGCGTAGCAAGTCCAGATAACCACTGAGAGAGCTCCCGACCGACCACCGTGGGGCTACGAAATCGCGTTTATATACACTGGGAGTGCTTTTAACCTTGAGACCTCCTCTAACAGGGGAGATTAAACCTTGGACAAGCCTCTTTAGAGTGAGAGGGAAAGAAACACAATGAGAGAGAGAAAATGTTACTTCCTTGTTTGTCTGAATGCCGGAAGTCGCATCTGTTTCTGAATTCCCTCAAGATCCCAATTTAATATTAACACAAAGTTCTATATGACAAGACAAAACTAATTTGTTGAAGAGAACAACATATTAGCTGAAAGTATTAAACTAAATTTAATGATAGGAAATAACCTCCATGTCGCGTAGTTATCGCTCACAACAGCGTTTTTCCACCCTATCTCTGTTAAACATCATAGATCGCCGTTAATTCTGCTTGTCATCACTTATATACCTAACTCGTCTCTCTTTACCTGACAGATCCTCTACTTATCTCCTGTATTACATTCATTACACTCCTAACGCAAAATCCAGGAACCCAGTTCCCTAATAGTCCAATGTAAGTTTACGGCTTTTTACAGCTTTGCCAATGACTTACTTCGAACCGAGGATAGAACTCCCACATTTTTGAAATGATCATGCACACAGTCAGCAAGGTTCCTGTTGTGTTCACCCAATCAAGTACAACTCAGTCTCCTCTACTCATACTTCAGCTTTCTACTGTTTTACTAAATAACCTTTTCCGTGTGTACCGAACTTGCCTGTGAGTCGAACCCGGACACCTGTGATTCTTGCTCGAATACCGCTACAATATTCATCGTAAGAACTTTCACTAAGGACGTACATTTACCAAGAACTTCTATTTTGACATTTTCTGTTTCATACGCGACCCTCTGTATCTGAAAGGACAAAATATGTTGAACTCAAAGCCACTAAAACTGCATCAGAATAAATTCTTCAATCCTGCGAATAATTTTATAGTTTTTATAAATACAAATCACCATTTCAATCGGCCATTCTCTTCCCTGCTCTTCACACTTTAAATTTGTTCCCAAAAATTAAAAGATATCAGAGGGAAATCTAGGGTTAGCAGACGTCTGCTCTTGTAACTCTTTCTGTCGATGTTTCCCAGAACTAGTGCGATCGGCGGAAATACCAGCAAACTCCAAGGAAGCAGGAGGGTAAAGTTCAGAGGGGTGTAGGACTACAAATAAACTTGGTAAATGTTCGTTTTTTTCTCTTTTCGGACTATGTCCAGAGAATTTTTCGATGGCCTCATATATATATTGATGTAGATATATATAGCAACCATTGCTGTGGTCGAACCTCCGTAGAGTGGATTCACTTGAAACCTTTTTTGTAACCACATTTAGTAATTATTTTGTAACCAGGTCTATTAATCTTTTGCTCTATTTAGTGCAGAAATTGGGCACAGTTTTAAAAGGCTATGGCCTCATGCAGAATTTCGCAATTCCTATTTAACATAGAGTATGAATATATATTTCACCCCTATGTAAGACTGTGACTACTTTTTTAATCCCTTACACGCAGAATTTAGTAAAAGGTAATAATCATATTTTATTCCCTATATAACATAGTAGAACAAACACATGACTAGGCTACAAACATATATTCCGATATAGCAACCTTCAAATCTCTATTTAACGTATAGTCGTGTACTTTTTCTCTTTTGTGGTATCTTTTTTCGCAACTCCAATTTAACATAGCAGAGATTATAAAAGACTATGGCATTTTCTCAACCCCTATTAACCAAGGCTGCAAGTGCGTTATACCCCTAAGCAACATAGAAGAGCTAATAAAAGAGTATGACTTACTTTTCAACCCCTAGAAAAGAAAAGCTTAGATCGTCTTTTTAACCATTATGTAACGTAGCAAAGTAATACACATACTAGATCTTCCTAAGAAAGGCTACAAGGATTGTTGTCAACCCTCATTTAACATTGCAAAGATTGCAACTTCTATGAAGGAAAGGGTATGATTATCTCTGAACTCCTTACAAGCGGAATTTAACAACCTCTATTTAACATAGCAGATATTACACACGAACTTATTTTCTTTTTTGATCCCCAATTTAATGTATCTCAGATTATAAAAGACAATATCATTTTTTCAACTCTTATTACCAATGGGTACAAGCAAGGTTTTAAAACCTATTTAACAAAGCAATAGAGAATACATAAGACTATGGCATATTTACACTGTCTAGGCTAAAGAGTATTAACACATATTCCAAACCCTATGTAACTTAGTAGAGCTTTCACATGAAACACTATGATTACATTTTCAGAACCCTTATTTAACATAGCAGCAGAAAATACGTAATGCTACGGCATATTTTCGCAATTTCTATTTTACATAGTGCAGATTAAACGGTACGAGCACATATTCCAACTCCTATGTAACATAGTAGAGCTTACATAAGAGAGGCAATGACTACTTTTTCAACCCCTACACACACAAATTTGCAAACCATATTTAGCATAACAAAAATTAGAGACTATGAACACATATTGTAACTCCTATTTAATATACCAGAAATTACACAGAACCTAATAAAAGACTGACTTCTATCAAGACCCTTACATTCAAAATTATGGAAAAGGGAATAAGCACATTTCCGCAGCCCATATTTAAAGAATACTAACACATATTACAACCCCTATTTAATATAGCAGAAATTACACACGCAACCTAATAGAAAAAAGTATGATTACCCTTCAACCACTTAGAGCACACTTGGTCACCATGAGGGCAAAGACCAAATATTTAAGCGTTCGTAACTCGTGAATGCCATAAGATATTAATATTGTGTTCTCAAATTTTGCAATAGGACATTGAGTACCACATACCACCACAGTTGTGATTTCGAGGTCAGAATTCAATATTTAACTCTGTATAAATTGTGAACGAAATAAGATATTAAAATTGGGTTTTCACATTTAGCAATAGGGCATTTAGTATTGCATACCGCAATAGTTGTGACCTCGAGTTCAAATGTCAAATATTTAAATATGTATAACTCATAAATCGTACAAAATTGCTTTAACCTCTATTTATTATAGAAGAAATTATTAAAAAAACACGATAACCTCAAGTCAACCCATTAAGAAAAATGGCACATTTGTCTAGTTCTATGTAAGTAATATTTCTATGTTTGAATTTTGTACTTAATTCGAAATTGTTCTTTTCAACTATTTAATATACCAGAGATTATATATCCATCATAAATGACTATCTCCCCTTTTATACCTCATATAAAAATATTTTATGAAGCCTCATTGAATAGGTCAGAGGTCAGAGGTCAAATGTCGAATATTTAAAAACGTATAACTAGTAACCGATAAAATGTATAGTGATTCTGTTTTCATTTTTTGTATAAGGGCATTGCAAAGCGGTGACAATCTTTTTCTTACGTAACCCATATAGCAAGTTATTTTGTAGAAGGCTATAAAGCATTTTTCCATAAAGAAAAACGCTGCGGCCATATATATAGCAACCAATGCAACTTATGCCCCATATCACCTAATTGCAAATTGTTTTAATGTGGGCCCATTTAGTTATTCTGTAACATTTTAAATTTAAATTTCAACTAGCTTATAACTTTATTTTATTTTGTACATTTTCGCACCAGTCAGAAAAAAGTATCTACAAAAAGTTAAACCAATTTTCAAAATTTAACTAGCTTGGGATTTTTGTACTTTTTTGCACTATTTAATAAACGACAAAACAAGAATTTTTGTATTATTTTCTAACAGCAAGAAAATATTTGTACCGTTAAAAAAACATAGTAGAATTATTTTAAAATTTGAGTAGTCTATTTAGTTGCAGTGCAACATTTTGAAAATTCAATTTTGTATTATTTTGTATATGTTTGTATGAATCAGAAAAATGCATTATTTAAATAAGGACAGTAGGGCAATTTTATCTAGCTCAGAATTTTGTACCTTTCTTTTGCCAGCAAGAAAAGTTGTACTGTTTAGAAATTTGAGTAGCCTATTAGGTAGGGTGCAAAACTTTTTAATTTTCAATTTGTACTATATTTTGTATTTTTGTACCAGCCATAAATTATTATTTACATAAAAGCAGAAGGGATATTTTAACTTGCTTAGACCTTTGTACTTTTGGTGCCACCAAGAAAATATTTTTACCATTTAAATAAACAAACAACATCTAATTTGTTATAATGCGATATTTTTAAATTTCAATTCTGTACTTCTTTTCTGCTTTTGTACCTTTTTAAATAAACAAAAGAGACTTATTTTAAAATTTAGTTATCGTGCAACATTTTCAAATTCGAATTTTGTATTTTTTTTATATTTTTGCAATAACCAGAAAGATTGTATTATTTAAAAAAGCGAAGAAATGTAATTTAAATAGCTCTGAAGTTTGACCATCAAGAAATTTTTAGCTTTTCAAATGAACGAAAGAATAAGTTTGGTAGATTTATTTAGTTCTGGAGTGACATTTTTATATCTGATATTTGTAATAACAAGGAAAGAATTGCATCATGTCAGATAAACAAGGAACGACAATTTAGTTATGGTGCGACATTGTGAAATTCAAAATGTACGTAAGTCAAAAGTTAATACTATTTAGTATTATTTTGTACCATTTAAATAAAACGTAGGAGAAATATTTTAAAATTTGGGTGGCCTATCTAGTCGCAGCGCAAAATTTCAAATTTGAATATTGTACTATATTGTATTTTTTTATACTAACAAAGAATTACTTCATTTAAATATTGAATGAAGGGCCATTTTAACCATCTCAGAATTTTGTAACTATTTGTGCCTGAAATCAAATATTTGTATCATTTGAATAAACGAAGGAGAATTATTTTAGGATCATCTACTTATTTGCGGTGTGACATTTCCAAATTTGAATTTTTGTACTACCAAGAAAAAATATTCCATTTTAATGAGCCACAGAAAGTTGTAATATCCCGTGTGTGCCAAAGGCCAAGTTCATTATAATCAAAATTTTAAAAAATTGAAAAAAAAGTATTTTAAAATTTAAACGCTTTAGTTTATATTTAATGGATTTGATGTTTAGCAGTTTATGTCAGACGTTCAACATTTTATATAGCTTTAACCCTCGAAAAGTCGCGCTGAAAAAGTAGCGCGAGTAGTCGCGCGCGGTCAAAAGGACCGCCCGAACATAATATCTTGCAAATGTCGTTTCAAACATTTCTCTTGTATTAGAAACGTATTTTTTTATATATTTTCTGATTAGGAGGGAATAACATTTTTATCATTATAAGTTTTACAGTAATAACTATTAGAGGAACCTACAATTAGACATGTGCTGTTTTTTTTATTTTTTATTTGGAATAAAATGTTTTTTTTTCGTTACATATTTTTTAGATAGATATCTACGCAATGCTTTTATTGAAAATTCTAAATCTGATGACAATCTTTCGTTTTTGTCAACTCTTTGGTTCGTCTAAAATTAGAAATGCAATAGTATATTAGTAAAATAAATACTATATAAACATAACACTAAAACAAAGCTTCACATCGCATTTTACATTCAATTAGATCTCACTCGTAGCTAAGTGGTTAGCATACACTTGGACTTCCTGGCCTGGGACTTCCGGGTTTGATTCCCGGTGGGAGCTCATGTGGTTCGGATCCCACGTTAAGCAGTAGGTCCACGTCTTACATAGCCTTGATGCTGAAAGGTTGCGCTAAATTGAAATCAAATCAAGTTTACGTTGAATTATTTTACGATCCTGTTATTTTGAAACTTCACCTATACAGCACTACATTGAATTCTTTTAGGTTATCTTCAAGTTTACACTGTTATACACTTCTTTCAAAAACTTTGTTGTCGCTTGTTTAGTCCTCTCCTCCTCTGACTACATTCGGGGAATCGCTGGTCTGGGTTTAAGATGTTTTGACTCGCTCGCAGACTCCCCACTTCGTCTTTCGTGTTCACTCACTTATATATATTTGTTATGATCTTCCTCAGACAAAGCTTCCACGAGATCATCTCGGCTGATTTATCCAAATAGTCCATTCCTAACATTTCCCTCCGTTGTTTTAGGCTTTTCATTTCTAATTTTCCCTTTTTTCATACTTGATATCAGTTTGTTAACGCTGTTGACCTCTCTTCTTTCCATTAAAATATTATTTATGTTTTTAAAGCTTAAAACATCTCCAAAGCAAAGGTCACGTGCACAGCGAAACTGAAAAAAAACATTACACGGTTAGTCGCGCGCGGTGGAAAGCACCGTAGAATCACTAAACAATCACTTGTAGTTAAACTAAACAACGAATAACGGAGTGATTGAGCAGGAATGTTCGGGAAGGTGAGGGGGAAGATTAGCTAGACGGAGGAGTAAGTCGGAAAAACAGAATGGACACACAATAAAACATAATTTCCCTGCGGTCCTTTTGACCGCGGCGCGACTACTCGAAGGTTAATACTAAACGGGAAGTAAAATTCCAAATTCTCCCAAAACACTAACTAAATATTTGTAAGTAAAATACCACAAGATAAGTTCCAATTAGCTTCCATTAAACACCTTTTGCCTGATAAAATTACACGGAAACCGACATTAAATATAAGCAACAAAGTTGCTCTCAACAGTATGTACCTTCAGGGTACTAAGGCATTCAAGTACTTAGGTTTCCTTCTCATAACAATATACATGTGTCTTTATTAGAAACGTTGTTTTTTAATTTATTTATTGATACAAAAATAGTGAATAGCCTAAATCACTGACATATTTTAAATTTTCTTACACACAAAAAAAACAGAACAAGAGTTTTGAGAGTTAAATAAAACTCTTCGCAGCTAATAATGCAGCATTTTTAATAAAATTATCTGTAAAAGAAATAATAATGTTTGCTATGACGTTTTAGAGCGCGTCTTTTTTTGAATGTTAAATAGAGATGCAATTCTCTTGTGAGGGTTGACTTGAGGTCACCACTTTCTCCACGTAAATTATTTACTGTTCTTCTACCGAAAACTGCAAACAGAATTTTAATATGATGCACTTTTTATGAGTTACATATGGTTAAGTAGAATTTTTATAAAAGGTGTAATCCACATAAGCAAAAAGACCTAGGTAATAACAAATTAAATATTCGTAATTAGCACGGTCGAAAACCTCATATATCGAATTTCATGTCACTTTGTTAAAATTGTATTAGAAGGGATATCTCAAACAAAATATAAGACGAAGGTAAAAGCTAATATTATATTAGAAATTAGCATGATCGAAAACCCATACGTACTGAGTTTCATGCAAAATTGGTAACTTTTGTAAACGGTCTTACCCCACATAAACTAATGTATTTTGCAAGCGAGTTTCAAGCAAATCGTTTTAAAGGCCATATTCCACATAAACAAATATAATATTCGTAATCAACATGTTCAAAAAGCCTCATATGAAATCCCTGTATGAAATAAGTAATAAATGATGTGTCGTTTAAAAAGAACACCCATAGCCTTGCTTGTGTAGGCTCTACTATGTTACATAGAGTTTTAAAGTACATTTTTGCGTTAAGTAATATGTTACATAAGGGTCATAGTCTTCATCGTGTAATCTCTATTTCGTTAAATAGAAGTTAGAATATTTATCGTACCTTACACTCTGCTAGTCATAATGGGGGCCGCGGTGGCTGAGTGGTAGAGCGTTCACCTCTGGTGCTTGGGGTCCCGGTTTTGATCCCAGCCTCCGCCAAGTGAACTTTGTGGTGGACAAACAGCGTGTGCGTGGGTTTTCTCGGGGTTCTCCAGTTTCCTCCCACTTTCTTCATTGCACCATTTCATTCATTACTCATCATCACCGTCTCTTTTAGCCTAACCGGCATAATCGTAGGACATAAAACTCAAAGATACCATTTCATTCCATTTCTCTCTGCTAGTCATAACCATTTGTGTGTAAGTTCTACTATATTACATAGGGGTTGAAAATGTGCTTATTTTCTAATTACGAGAACAAACACTACTACCCTATACTCCAGTAGACATGCCATTTCCGAAGGTTTAGCTTGGTGTTGATGTCGCTATAGAGATAACCAAATGTATCAAAGAATCAATCAACAAATAAACATAGTCCTTGAATAAAGTGTAAAGAAAATGAGAGTCAAGTGAATACCAAAATTAAGATAACACAATCCAAAATAAAAAAGAACAGAGAAATGGCGCACAAAACTTTCAACTATTTCAAGTTTAAATTTTTCTAAATTCTTATTTTTTTATAAAAAAAAGTAAAGTAAATATATGAATTACACACAAGGAGGTAATAACGTTGAAAGCTCTCTACTCATCCTTATCCTGTAATGCCATCAACTACTCGCATGTGCTGCAACGGTATTCAGTACAAAATGGCTAGGTAAACGACATGAATATGAAAGTTTACTAAATGATTGATAAATGAAACTCATTCTCTAAACAAAAAATTCCAATGATCTAACTAAACTAAATTGTCGCTTTTGGTGTCAATCAGGACACATCACCTCGAGGTTATACCTTGTAGTCGTAAACAATATTTTGTAAGAAATTATTTTTAAAGTATTATTTTTGCACTCGTTTTCTATGTAGCATAAGTGAATAATTTGTGTTCAAGAACAATAAATAATTGTACTCAATATACAATATACAGTTTGCAAGAACGTTACGAGAAAACATATCGTTAGCTAATTTTGCTACTCAGCGATATCTTCGAAATAATTATTCAATATACTCTATGTTTGATAGACACATCAATATTAATAATAGTATATGATATTTACTGCACTAATGTACCATGCTTAAAATTAGTTAAGTAATGCTAACTGCTTATTTATATTGCAGCGCTGCAACGTATCCTATAGAGTTTACAAGCGGAACCACGATCAGTTTCGAATTTATAATTAATAGTTTACATTATCAAGTAAGTATGTTCATATTAATAGCACATTCAAATTATAGATGTTGAAACCATCTTTATTCCGTTGATAATCTGACAAATATTAGGTCCCCTTTGAAAATTATTTCCTGAAATTATAAATTGCTGTGGCTTAAAGATCCACAAATTAACAAATATACATTAATACTACCATTAAAGATATTAGAGGTTTATTACATGTAAATTTCATGACAACACCATACGGTATGCATAGTATCTCTTCTCAAGAATAATTTTAAGACAACAATACCCACTAAAGGAAGGGTATTGTTCAGTGAAACGTATTTTTCTTCAAAATAATAATACCCGTGCAACTCTTTACTCGTGCAACCATTAGAACTAGAGATAGCCTACGGTTCAATTGCCGTCCACATCCGCTATACTATGCGAATTTGACACAATTAGATTTCCATTTCTCTGATCCATTAAAAGACTACCTTGGAGGGCAGAAGTCAAGACCAATAAAGACGTCCAATCGCAAGTGCACTTCTGACTATAGCATCAGAAATAATTTTTCTTACAAACAACCTCTTGTCCGATGGCATAAGTGCAGGAAAACGATGTACAAACAAAAATTCTCCATGTAGTAAAATAGTGGTAAAAATTAATTGTGGTTTGGATCTTATTCTGCTTTGTATACAAAACGTGATTTCTATTACTCCTAATTTCTAAAATGGCGGACATTCTTATCTTGGAAATATCAGTGGCTGATAAGTCGTTAGGCGAGATGGGAGAACACCTGTTTTAAAATTATTACCATTTTGGTAGACAATACTAGGCAGAAATGTGAACGTGTGCACTATTGTGTATATTCTTAAACATGAGCGTCTGTACCTCGCGGGCGAACTGTATATTAAGATTCATATGTCAGTCAGGGAAGACAAAAATTTCAATTAATAACAATTGATTATACAAATAATAGTTTTAATGAATTGTTAATGAATAGTTAGAATGTATATTTAACTTGTTACAACAAGAAAGAAGAGTTACTATGTATGGTAGTTAAAGTCCTTGATAATAAGTGGAAATTAATGATAGAGAAATAAAAGATATTTATCTTGACAAAAAACAGTTTGTACTTGAAATCGTATTGTCTGAACGAAACATCTGAAAATACAAGACACAAATGACCAAATAACGAAAAGCATAACCTATCTAAACTCTAGAGTGGCTGGAATATCTTTAGTAAACACTACCAACACACACTAATACAAAGTACGCACTACGCCTACGGAAAATTAAAAAAAAAAATCTACTTACCTCAAGTCTATTATCAAACATTGTAATGTGTGGAAGGATGATACGTGACGAGACATTGGACACTACGATGCAGAACTTATTCTATGTTCGACATTACTGGTTCAATTTATTAAACTTATTGTGATTTGAAATTATTTTTCTTGAATTGTTCATGTATTATCTGGAGCTGCAATATGTTTTATAAATTGTATTTCACTGTTCATAAAGTTATATCTAATTGTATAATTGGTATATGTTTAATATTGGTATAATAATAATAAGGTCATGTACTTTTAGCTGCTGCTGAGTTCATTACGGAAATACTGATAGGCCGTATTATGTGATTTCACGTTGTCTTATTTGCCCAACGGATTTGGAAATGGCGTTTTTCCTTTCTTCCGGAGCACGTCACTGCGTTGGTTATTACACTAATTTTACTGGACCAAAATTTTTCAGTTCCCGGCGCGTTTTCAGTAATGCAATGAAGAGCTGTCAACTATTAACTTGTTGCACAAGATTAACACAGAGCTGAATTGCTTCGCTGTAACCTGTGATGATCTGTGGCCAAAAGGTCGATTGGAAGGCTGCCTGTGAGTCTGTCAAACTGTTTTATCGACCGCCAATGTAAATACAGAGAAGTAGTGAGAGAGGCAATGCAGCTGAGAGGATGCACGACTTCTGAAAATGTGTTGTAATTAGAATTCAATTAGATTCACTCACTAGAGAGGCCAAAATGTTCATTGTGATCCCTGTGACTAAGGTTTGTTAGTGTTTCAACAGTTTAACAGATGAATGCTGTTACATATTCAGAATGATGGTAATCGCCAGTGCGTTGAGAAACACATTCATAGATTTCTGTATCTATACATCTTAGACGATCATTGAATCCTTCGGAATGGCAGACTAACTTCAATATTTTAAAAAATCTGAATTTCCTATTTGAATCAAGTTTCTTTGAGATAAAGGAGAAATTATTATTGGTTTTATGTTTCTCAGTCTGAAAAGTATATGATACCTAGAGTAAATGGCTCCGCTCACTACATTCCAAATTATATCTACAGATTGTGTTCATGAGGACAAATCATTTCTCTTACACGCGACATGCTAAGTTGTCAGTTTGGCCAGAAGTTTTTTCTTGAAAGAAAAGTATTGTTTCCTGGGAAGAATTGATTCGTGATTTTAAAGTTCGACCAAAGTTTGGAAGAAAAAGGGAAAGCGTAAGCATCTATGGAAATCATTCAGATATTATTTCCCCTTCACAAAACTACTTATGTTTTTCAAATCTAAACGTTAGGTCTGCTAAGGTGTCTTTTGGTATAAATGTACACATTTGTGGCTGTGTATGCACTTATATATAAGTGTAGGTGTGTTTCTTTTCTATATGTGTGTGTGTGTGATTGGTGTGTTTGTTGATTGGTAGTTTGGAGGATAACCTCCCTTTTCGGGTACAAGGCTATATGAGGTTTGAACTTACAGTATAACGTCAAATGTGATCTAAAGAGCTCTCGCGGCTTATCGATTCCGGGCATCCTGTGTAGAAGCGAACATTCTAAACATTTTGCCACGGGAGAGCCCGTAATGGATTTGTGTGTATGTGTTTGTGTGTACATGCATTTGTGTGTTTGGAATCTGATGCTTGTATGTGTCTATGACTACTGAGTCCTGGTGTTGGGCAAGTACAAGGACGTTTTTCCTTCCTTTTATGTTACAGGAGCAAAGACTCAGCTCATGAATACACAGAATTAATTGATTCTGATGACACAATGAAGGACTCCTTCACGATCAAAGAGTTTTCTCATGTGACTTATTTCACGATGAATTTAATTCGAAATTGACAAAGCATAGTAGGAATTAGTGATGTGTGGAAAATTTTCCGCGGGAAATTTTTCATTACGAAAAATTTTCCATACTTTTCCGGAAAATTTTTCGTTCTAAATAAAATAGCAGTAATCAAGTAACAATTCCTCAGTAATCATATAATTGACGGAATTCATGTGTAGAAATGTTAAAAAGTGAAAGATCGTTTAAAGAACCTGAAAATTGTCAGGCTCAGACAATTTTCAGTACCATGTAGGAACAAGTAAAACAATTTTTCATGAATCGAAATATTTCTGTCTTCTATGGAAAAATTGAAGAACTTTTTATGAGTCGGAAAAGTTTCAACATTTTGAAGCAAAAAGTAAAACAACTTTTTGTGAATCGGAAAGTTTTATTGCTCTGCAGAAACAAGTCAAAGGAATTTTCATGGACCGGAAAATTTTCATTACTATGTAGAAACATTGGAAAACTTTTCACAAGCCGGACAATTTTGGATATTATGTATAGTGATGTTAGATGGAAAATTTTCCACTGTATTTAAGTGCACATTGAAATACAAAATTGAATTTTTGCAGAGGAGAGTTAGTCAGCAACAAATTATAATTTTCCAATTAGCTTTCGGGAACCGGAAAATTTTCTAGTATTTCAAGTTGGGAAGTAAAAATGTACATAGTGTTTCCCTCTCTCTCTCTCTCTCTCTCCCTCTGCGAGCTCCTTCGTTGCTAAGCGGTTAGCATACGCTCCTTTGGCATGGGAGACCTGGCCTGGATTCCCGGTAATAGCTCATGTAGTTCGCTTTCCACGTTCATCAGTTTGTCCCGTCTTATATAGCCAAGCTGCTGAAAGTGACATTAAACTCAAAAGCAATTCAGAGCTCCTCCGTGGCTAAGCGGTTAGCGTACGCGCCTTTGGCGCGGGAGACCCGGGTTCTATTCCCGGCGGGAGCTCATGTGGTTCGGATTCCACGTTAATCAGTAGGTCCACGTCTCATATAGCCTCGCTGCTGAACGGGACGTTAAACTCAAAATCAACTCAACTCAACTCAAAAGCAATTCAACTTTCTCCTCTCTCTCTCTCTCTCTCTCTCTCTCTCTCTCTGTGTGTGTGTGTAAAGTACAGATAATATACATCAAGTTCGTAGAGTACAAATATCCAACTCTATTATTTTAAAATTCAATTTATTAAAAGTAATGCCTACTATAAATTTTTGAGGTGAGTTGATTTTGAGTTTAACGTCCTTTTCAGCAGCGAGGCTATATGATACAGGATCTACTGATTAACGTAGAATCCAAACTATATGAGCTCCAGCCAGGAATCGAACCCGGGTCTCCCTCGCCTATAACGTTTTGACCACCCAAAAAATTCGAGTTTAAGTACCTCATAAAAACAAATACTGACCATTTTCTGGAAATAAACATTTATTTATACATATATTTACTCAGAAGAAAGAGTGAAATATAACTAATAAGGAAACTGATTTGTGTAGTTGTTCTTCCAATAAAATAATAAAAGAAACGTAAAAAGCTGCACTATTAGCGCCGCGTTCTAAAAGCAACAAGTAATTTTATTTTAATTTACAAAACAAAAAACATATTTCTTTTATATATATATATATATATATATATATATATATATATATATATATATATATATGTGTGTGTGTGTGTGTGTGTGTGTGTGTATGTGTGTGTGTATTAGAAATAATGACGATTCAATAGAACAAGTACATATATATATATGTACTTGTTTTATCGAATCGTCATTATTTCTAATACATTTTTCTAGATAATAATAGTAGGGGAAGGTGTTGTACCTGTGAACACTTTTAGAGTTTTCGAAATTTTTGTGCTAATAATCAACACTTTTCCCCCAATTTTTGGCCGTATATTTGAAGTGCCGTCTCTTTGCTATCAGATAAGATGATGTGTAAATGTGTTACATAATTACAATAGCTTTTATTGGATATAATAAGAACATATCCGTTTAGTTCCCATGTATGATCTGTCAGGAAAGTAAATGTACACCTATTTTTCGAGTCTGGCATTCCTGCGCTCCATCCGTGGAGAGTATGAGAATTAAATCAATCAAATGTTTACTGAGGGGCAAAAAGAAAAGCTTAATCTGAATAAGACATTGCAGAGGGGCACAAGCTGTGAATACGAATAGTGCATTGTGTAAATAAAGGACGACACCGAAAGAGAAAGCCAGAAACAGCTGTTAAACTTACAAAAAAAGAGTAAAAATTGTCGAAGTGGGAACATAAAACACAAATACAACAAATACGCCGACAACTAAACGATCACCATGCCATGATCTTGGTCAGTTCGCATCAAGCCGCCGTCGAGTCAACACGGGTGCTCTGGTGCTTCCACAGTGTACTATAGCCTATAGTATCGTAGACCATATATACGTTAAGTGTATTTCATAGCTCTGATTACTATATCAAAGCAAAACTACTGAAGTAGGAGTTATACTCCGTACTCTCAATTATTGCCGTTTCGGCGTAGTGTCGGTGTATCAGTGCAAACGTGAATATGGAATATAAAAAAGATCTTCAATTTAAACTAGAATTTGACAAGAAGTTCCGTGCAGTTCGACCAGTTCCCTTGGAAATCTACCATTGGATGAACTCCACTTTCCCAGGTATTTTTGATCACATCAGTGCCATGCAGTTAAATAGTGAAAATTTTTGTATTTTTCTAAAATTCAAAACGCAACAGGAATACGATGACTTTGCAGCTCATGCCCCTAGTGAGGTACCATTCACTCATTCAAATAAGGAAGTGAGTTTTGTTCGAATTATTTCCGCAGCAGATCCGACTACCCTCCTTCGTGTGTTTGAGTATCCTATCGAGGCACCGAACAACTTATTGAGTGAGGCTCTTAGTGCATATGGTTCAGTGCTTAAAATAGAAGATCAGGAATGGGCCCCTCCTTATCCCCCTGGTATTAAAACTGGAACTCGCCATGTACATATTAAACTGACATCTCATGTGCCATCCCGACTTCTAGTCCATGGTTATAAAGTAGGAGTATCATACAGTGGACAACCGATTACATGTTTCCGATGCCAAAGCTCTATGCATACCGTAGCGAACTGTGTACTGAAACGGGGGGCTCAACCCCGAGGGGCAACGAGTGTAATCCCGACCACTTCTCCGTCAATTCCTCGCATGACAGAACTCGGAAAAGTGACTCCTAAGACATCCTACAAATTAGCCCCACCTGTCATTTCTACGAAATCTGGTAACCAAGAAGATGATCTTGAGCATCGACCCTCGGTTCCGGACCCAAAGGAGTTCCCTGCACTTACAATAACGTCTCTTGAGAAAGCAAAGGACGATACCCAACTTCCCAGTAAACGAGTGCCTTTATCGCCTACATCGGAGGCCTCCGGCATACGAGTAGAGCAGCATATCACCTCACACAACATATGGAGGTTGAACCACATCCCTCACCAGTTGAGGATAGTGAGATCCCGAAAGAGACACAGGAAGAGCATCTTGAACCCTTTGAAAGCGAGTTTCTCCAGCATGAGACACAAGGAATTAAATTTAGCGATGTTATTTCTAAACAAAAAAGACGCAAATTATCCCGGAAGGAAGAACTGAATTCTCACTTGGAAGGCAGCCAAGTCTCTCTGTCTTGCGATCGAGACCCACGGACTCGCCCACAGCAGGTGTTTGAAACAGATACATAAGGTATTGGTCTTCAAGGTCAATGGATACGAATTCACCCCAAGTAGTGTGGTGTGTGCCTCCGTTGGTTTGTTTTTTTTTCTCTACGTCACGTGTGTACAACACAAGTGCCCTCCGATTCTAATAGTGCAAGAGTGCAGAGTGGAACAGCGGTATTTTTCACGTATACAAACAGGAAATCCTTGAGTGTTAGTTGTGTTTAAATCTACCATTGCCGTATGGTTATAATTTCACCTGCAGCACTTATATTCATAAACATCTATCATGGATTTTGTAAGTTATTTTTTGCTTCACTTCTTAGTTTTAAGACTCATATTAACTTTGAGTAGCGTAAACTTACGTAGATATCGACATTGCACAGAAGTGTTATACTACGAAATTTTCCTCTATATGACTGTGATAAACTCTTTATCCTTTCTCACGATAAATTTAAATCGCGCAAGTAGTGACGATAAAAAAGCATATTTAAACCAATTTCTCGTATGTCATAAACCGGATGTAGTTTGTGTGCAAGAACTTATACATGATTCATTTCACAATATGATGGACTATGATGTGTTTTCTAATTTAGGACCCACCACTGGAGTAGGGATGTTTATCAGAAAAGGATTGGGGCATACCAATCTTACTCTCTCCCCTGACGGACGTATTATTCATTGTGTCATACAGGGGCACCTGGTCGTCGGACTATATGCTCCTTCTGGCTATACAGCTAAGAAGGAACGGGCTGAATTTTATGGCCAAAGTTTGCCACAATTCCTGCCTCCTAATATTTCTCGTATGGTAATCATGGCTGATTGGAATACCACTGAAACCAGTGCAGATTCAATTCCGCCCACCCCCCCTTGTCCCGCATTTTTGGAATTTTTGCGGGCTTATCACTTACGGGATGTAGTCATTGTTTCCAATTCACCGAGGACCTATACCCATTGTACTTCACATTCGAAAAGTAGGATTGACAAAATATACGTCACTCCTGACTTATTTCACACTATTATTGACGTACAGACTATTATACCATCTTTCAGCGATCATGCAGCGATCAAGCTCCACATAAAAACAGATCAACCCTTGCCAGCCCTTAGCAGGCGAGGATACTGGAAGTTAAATACATCCTTACTTCACCACGACGGTTATCGGGAGGAACTGGAACAACAATATTCCTATTGGGAAAGGATGCAACAATATTTTCCAGATCTCGCCTCTTGGTGGACGACATTTCTTAAACCTAAGATCGCTCGGTTCTTCCAAGGTAAAGGACACGAAACACGACACGATCGGCAGTTGATGTTTGAATTCCTCTATGAAGCATTGCGTCAGGCATGGTGTACGGCCCCCTCACTACAGAATAAACGCACAGTGCAACAGCTCAAACTACGACTCCAAAATCTCCAGGCTCCCACACTCATGCCTTCTTTTATTAATGAGACCACATATTATAGGCTTGCCCAGGAAACTGTCACTATTTACGACGTTGCACGTCTATTGCACCGGCGGAAACAGGCTACAATAGTAGCTTTCCGACTCCCGAATGGTGATATGACTAGTGATTCGATTCAGATCCTAAATGTTTTCCGTGAGCATTACCATAAATTAGTACAACCCCGACCTTCTGACACCAATGTTACAACTCAGTTTTTGTCGATTATTCCCAAACTGATTACGGAGGAAGAGGGTCGTGATCTCATGCGCCCCATAACTTCTCAGGAAATATGGATGGCCCTCCAGGCAACAAAAGGAAAGGGCGCGCCAGGATATGAAGGTCTGCCGTACGCGTTCTATAAACAATACTGGACTTTAATTTCCGATACCCTAGTCAAGTTATTTAATACATATTTACAGGGAGGCCCCATCCGCGGTAACGTCGGAATCACAATCTTTATCCCGAAATCCGCCACTTCCCAGACTGTACAGGAGTACCGACCCATCACTTTACTGCCTACCGATTTGAAACTTTTTACCAAAATTCTGACGGCACGTTTAAAACCCATATTGCAAAAGTATATTAGTCCATATCAGGCAGCCACCCACCCCAAATATAACATCTATTATGTGTTACGTTCGTTACGGGATTTTATAGCGTACGTGCAAACTCGGCGCATTAAAGCGGGGGTCCTTGGCATAGATTTTTCTTCCGCATATGACTGCGTTGATCACGGGTTTCTTCTTCAAACTTTAGACGCTTGGGGATTTCCTCCTGCATTTCAACAAGTCATAAGACAACTATACCAATCGGCCCAATGTCGAGTACAGATCAACGGTCATCTTTCTGACATATTTGCTCTGCAACGCGGATTACGGCAAGGTGATAGCATCTCGACGAGCCTCTTTGTGATAGTTCTAGATACCTATCTCCGGGCTCTGGCTAACATTACCTCTCCCGGTATACCGGAATACCATCAATTACACGTCTTCGGATTTGCGGATGACGTAACCTTAATAGGAACTACGCCCAAAGATATGCTCACCGCCATCCGCATAACTGACGAGTTCACCCAGTGCTCCGGCTTGGCATACAATAAACACAAGACCAAACTCCTGTCATTTCACGGATTCTCCCTACCCTCTTTACCTGATTCACGCTCTCACATTCCCACGGTTGATGTTTTAACAGTACTCGGCATAACTTTTCATAGCGATGTACGCAAACAAATGGATGCTGTCTGGCGTCCTATAGTTCTTCAGATTAAGCAGCTGCTATACTTACAACGGTTCCGAGGTCTGCATATCATACATAAGGTCCAATATCTTAACCAGTATGTTGCTGCTAAACTTTGGTACTACGCGCGTATCTTTCCCCTCCCTTCTGTTTACGCTCGTCAAATTGAATCTGTATTTATGTGGTTTCTTTGGCGGGGCTACTACTTCCGCCTCCGCCACAACACTATTTATCTTCCTCGCAGCGAAGGGGGCCTTGGACTCGTAAACATTCGTCTTAAAAGTCAAGTTCTATACATGCTAGATGCGTATCAAGACGTTGAGCCCCACATGGACTATACACGGGTGTGGATCGAATGTTTCTGGCCCGAATACTCCCAACCAAGGAATCCACCTTTCTGCAGATTTGGCAAATTATGTCCTACCTATGTCACCAATCTTGTTCAAGCATGGACATATTCTGGTGCGCTTGCTTCCCCTACTACATATACTCACCAAACCTTATACCAGCAATTGTGGAGAGCGTCACTTGTAGATGTGAGAGTCCGGGTACAGGATATGTTCCCCAATAAACAATGGTGTAGTGGTTAAGGTGCTGGCTTACAAATGCAAAGGACGCAAGTTCGATTCCTCGGCAAGCACTTTTTTAAAAATTTTTGTTAATAATACATACAACTCATGAGAGATGGTAAAAGAGGTCGTATTTAGTTTTTCGTAGCAATTATTATTGGTAATGTTTAGTACTGATAATACTTTTTGTCTTTGCGTATTGCTTTTGTTCTTGTCTTCATTTCCAAAGAGAAGAATATCCGAACAAATGCCACCAAAATTCCTCATATTTTGAATGTAAACGCCATTTGCAATTAGTGAAGAATAAAAATTGAACGTTCCGATGTAGCTGCAAAAAGTAAAAAGAAAAACATGGAAGTCGACCATACTCATGGATACTAAAAATACAATTTCTACATGCCTTACATCTCCCGACCACGTTTCTACGTTAGCAAGTAAGAGGCTTGTGTTTAGGTTAGGCTCGTCAATACGTTTTGCAAAGGAGCCCGGTTTAGCTCTGACGCACCACAGGTGCGAGAAGGGAGAAAAACACTTTTTCTCTCTCCCTCTGTGTGTCTATTTATCTATCTATTTGTATATATATAACGCTATTTGTGAATGCCATAACCACCCTAATTTTCAGCGGATTGAGACGAAACTTGGCACAAACATTAATTGTTGAAATATCTTGATGAGTTCGTTAACCAGAATAATCAGATGAAAATGTTCAAAATGGTGACCCTTCAAACTCTTAAAAAGTTCCAAGGGAACCAAATTTCGACCATAAATAGGTATTCAGAAAGTTTGAATAAATTTTCCTCTTTTACTGAAATATTTGTGTGCAGAAACTTATTGAAATATTGGACCCGATTAATCGCCTAAAGAAGGTTCACGCCCTTTCGCTACGGTCAGTTTTTTTTTTTCAGGAGGGGGTTATCTTCCTATTGGAACAAGATGATTGTTACTGATGATATGAAATTACACATTGAAAGTGAAGTAACTTGTGTAACGTGTTATTTGAAAGAATAATATAATAAATGTGCATTCCTCTAACACAGAGAACTCATGTATTTCGAGTTCGGGAGCCTGAATGGCGAGGAGTGTTATTTGATTTGCTTTTTAGTAACACATTGCATTGCAAATAAAGGTAGGCACCATTAGTGGTAAGTAAAATAATAATAATAATAATAATAATAATAATAATAATAATAATAATAATAATAATAATAATAATAATAATAATAATAATAATAATAATAATAGGTGTTGTTTGTGGCAAGGCAATATCTTCCTCAGTTCTTCTTCAAACGTAATGATTGTAATGCCATATCTCCCTTACAAACAAAATATTAGCAATTTATATCGAGAGAACGAGAAACTGTAGAGCGATGGGACCAACGTTGGACAGTATGCACTCATAGTACTCAGAAAAGTAAGCGATTTCAATGCAAAATGAACGAAGAGTCATTGTCATGGGTACTCATGGGGCCACGGCAGAGCCCTCTTTAGGCAAAATGTCGATAGCTTATATCGAGAAAACAGGAGGTGATACTGGGATGGGACCAACGTTGGACACCGTGGACCCATAAGGCGCATCGAAAAAATTAGGGAGGCGGGCGCCAGCCAGCCTTACTTATTTCCACATAATAATATAAAATTCAATTGTCGAAATACACACACGAGTTAGCTACTAATATTTCATATTATTAATACTACTAATATTTCATATTTCATATTTCATATTATTTTTATTATTATTATTATTATTATTATTATTATTATTATTATTATTATTATTATTATTATTATTATTATTATTATTATTATTATCTACAGCGTCTTTTCATTACGTGAGCATGTTTGACATGAAACCAAAGAGAAAATCCATCCTGTAGCGAAAAGAAACAATACTTTCTCTCAAATGGATAAAAAATCAAGCCGAGATTAATTCGAACTCGCATGGACGGCGCGAAAAGCCAGTGCTTTGTTCACTATTTTTTTAACTGACTCACCGAACGCGTTTCAGTAACTTACTTATTGCTAATTTTACTTGCTTCACTCGTTTAACTTGCTTTTTCTAATAACTTATAACGACAGAGACACGAACACAGAAACATCGAGAACAGTTAAAAATGATAGATGCTCTCCCGCCGAGAATCGAATCCGAGTCTCCATACACCCAAGGCTCACGTGCTAGCCTCTAGACCAGCGGCGATGGCAACGCTCACTTCCTGTGTCGTTAGGGATTACGACCACTGTATTGCCAGCTATCACTTCTGTGGGTTGTATACTATGATCACATGTTTCTTCTTTGCTGGAAGAGTAAAACCTATATTATATGTAATACATGAGGTATTTAGACCTACATGCTCTTCATATAATGTAATAAAAGGGCCATGGTGTCGGATTTTAATACATGACGTATTGCAGTATACAACATGCTTTGCATTACTTGTTTGTTTGTAGACAGCTACTAGCTTAGTGTTCTGAAAGGTTGTGTATAAACTAGGGATAGCCCGTTCCGGAATTATTAGTTTTCGGACTCCCGAAAGTAAAGCCGGACAAATTCCGGAATTCGGAAAATTCCAATTTTTTTAATAATTTCGGAATTCGGAAAAATCCGGAATTTTGAAATTTCTAATTTCGTTAACATTCCGGAATTCGGAAAATCCGGATTTTTTCGAAAGTCAGAGTTTTTCTCAATTCCGGAATTTTCTAAATTCCGGATTCTTTCCGAGTTCCGAAATTCTTCTGAATTCCGGAGTATAACTGAATTCCATAATTTTGCGAAATCCGGAAAGTGAAAGTTCCGCTTCCGAAAAATGAATTTATTTTGGTTAATATGAATCGTGGCGGAAATAAGTCTTTGACCAAGTAATGGCGACTGCTTTGAAAGAAATGGGGAGTATGAGAATTCAATCTGTCATATTTGTAGTTTCGTGTGGAGAAAGAACGAACTTGTGAACCAGTGGTTTAAGAAAAACTCAAGTTATTAATATAAAATTTGCCGACTTCATAAAAGAAATACCAAAGACATTTTGAATCGAAAAATATAACATACAAGTTTGCAAGCGGAGACAAAGAAACCTAACGTAACCAGACTAAAGACGGATCCTTTACCGCGTAGCGATCGCGGTTCAGTGGTCAAGGTGCTTCTGCGAATGCACGTTGCAATTTTTTTTCTTACTTTAGAATTTTTGATGGCGTTTGATCAGCGATAACATACGTTTTATTATATTCAGATATTTGAATACTCGGATGTTTCAATACTTGAACTATCAAATCTTCAGGAATAATAATAGTAATAATAATTATTATTATTATCTCGTAGAAGATTAAAAGCTAGAAGCTAAATTATCGCTCAGGTCATACCATTACAAGGAGAAACGTGACATTTGGAAAGAATATTTCGGTTTGGTTTAATGTTGCTCACGAGAAGAGGAGTTTCTCATCTCGTTTCTAAAACAAATAAAATAACATGAGAATTAACATTTTACATTCGAGGCGGGTCAGGGCTAAATCAAAATTTTCGTCTCTCTTTGGAGATGAGAATCGAGACGAGACGAAAAGTATCGTAAACATTTCCCGTCTTGTCTCCATTCTCGAAATAGTGTATGTCCATTCTTTAAGTAACAATTGCTCTGTAGACTGAATCTCATAGGCTATTTCGTTACATTGTATTTCAGAGCTCATTGAATTATGCTCTGTGTAGGTATTTTTGTAGCAAAGCTTTTATATTTACCTCTGCATATTCTAAAAATTAGTTTATTATATGCCTTACTGTCGCGTGATATTCAGTTATATTTATTACAGTTATTTTCCTCAAAACATACTTTCTACATGAAACTTCAATAAAAGGTTCTAGTTTAAAATGTTGATAGTTGCAGAGGTGTGTCTTGAAGGTACGGAACCCTTTCCCCGAAATCTCTACTTTTAAGTAAGTTTTGCCAAATTTCAGGGCAAGTTTAAAACTATTATTATTATTATTATTATTATTATTATTATTATTATTATTATTATTATTATTATTATTATTATTATTATTATTATTATTATTATTATTAGTATATCAACTCCATGTATAATCTTTAAAAGATATACGGTTTGTATCTGAATAGTAAAAGCTAATTGACTTTCGATCTCGGTCGTCTGGAAGTCTTCAGGAGGCAAGGACATCGGTCACGTTCTGGGTTTGAGTTCCGAAGGGGCAAGTATTCGGGCTCGAGCAAAAAATTGTTAAAAGTTATAGGCTTCATCCAAACATATTCAAAACAGCTGGGACCGGGTTTGGGCTTCTCAACGGCTCGAGCGGCTCGCCTTACAGCTCATTCAATATCGAACCGAATCGAGAAGTGAGCCGAGCCAACAGCTCACCACACCGAGCCGATTTGAGCCATCGGCTTAGTTGAGCTGAGTCGAAACGTGCTGATGAACTAGTTTCAACTTAGCTGGCTCGAACCGGTTCACATGAGCCGAGTAGGTGACCCATCCCAACCGAGAAAGCTCGAGCCATCGGCTCAATTGAGCTGAGTCGATGGCTTGTTCCAACTAAGCCGGATCGGGTCATCGGCTCATCCCAACCGAGCCGACTCGAGCTGTTCGCTGAGTTGATACGAGCCGAGCCGGTTGATATCACTACCCGAGTTGATCTTCTGCTTGGGCTCAAGAATTCGACCGTGCAGATCTCAGCCTTGATTTTAAGAACTACAGTATATACTTATATTGGTGATTACGACATTTGAGGCTGTCTCGTAATAATAATAATAATAATAATAAAACTCTTGTCTTCTCGTTATCTAGACGAGACGAGATACACTAAAATTGCCCCACGAGATGCACTAAAATTACGAGATGAGACACACCTCTGTCGTGAGCAACACTAAAAGTATTCCACATTACTGCATACATTTCTCATGGCTTTTGCTTTCCAGTCTGATCAGGCCAATATTTCAAAACGGGTTAATGGCTCTCTCGCTCGTTCAGCTTGTTTAATCAAACTCAACTCAACTCGAAACTAGACCTCGAAAACAGCGACTTGGCTCGGAACTCAATTCAAGAAAATTACCTTTGACTCGACTCAAATTGTACTCGAGTTGAATTGAATTTTGGCTCGACTTGTGCTCATCCCTATTCGTGTTTGTATTTTATGTTTCCACTTCAACAATGTCTACTCTTTTTTCTCCTTTTACCTGCTGTTTCTGGATTTCTCTTTCGGTGTCGTCCTTTATTTACACCGTACACTATTCTTATTCCCAGCTTGTGACCCGCTTCAATGTCTTATTCAGTTTAGGCTTTTCTTCTTACATTGACTTCACATGTGATTGATTTAATTCTCACTTTCCGCGCACGACCGATGAAAATGTTTATTATTATTATTATTATTATTATTATTATTATTATTATTATTATTATTATTATTATTATTATTATTATTATTATTATTATTATTATTATTATTATACTATTGAACGTGCACGGCGAAATTACTGTATAATACGATATCATTTCTGTAATTCTACTCCATTGTATGTTATTTAGTTTATTAATGGGCACTAAATTGTCTCCAGATCAACGAATAAATTAACTACGGCATGCACTTTGGTTGAAATATCATTGCAATAAGATTATTGGTTCGTTCCAAACATGTTCATGCAATGATATTTCCACCAAAGTGCATGCCGTAGTTAATTTATTCGTTGATCTGGAGACAATTTAGTGCCCATTAATAAATTAAATAACATACAATGGAATAAAATTACTGAAATGATATCGTATTATACAGTAATTTCGCCGTGCAAGTTCAATAGTATAATAATAATAATAATAATAATAATAATAATAATAATAATAATAATAATAATAATAAAACATTTTCATCGGTCGTGCGCGGAAAGTGAGAATTAAATCAATCACATGTCAAGTCAATGTAAGGAGAAAAGCCTAAACTGAATAAGACATTGAAGCGGGTCACAAGCTGGGAATAAGAATAGTGCATGGTGTTAATAAAGGACGACACCGACAGAGAAATCCAGAAACAATAGGTAAACGAAGAAAAAAAAGAGTAGAAATTGTTGAAGTGGAAACAAAATACAAATACGAATAGGGATGAGCAGGAGTCGAGCCGAAATTCGACTCGACTCGAGTTCAATCCGAGTCAAGTCAAAGATATTTTTCTTGTAGTACTTAAAATTATACTGTAGTTCTTAAAATTAAGCCTGAGACCTGCACGGTCGAATTCTTGAGCCCAAGCAGAAGACCAACTCGGGTAGTGATATCAACCGGCTCGGCTCGTATCAACTGAGCGAAGTTGTATTACAATACATCTGCTTCCGCCCCTGTCAAATCTGGTCGATCTCGTTGACGCGACATATTTGCTTTTTTATACCCCTTTCTTCGTTTACTGAACAAAACAGTAACTATTCTGAAATATACTACTGCGCATGCCTCGTAGATAAATATTTCTGATGCCAATAGTTTCCGTTTTGTCCAAGGAATGTTCTTTTTCTTATTCCCAGCATGACCCTTTTATTACATTATATGAAGAGCATGTAGGTCTAAATACCTCATGTATTACATATAATGTAGGTTTTACTCTTGCAGCAGAGAAGAAACATGTGATCATAGTATACAACCCACAGAAGTGATAGCTGGCAAGACAGTGGTCGTAATCCCTAGCGACACAGGGAGAGAGTGGTGCCCTTCCCGCTGGTCTAGTCGCTAGCACGTGCGCCTTTGGTTTATGGAGTTCCGGGTTCGATTCCCGGCGCGAGAGCATCTATGGTTTTTAACTGTTCTCGATGTTTCTGTGTTCGTGTCTCTGTCGTTATAAGTTATTAGAAAAAGCAAGTTAAACGAGTGAAGCAAGTAAAATTAGCAATAAGTAAGTTACTGAAACACGTTCAGTGAGTCAGTTAAAAAAAAGTGGACAAAGCACTGGCTTTTCGCGCCGTCCATGCGAGTTCGAATTAATCTCGGCTTGATTTTTTATCCATTTGAGAGAAAATATTGCTTCTTTACGCTACAGGTAGTCCACTCTTTTCGTATTTTTCGCTGTCGTTCACAGTTAAAGTAACTGACTATTATTCTTTCTACGAATGATGGATCTTCTCTTTGGCTTCATGTCAAACACGCACACGTAATGAAAAGACGCTGTCGATAATAATAATAATAATAATATGAAATATTAGTAGCTAACTCGTGTGTGTATTTCGACAACATAATTTTATACTATTATGTGGAAATAAGTAAGGCTGGCTGGCGCCCCCCCCCTATTTTTTCGATGCGCTTTATGGGTCCACGGTGTCCAAAGTTGGTCCCAACCCAGTATCACCTCTCGATATAAGTTATTGACACTTTGCCTAAAGAGGGCTCTGCCGTGGCCCCATGACTACCCATGACAATGACTCTTCGTTCCTTTTGCATTGAAATCGCTTACTTTTCTGAGTACTATGAGTGCATATTGTCCAACGTTGCTCCCATCGCTCTACAGTTTCTCGTTCTTGATATAAATTGCTAATATTTTGTTTGTAAGGGAGATATGGCGTTACAATCATTACGTTTGAAGAAGAATTGATTAAGATATTACCTTGCCACAAACAACACCTATTATTATTATTATTATTATTATTATTATTATTATTATTATTATTATTATTATTATTATTATTATTATTATTATTATTATTATTATTTTACTTACCACTAATGGTGCCTACCTTTATTTGCAATGCAATGTGTTACTAAAAAGCAAATCAAATAACACTCCTCGCCATTCAGGCTCCCGAACTCGAAATACATGAGTTCTCTGTGTTAGAGGAATGCACATTTATTATATTATTCTTTCAAATAACACGTTACACAAGTTACTTCACTTTCAATGTGTAATTTCATATCATCACTAACAATCATCTTGTTCCGATAGGAAAATAACCCCCTCCTGCAAAAAAAAAAATAAAAAACTGACCGTAGCGAAAGAGCGTGAACCTTCTTTAGGCGATTAATCGGGTCCAATATTTCAATAAGTTTCTGCACACAAATATTTCAGTAAAAGAGGAAAATTTATTCAAACTTTCTGAATACCTATTTATGGGCGAAATTTGGCTCCCTTGGAACTTTTTAAGAGTTTGAAGGGTCACCATTTTGAACATTTTCATCTGATTATTCTGGTTAACGAACTCATCAAGATATTTCAACAATTAATGTTTGTGCCAAGTTTCGTCTCAATCCGCTGAAAATTAGGGTGGTTATGGCATTCACAAATAGCGTTATATATATACAAATAGATAGACAAGTAGACACACAGAGGAAGAGAGAAAAAGTGTTTTTCTCCCTTCTCGCACCTGTGGTGCGTCAGAGCTAAACCGGGCCCCTTTGCAAAACGTATTGACCAACCTAACCTAAACACAAACCTCTTACTTGCTAACGTAGAAACGTGGTCGGGAGGTGTAAGGCATGTAGAAATTGTATTTTTAATAACCATGAGTATGGTCCACTTCCATGTTTTTCTTTTTACTTTTTGCAGCTACATCGGAACGTTCAATTTTTATTCTTCACTAATTGCAAATGGCGTTTACATTCAAAATATGAGGAATTTTGGTGGCATTTGTTCGGATATTCTTCTCTTTGGAAATGAAGAAAAGAATAAAAGCAATACGCAAAGACAAAAAGTATTATCAGTACTAAACATTACCAATAATAATTGCTACGAAAAACTAAATACGACCTCTTTTACCATCTCTCATGAGTTGTATGTATTATTAACAAAAATTTTTAAAATGTCCTCGCTTAAGATTCGAACTTGCGACCTTTGCATTTGTAAGCCAGCACCTTAACCACTACACCAAGATCATGGCATGGTGATCGTTTAGTTGTCGGCGTATTTGTTGTATTTGTATTTATGTGCCCACTTCGACAATTTTTACTCTTTTTTTGTAAGTTTAACAGCTGTTTCTGGCTTTCTCTTTCGGTGTCGTCCTTTATTTACACAATGCACTATTCGTATTCACAGCTTGTGCCCCTCTGCAATGTCTTATTCAGATTAAGCTTTTCTTTTTGCCCCTCAGTAAACATTTGATTGATTTAATTCTCATACTCTCCACGGATGGAGCGCAGGAATGCCAGACTCGAAAAATAGGTGTACATTTACTTTCCTGACAGATCATACATTATGGTCGTGTACCATTGAACAGACCCTCTTGTACCTTTGAAGAAAGTGATAACTACGTTTCTGCAGCAGTTATATAAACAGAAGCCATAAATATTAATAGTTATAAATTGCAATAAAAAGTTTAGCTATACAAAGTTCACCACAATTGAAATTTTATTAAATTTAATTCAAAATGGAAGAGAAGTTCTAACAAAAACTTGTGAACAATAAACTTGAGCATATACAACTTTTAACATAACCTTGCTTCTTTAAACCCAATACATGAAATCGGAAAATACCGTCTAAAAACAGGCTAAATCTAATTGTGGATATCAGTATTCATGTTTACACTGTGAAGTCTAATGCAAAATTAACCGAGGAGAACATTGGATACAAACTAGTAAACCTAACGTTGTTTCTTTATTGTAGAAATTCTAAAAGTTCAGTTGGTTCATGTTAGTCTCTAACTTAGATTTTAATATTTATTCAAAAACCTATAGGCTAATATAACTAGACCATGAAAGGAAAGAAAAACTTAAAAAATACCAATTCACTTTGGATTTAGGTAACATTGTATTGGCTACCACTGAATTAATCTCAAAAATCAGTTGCATACTCTACCTTGTAATTGCTCCAAATTCCGTCGGTGAAGGTAATTTCTGCTTTCTTCTTTAGGAGCAGCACTAACACAAAATCACCAATGGCACAACTGCTCGTTTGGAATTTCTCTATTTTTTCTAAACATTTTCTGAATTAAAGATAACTTCCCTCAAGGCTTCGAAGTCTTCATTACTAGTGCTATCATGCAAACTAATGTCGCCAAAGAGATCTTCTGAATCACTTTGCAATAATTGTTTTAAAATTTGAGGTTTCCACAACGGTCTCTGGGTCCTACAACTACGTTCTGTTTTCTTGCCCATTTCTGGTTTTCTTTTTTCGAGAGCTTATCGTTGAAAGGTAGACTATGCATTAATGTTCATAGGTACAAGAGGGCCACTATTACGAAAAAAAGTTCTCCATTAGCTTGAATATTACACAGACGTTAACACTGAAATTACTGCAGCACTCATCAATGATTCTATCTCAAATTTGGGCAAATGAGTATCAAAAGTTGCGAAAACCAAATAATACAAAAGTCAAAAGTTAACTACAAAAAATCTTCGTTTTATGGATGAAAAAATTTAAACGAACGCTACTCGGTACAACAGTCAGTAAACAACTGCCATTCACGTTTTTAGTGTCCTTATCCCCTTCCTCTTTCAAACAAAATTTAATGAGAGAACCTAGATAGCTTTGAATTCGAGAAAAGTACAAGTGTTAAAACGTACATTGTTTCAAAGGTATAACGCCTTCCCCTAGTTTTACAATACAAATATCTGCTCTAAGATGTTGGTTAAAGAAAATTCCAATATTGAAATTATGATTTACGAGTGTTAAACATAATAAAAACAAAACATTTTTTCTTATTTTCTGTTACAAAAATAATCTCCATAAGGAACTTTTTTTAGTTATTTCATTACATAGGCAAGCCTATATGTGAAGAAACAGTGGAATTTTCTGTTTTTAAAATAATTCATAAATTCACAAAGTTTTATTTTCGGTTTCTTGTTACATTTATATATTGGAATGGGATATTTGCTCTCTACAAACTCGATGTATGCTCCCTACACTTTACAAAGACACACACACACACACAAACACACACACACAGAGTGAGAGAGGGAGAGAAAGAGAGACTCTATAAATTTTTACTTCCCAATTTGAAATATTAGAAAATTTTCTGGTTCTCGCAAGCTAATTGGGAAATTATAACTTGTTGCTGTCTAACTATCCTCTACAGGAATTGAATTATATACATCAATGTGCAGTTAAATATAGTGGAAAATTTTCCACCTAACATCGCTATACATAATATCCAAAATTGCCCGGCTTATGAAAAGTTTTTCCACTTGTTTCTACATCGCAATGAAAATTTTCCGCTCCATGAAAATTCACGTCTCACTTTCCTTTACAGGAATTGAATGTTATAGCTCAATTTGCAGTTAAATATAGTGAAAAATTTTCCACCTAACATCACTATACATAATATCAATAATTGTCCGGCTTATGAAAAGTTTTTCCACCTGCTTCTACATCGCAATTATAATTTTCAGATTCATGAAAATTCCTTTCACTTGCTTCTACAGAGCAATAACACTTTCCGATCCCCAAAATGTTGTTTTACTTTTTGCTTCAAAATGAAAATTTTCCGAGTCATAAAAAGTACTTCAATTTTTCCATAGAAGACAAAAAATAATTTGATTCATGAAACATTGTTTCACTTGTTCCTACATAGTACTGAAAATTGTCTGAGCCATGAACATTTTCAGATTCTTTAAACGATCTTTCACTTTTTAACATTTCTATACATGAATTCAATCATGTTTATGATTACTGAGGAATTGTTACTTGATTACTGATACTTTCTTTTAGAACGGAAATTTTTCCGGAAAAATATAGAAGAAAATTTTCCTCCTCACGTCACAGGTAAACAAGTATATAGGAATAAGTGGAGTATGTTTTTATGAATCGGAAACTTTTCATCACTGAGTAGGAAGCACAAAAAATAATGGGGTAAGAAAATAGCCTCAGCTGAAGGAAGTAGATCGAGTACCGTTACTGCACAATTTTTCAATGTCAATATTTGGTTTATAAACATGGACACTCGTATTACGAAAAATCATGTTTTCAACCCGCAGATGCATCTTAGGTAGCAAGCAATTCACGCTGAAAGAAGAGAAAAGAAGGAGTTCTGAGAATTAAACGAGGTACCTGAACTTTTCGAGAAGACAAAAAGTGAAATAGAAGCTCAGGTTAATCAGATATCACTTCAAAAAGAAAGCATGTTCAGGCTCGAATGTTTGAGCTGCCTGGTAAATGTACAGAAGAAATACTTTAAAGTGAAGTGACCATAAGATCAGTGAAAAATGTTTTTGATAGTAGTAGTAGGGACGGGTTTATAACTAGCTGAAGTAGTAACTTACCCGGAGTCAATCACCTACGGATCTGGCAGGGAGCTAATGACATAGGGGCAACTATGACTATCCCAATCTTTATTTTAGCAGGTACCTCTCTTTATTTTAGCAGGGATACCTTGCTAATCATCTAAATTTTGATAGTTGTACCTAGGAGGACCATCCCCACTAAATTTTGGAAATTGCCAAATTTTAAAAAATTCTGCATAAGAGCATTGAACTTTTCTATATACTTCTGTAAGTCTTGGAAGGATATCTCGTTTGCTTTCATGGGGCAAATAAATAAATTTCGGAGATTTTCGACGTAACTAATACACTTTAATGAGGACTTATTGCATTATATAGCTGTATGGGGGAATAAGTTTTTTTTTGTGTGTATGTGTGTGTCCCATAAGACATGGGAACATTGATGCTTCGTTCCTGAATTTTCAGAAAGGTACCTAGAACCAGTCCTTAAATTTGGAAATCGTTATAAAAGAAGAATTTGGTAAATGTTCTCTAAAACCCTAATAAATTCCGCTATAAATTTATGTAGTCTATCTCATCCCCTTTTATGGATATTAAATTCAGATAATTTGAAAATTTTGAATTTTTGACCTAATTTAAACTCTCTTATGATGGTTTATCACTTTATATGGGTATGTAGGTGGGTATAAAGTGTCCATTGCCTTTTATAAGGAATGGGCATTTTGATGCACCATAATTCAAGTTTGGCAGCCTTATATTGATTCCTTTTTTGAATTTGAGATTCGTGAAAAACCAAATTTTTTGCAATGTTTTGTGGAATCTGAAAAAATGTCTATGTAAATCTCTGTGGTCCATATTGATTGTTTCCGTGCCTAAAAATTGTCAAACATTAATATGCCCACGTGCTTGATTATTTACCTATTTTACCTTCTTTGGTCAGTTTGCAATATCTTATATGATTATATGTGGATATAGAGATGCATTCTCTTTCATAAGACATGGGCACACTGGTGCTTCCATCTTTAATTTTGACAAGGGTACATTTGACCATTCCTTCAATTTAGGAATTGTCAGAAAATAATATTTGTTAAATGTTCTTTGCGACCCAGATACACATTTGTAGATTTCATAGGTCATGGTTATCAATACCTATAGTTAAATTAGCAAAATATAAACGTAAGCAATACGCTTTACTTCGTGATATGTTATTGACCTAAATTTTGTTCCTTGATCAAGTTCTTTACCGTCATGTTGTTATATGGTTGGGTACAAGGGTCTATTGTCTTTTAAGTAGAGAGGCATATTTTCTTTCATGAGACATAGGTACTTTTATACACTTCTTTTAAATTTTGGGAGAGACATTGTCTCATCTTTAATTTGAGGAAGTTTCCAGAAGCAAAATTTTGTAAATGTTCTCTTGGGCTCGATTATGTATAGCTGTCAATCTCGATGGTACAGCTTATTCTGTTTTATATTTTTTGTGGGAATTGTGGAATTATGAAAAATAGAATTTGGTAAATGTTCTCTAGACCCCATTGTAAATTTCGGTAATAATTCTTATTCGCTTCTATGGGTAAAATATTGTCAACATACCAATATTGGTACAAGGATTCCCTTAAATGCTGCAATGTTCCCAATTTCTAATTACTCACACGACCAAGATGAAATCAATACACTATGTAGGGTGATTTGAATTTGACCTTGGAAGGAGGGCAGGGAGGCAGAATTTATGAGAACAGATACGAAGCCCACAAGACTGAAAACCAGACAATCAGCGCGCATAGGAAAACTCTTGCTAAAAGGAGACTCAGAACTCTCTTTTCCAATCTATTTTCATCATATCCAGTTTATTATTTTATATCACCCTCATAAAACTTGTGTCCCATACAAAATGTAACTACAAATATTATGGTGTTTTAAACACCAATTGTTGCGTCCTTACGGTACATCTTTCATTCTAACACAAGTGTCTCTTTGATATCAAAATATATTAAGGTTAACGGTGTGTATCACAAACTATCAATCAAGTAGTATCAATTTCTAGATAGATAGATAGTTAGATATAAAGAGATATACAGATATACTTATAAAAATAAATTAATTAAAACATAAATACATAGTAACTTCATCTGCAGATCTAAATCTATAAAGTAACTAACTTTTCAAAATTACTATCACTTGCCTCTTTTCACTTATGTATTGTTCTTAATACTCTTCAAGTATTACAAAATAAAATGCAATGTCACAAAGTATTTGTATGTTACTCTACGTATATAGTATAGCGCAAATTAATTCAATTAAAGGTTATTTCTTAACATAATTTAATTTACTTGTATTCTCTCTCTCCATACAATATATTGTTCCCTCCAAGTCAATTTATTCAATTCTACACCTGCGTACTAACGTATTATTTTAATATAGTATTTGCCCTAGGGGAGGGGGTTCAAATTCCATCTCTATTAAGGGTTTAATTGTCAAAACTACACTTTAAACATAGGAATTAACGATCGTTTAAAATATATTGGAGTACATTGTTGAGCTAATCAACTATCAGGTAAAACCGATAAATATAATTATACAGTTTGAGGCAAATAAAATGGCCCCGACGAGTTCATACAATTGTCCGTGAATGTATTCATGGAACGACATCACGTGACATGTACGCACACCGCTGGTTCATATGTTAGTGCGGGCTGTGTCAGTGTGAGTTGAGAAGTGCACAAGTGAGGATGGTACTCACAGTTCGGAAGAGGCTGTTCCTTGTGGAAAGTTACTTGAAAACAAATTCGTGGAAAAAGTGTGGTCAGTTGTTTGCTCATGAATTTTAAGTTGTCAAAGTATCAGCAATGAGTGCAATGCAACAATTAGTCAGAAAATGCAATCAGACGGGATTTGTTTTGATCAAGGTAAAACACATTCCGAAACGTTTTCAATAACCTAAAATTGTAGTCATTTTCATTCATGCGGTAATTCAAGAAATGAATGGTGGTCATTTTCAACATCTGCTATAAGAAGGTTAGCGAGCTATTTCCTTTCTTTTTCTGTGTTTCTCTGCACCCCGAAACTCGGCTCTCCGGCCACTTTTATTGGCCTCACCTTTTATAAATAAAATCTAAAGATGATGTACCTAATTTAGTTCACGAAAGTCAAAAACGCCTCAGAGTTAATTTTGAGGAACGTGCAACATAGCAACAACCTAAATAATAACAGCTCTAAAGTAGAATGTATTTTTTTTAAAAAAAAACTTTTGAAGACATTTATGAAACATTCTTAAACAGCATAATTTAAAAAAACATAACAAATTTCCAAGCTAGATTTTTGCTCGAATTATGCCCTCTGCACGGAACATATCATGCTCTACTTAGCACCTTCTATAAAACACTTAGGGGTATTCTATTAAATTAAATGTAAATATGACTTACTTCTTAAGCTTAAAGTGTGTTTTCTTTCTTTTTTTCTAGATGTTTTTATTTAATGGTATAGGATTACCTTTTAACTATAACACGACAATCAAAGGATCTGCTGCAAAAATGTCTAATCGAATGGAATTCCATATTGTACTATACGAAGATGTTGTTGAGGACAGAGTTAAAGCTTCAGTACCGATTAGTTTGAGGAAATGTAGATTTGTAGATGAGACAGAGGGATTGTGGGCTTTTAAGTATTACACTCAGCATGCCTGTATATTCCAATGTTATGCTCAGAAGAAAGTTGATTTATGTAATTGTACGGAAGTGAAGCCAGGATTTTTTCCAGGTAAAAATTAAAAATAACAATTTATGTAAGTCACTCTCTTTCTTTGTTGATAACAAACAACAATTCATTAAAGATCGAATATTTTCGATTCTGAAACTACTTTGGAATATATATATATATATATATATATATATATATATATATATATATATATATATATATATATATATATATATATATATATATATATATATATATAACGTATTTTTATCAATATTTTATAATAACAAAAGCTTCACCTTCTTTCTCTTATATTACTTTATTTTTAGCAATTTAAAAGTACTGATGCTTGTTCACATATCAGATGCAAACGTTATTTCTGTAGCATTTTTTTTATTTATTGCTGGCAGAGCTGATTAGAGCACTTTGTAATTTGTTGTTGTTTGCTTACCATATGGAACGTTTTACGAAAGATCAAAATTTACGTCCAAAATATGAAACGCATTTTTGCAAGTCTGCTGTAATGTAACAAGAAATATTTAAACATTTGAATTATATTTTTATTCTTAATGAATACGCATACATTTATAATTTTTGAACAACGTTTCTCTTGTAACTTGCCTTAATATATCACATTTCTTGCAATGCATAGGTAGCAAAGCTGTTCAAAACATTTAATTTACTACACAATTTGGAAAACATATCGACAGTGTGGGACATTTCGGTAAGAAGCTAGAAAGTCCAGGTGATTTCAACTTTTATACTAGAAACAAAAGAATTGTTTTCAATAAGGGACTTCTTACATATGCATGTTTTACGGGGGATTGTATCTTTTCAATTGCTACTATGAAAATAAAATATACACATTACCCCATATCACTTCCTCAGTAGCTTTCTATTTGCTTTTCCACACAATGTACGAAAAACAAAAAGTCAATGCTACAAAAACAAAGCAAGCAAAAAAAATACAATGCAATGTAATGTGCTATGACTTTATCGACAAGTTACTCAACGTATTGCGTTCCTTGTAAGCAGGCCTTAATGGCGTAATAGGTAAACAACGTGGACTCAAGTTTATGGGGTCCTCAGATCGATTCCTGCCGAAGACGTATGTTATATTTTCTTTACAACAAGAGAGGTTTTTTAATTATCCTGTTATACAAGAAAAGAAAATTGTGTTGAAACACATCATTTCACTTTGGTAATCACATTATGGCGTAGAAATACTATCATTTGTTGCAGTTCAAACCGTGGAAAATAAGTTAGTGAGTAACACTTTTCGAACTTTTTGCAAACAATGTTCAGCGTGTTGTCGTCGGCAAAGCTCTACACTGGAGATCTTTGAGTCGCAAGTTTCTGACGAAAACAGCTTATATTATTATTATTATTATTATTATTATTATTATTATTATTATTATTATTATTATTATTATTATTATTATTATTATTATTATTATTATTACTAGGACGAAAAAAGGAAGAAAACGCCACATAGTAGAAGCTATTGATAGGAACGGAAGAGATACACTTTATGTTAGATGATTTTACACGTAATAATATTATATTTATTGATTCATATATAGAACTACTATTTTAAGACAACAAGAAATGAAGTATAAATCTTTGTTAGCTGTTAACAATAATGAATTTTGTTTAAGCTTCCTTTGAGATAGGTTGAGATGATTTTAGTTTAACGTCCCTTTCAGCAAAGAGGCTATATCCTCTTCGGTCCCCGTATCTCCTGCAGGAGATATAAACATAGCAGTAGCAAAAATCACTTTAGGTGTTTTACCAATAGGTTCGCAACACTGGTGAGTGTTTGTACAGATTTAAAGATGTTGGCTTCAGTGTGTCGACTTGTGTTGAAAATTCACAACCCTGCTACACTTTCTGTGTGTGTATTCAAATATGGCGAAGCCTTCTAGAAGACAAAAAATTGTATCTGTTGCTGGTAAGTTCGTTTCTGTTGATCTCCAGAATTGACGTATGTAAATGTTTAAGTGTTTTTGTAGCAAGAAATACTACCTTGACAGTCTATCGACTCATATACATAAAACATATTGGTAGCGGGAATTAGAGAAAGAAAATCCTCTACGTTTGGTCTGGGAGACTTTGGGCTCAGTGATGCTAAAAGTACATATATTATAATGTATGCGATTTTTAGGGAGTTATTTTCTTAAGAAACTAAGCTCATAGATTGTGGGGAAAGTGCTATTAAATATTATACGAACTAATGCCTACTTATATATAAATGTTCCAAAAGTGAAACTTCTTAGAAGTGATCATTTTTAAATATAATTTTTTGTTCAGAGTTAATATGTATTGTACCCTTGAACTATTGGCACTAGGAACAGATGTTTCGTATAGGAGCATTACGCTGAATAGACATAATATTTGGTTGTTCTAAGTTTCTTGGACGGTCTTGGGATAAAACTAGTGAGAAAAGCAATGAATTCTAAGGTAAATGCGTTTTTCACATGCGTATCTTTTACCTTCTGAACAAGATTTTGTGGTGCATTTTTTTTTTTCAGACAGACGATTGTCAGAATATTGTATAACATTTAGGTTAAACATCAACATTTAAAACTGACTTGTTACATTTTACAACAGGCTGCCTATGTATCCTCACTTCTCAGTATGGTCTGGGCGATGATAAGTAACACATTCTACTACTTTATATAATAGTATAAGAGTACAGATTAAAGTAAGAAAACCGTGCTCACCAGTGTGTAAGATTTTGCTCTGTAGCAATAGATACATAATTTTAATTTCCTAAGTTTTACTTATGTAGACTCATATCTACTGACCTATATTAAACAACAGATATTATTGTTTACTTACTTTATTACGAAATAAGTATATGCACAATTCAAATATTAACTGTCAAACCAATTTATGATAAAAGCGTTTTTTTTTTTTAATTTAGGCCCTTCTGAAAGGATGAACACCAGATGCAATTTAGAGGGATTACAATGTATCAAGAAAATGGAAAGTATGTATTATTATCGAGACAATAACCTTTGTATTTTTTTGATTAGCTTTAGTGGTAGAAGTGGTGTTTGAACCATCACATTCAAAATACACTTTTCAACATTTTACACATCAAATCTATACTACGCTTACTGTACGTGTGGCATTAAAAATGTTCGTCAGCCTATCTGCAGGTTTCAGAGGGAAATCGGTAAGAAAAAGTTATAAATGTGTATATATATATATATATACGGACTCATTGGCCCAAGAATAGGTTTATTCTTTTCTCGATTTTCTAGTCAAATACAGTCAAACTGGTAACAGTTAGCGGGAAATGGTATAACCAATTAGAGTTAGATATGAAAATTAATCCCTGGATTGGCCTCAAATCGTAATCACTAGTTACAGCAATTACTTGGTACAAGATTGCCTTAGCTACAGAGACAATCTATCATTAAATGTGTGATATTTCGTGAAGGGATGGGGTCCGTGATATGAAATACTGTGGCCACCACACCAGGGGCTCGATCACTCTAAACTATTTTAATGGAACATATATTGGTTCGTTTAGCCAGGATTTCGTAGCGGGGGGGGGAGTGATATGAAATTCTGAAGGCACAGGAGTTCGATCAATCTAAACTACTTTACTATCAAAATGTATTAGTTTGTTAGGATAATAAAATAAAGATATGTTGGTAAGTATTTTAATAGCGAACTATGAAGAAATCTCGAGTAAAAGAATTAAAAAATTATTGAAAAAGATTATACAATATTTACGTCCTTCCTCTGTTTATTCATATATAACAATTTTCCTTTCATTATGTCCTCAACTATTATAAAACGTACATATTCACTATTATTAAAAGTACATACTCATAATGTCTGGTAAAATATTTTACAATATCTGCGTTCCTTTCTTTGTTGAATCAAATGTTAGCAGAACTTTCTTTCTACATAACTTTTTGTTTTTATTATTCCGTCAACTACTGTTTGTTCCAAATGACAGGTTAAAGAGGCAGTAGAAAATTGTTTTTGAAATAACATGTTTGATACTGCAAGGATGCGATGACGAAAAAGTATGGTAAAAAATGCCCACGCTGTTAAACAACGGCACTATGCTTTCGGAAGCTTGAAATCTCCCTAACTAGTAGCAGAAATTCTGTGAATTTTGTAACTTTTCTACAAATTTCAAATTCCCTGACTCTTCCAGGATATCTCGCTCACCTCGCTACCATGTATTGCAAGTAATACAAGTCTTCTCATAGGAAAGAGTAACCAAGAGCTTTTTGTAGTTTATTTTTAACACTGATTACTCTTTTTAACATTTCATTTTGTTTTATGCTTCCTTTTCTATTTCTGGTTTCGAGTAGGGATGGCCACAAAGTTCCGGTTCCGGCGGAACCGGTTCCGCAAGGAACCGGTTCTTGGAGATCCGGTTTTCAGAACCGGTTCTGGACCCGGTTCCGGACCTGGATCCGAAAACCCGGTTCCAGAACCGGATCTTAGGAACCGGTTCCAGACCTGGATCCGAAAACCCGGTTCCAGAACCGGATCTTAGGAACCGGTTCCAGATCTGGATCTGAAAACCCGGTTCCAGAACCGGATCTTAGGAAACGGTTCCAGACCTGGATCCGAAAGCCCCCAAAGACCCGTAAAGGAGGCATAAAGTTCACCTTCAAAAATAATGCAAAGAGGACCATGCGCTTGTGCCTTCCTCGCCCAGACGCGCTTGTGCCCCCAGAAAAAAATTTTGGTCCACCAGTGGGTGTTTAGCCAAATGAGTTGGCCAGTTTGCCTGTTTAACCAATGAGTTTGCCAGTTACCCAGTTTATTTAGCCAAATGAGACAAGCTGCCGCCGCCTGGGCGCCTGCCTGTCGCTTCCACCATTTCATCTAGCTTACTGTTCACATCTTGCCAGCAGCTCGGGTTTAGCGTAGGGATGGTCACAAAGTTTCGGTTCCAGCGGAACCGGTTCTGCGAGGAACCGGTTCTGTTTCAGAACCGGTTCCAGACCTGGATCCGAAGAACCGGTTCTAGACCTGGATCCGAAAAACCGGTTCCAGACCTGGATCCGAAGAACCGGTTCCAGACCTGGATCCGAAAAACCGGTTCCAGACTTGGATCCGAAAAACCGGATCTTCTAGAACCGGATCCGTTCAGACCCGAAAACCGGTTCCACTAGGAACCGGTTCTGGCCATCCCTAGTTTCGAGGGGGAGTTCGGATCCCCCGGACCACCCCTTGGCTACATGCTTGCATCAGGTGCTGGAATACCAATACATGTACAAAATGATTTTCCGGCAGCAATTGAATCGAACAGTGGCCAGATGTGTGAGGAACTGGGCTACAATTCAGTGTGAGTAGACAAACTACTCGTCAGCACCTCCGTCAACATGGGAAGCTGTTGGGAGATTGGCAAGATGTGTTAAGTGCGTTAGAAATGGCAATATGTAAACATATTAAAATAGGAAAGTATTGTATTGGCTGTGTTTTTATGTTCGTTTATATGTCTTTTACAGGAGTATATTAAGTATCAGTTTATATTACAAAATTTTATATATGGGCTTATATTGATGTCATTTTTAGTGAAAATCATATTTGGTATTAAAGTACGTACACAGTGGTACATTTTGGTTAATGATTCTTTTGCAGAATTGTTTTATAATTTATATATGATAATGCTTATGTGTAGTTATGCCTATTTAGTAAGCCTAACGCTATAGGGTAAGTTTCTGTTTAACTATCTACTGCAGGACATACAAGAAAATATAAATACATGCTAACAGAAGTACTACAAGTTGGGTCGTTAGGTCCCACATGATTTGACTCCGTTCCAGAAGGCAACGCGAGAAGACACATGGGTTTCTTAGCTATCTCGTCTGAGGAAGGAGGCACTTCTGGACAGGGTATTGACATGTGATAAGAAGTGGGTCCCGTACAAAGCTCCACGGTGCTGTCATCATTGTTTATCATCCCATGAAACAGTTCTAAAACAGCACTAGAACAAACATTGCACTAGAAGAAGGTCCTCCTATGTGTTTGCTGGACTGCTCGTGGCATCGTGCATCGGCTACCAGCTGGTCAGATCACCAACGCAACTGTGTACTGTCAGGAGTTGAGCCATGTTCAAGAAATTATTAAAACTCTAAAGCAGCACTACTGAATCCCAAAGGTATCCTTCTGTTAAGCCCCATATGGCTACGATGATTGGGACACCATTCTACGTCTTGGATGGAAAATACTATTGCACCCGTCATACTCCACGGGCATTCCACCATCCATTTATCACCTGTTCCATTCTTTGCACAATCATGTTAGATGACGTCAGTTCAAGCCCTTAGTAGAGGTGCAAAATGCACTTGATACTTTCTTCGCTTCACAGCCCACAATGTTCTACCGCTATGGAATCCATGGTCTTCTAGAACATTGGCAGCAGGTCGTCGATCATGATAAGGCTATTTTTGATCTTACGAGTACGTCTTAGGTGTCATATTGATGTTCGAGAGTGGTGGGTGAAAAACCGACAGAACGCTCTTGGTTATCTTTATATAAACTTAAGAAATTCTTCGTTTTATTTCTATAACGTTGTTTTTTTTTCAAAGGTACAGCGTAATTATAAGAAACAAGAAATCTGAAATGTATGTGTTAGTTAGTTTTAATGTAACTGTTTAAATATAAAGTTTTAGTCGTTTCTGTTTTACGTCCTAGTTGGCTGGGTTTCTTCTGTAGAATATGCAATTTTTTAAGCATTGGCTGTAACGATATTGAGATAATAATAATGACAATCATGTATGAAATTCAAAAGTAAGACAGCAATAATTAATTTTGAATTTTGTTTGACATCATCAAAGATAAGACGTGACCTTTAAAGAATTTCATTGAACTCGCTTTGTATTTATTTTAAACAAAAAATGACAGGGACTGTGTATGATTGCAGAAGTATATATAGGAAAATATTCACATGCAATTTCGTTTAAGTCATGCTTCCCAATAACTGAAGAAATAACATATCGCTTCTTCCGTACTAAATGTGAAAGGTTCTCAGCATCCTTTTTCCATAAATAATATTTTTCAATTACAAAGCTTTCTACTTCAAATATTATATATCACTGTGTAAACCACTATATCATCATTATCCCAAGGGAAGAAAATCACGTGCCATTGTTACGTGGGAACCAAGTAAGTATTCCTACCCTATTTTACATTTACGAAAGGCATTGCAGGACTTAACTGAATAACAGCCTAAAATCTGTCATCAGTCAGTGATCTGTTGCAAGTTGGTCGGTGGTCAATTCGCCTCTGGTCGTTTAGTCGAGGAATCGCAGTTAAATTAAATAAGTCTAAAAAAAGAAGATTTTCATTACTACTCTAAGACCTGTTACTGCGCTAAGTCTCAACACTACCCTAATTCTCAACACTACGCTAAGTCTCAACAGCGGCAGCCACCAACCAATGACAGTTTAGTCACTGCAGGTCCACTTTTATTTAAAAAAGAACAGAAGGTAACGGTATTCTGGATTTCGGTGAAATTGCTACAAAGCATTATATGTTGTAGATATTGTTATCCTGAGAAAAACCCTCTATGGTGACAACCGCCAATCAGTGACCATTTGGCAACTACAGACCTGCATTTTTTAAAACAGCAGAAGGTAAGAATACTCTGGAAATTTAGTAGAATTGCATGAAACACTTAAGAAACCATATCCCACAACCCGGAAAAGGGATGGGGATAGTAGCGGCCAACATCATTTAAGCATAGACAATATTCATGTTCATTTTGCAGGACAAAGGAAGGCTCTAGACACTTTTTCTCAGAATCACGACATCTACAACATATCCCAGGTTCATTCATTGATATCGGAATCAAAAATATCGTTATACCCGGCCGTTTCAAAAAATCTGGACTTGTTGTCTCCAAACAGTCATAATTCGATGGTTGTGTCCATTAAAAATTTTTCTCATGATGCGAAGTTCTTCAACACATCTCAGTCTCACTTAATCATACCGAAATTATACTCGGCTGTTTACAAGAAAGTAGCTCTGTAGTGACCAAACGATTAGTGACTTGTGGCTTGTGGCTATATTCTGGGTTTCTCAGGATAACAATATCTTCAACATATCACGGTTAATGTAATTTTCACCGAAATCCAGAATATCACTCGGCTCGGCTGCTTTCAAGAAAACTGGCCTCGTAGTTGCCAAATGGTCAGTTATTAATGGTTGTATCCATTAAGTCCTTTTCTCGGCATCACAAAATATAAAACATGCCACAGTTTCAGCCATTTTCACCGAAATCCAGAACATCACTATCTTCGGTTGCTTTCGAAAACATTACCTCGTAGTGGCCAAACGGTCATTAAGTGGTAGTTGTGCACATTAAGACTTTACCTCAAGGTCACAATATCTACAGCATATGTCGGTTTCAAGCAATTCCACCGAAATCCAGAATACCGTTACCTTCTGTTTCCATAAAAGCGAACCTGTAGTGGATAAACGGTCAGTGATAGGTGGTTGTGTCTATTGAGACTTTTTTTCTCAGGATCACATCTATAACATATTATAGTTTCAGTCATTTCAATCGAAATCCAGAATATCACTATCTTCGGCTGCTTTCAAGAAAGTGGCCTCGTAGTGGTCAAATGATCAGTGATTGGCAGTGGAGTCTCGGACATGTAAAATTTTGGTGGGACACCAAAGAAAGAAATTTAAATGGTACTACCTAGCCTAACCTGTTTATTGTCTTCGACTCTATTTGTTAGTATTCTGCTTACCTTTAAGGACCCCTAAGAAAAATCAAGAACCAGGGCCGTACTGCAACCCAGGGGCCCAGGGAAAATACTTTCTAGGGCACCCACTTACAAGTACGTACTATCTCCTCCCCGAAAATAAAGAGTCCGTTATCCCCCTTATATATAACCAAAAATAACAACCATATATTGATCATATGCAAAGTCAATAAATTATCTGTAAGAGTGTGCGATCTAAATATCATGTTAACAACTTATACTTCAAGTAATAATATATCATATTACATTATGCTATGACTAATGATTAAAAACCTCTATAATTAAATAGTAAATGTATATGATTTATAGATTAGTTGCCATTGGTTATTTATTTTCAGAAAGGATTCATGAAGAACTTGATTCATATAAATTATATTTAGCTCAGTGGGTTCCAGTACTTCAAATATTTGAACAAATACTCGGAAGCTTACCTGTACTGGTCAGCTACTTTTAAGCAGTTCATTAACCATTTTATAATTAAAAATTTTTACATACTCTAGGCAAAATTTATTCATCAGAAGTAGTAGAGAAATGCAACTGCTTGCCGACCTGTTTGAAAAAATGGCTTATTGTAAAAGGACAGTCTCTTAGGTAAGTTATCTTTGTTAAAATTATGAACTGATAGACGCTTTTTGTTCGAGGAAGGGAACAAGTCTTGGTAACGAAGCATGGTAACATACAAACACTCTTCTGGTCAAATAATCGGAACTATCTCTAAATTATGAGCTGGGAGGGGCCTAAACTTTAGTCTCTTTAAATCTTTCATTTTCATTTAACACACAGTTCCAACACCGCATCTAATATTAAACTTAGACTTGCTTTGGAATCATTCAAATAGATAACTTATAGTTTCACATGCGTGTAATTGTTTGAAGGGATAACAGAGCATTTCCCTTCTCCTGGGTGACTTAGACATTATATTAACCCTAGATTACAAAGGCGTCGTTTGGCAGACTACGCGACTAATGCCGAAATTTCACAAGGGAACCTTCCGAAAATGATAGTTGCAGTGAAAGATGTGACCAATACCAATTGAAAGAGCTGTATCAGAGATGAGCATTCCCAAAATATTAGCTGCCCATAGCAATAGGTACAAAAAATATAAGGAGTGGAAGTTCGAGAAACAAGGGGGGAAAAGTGCAAATTCCGCAAAAAAGGGGGACACGGCAAAATACAATGCTGACAAGTGGTGTATAAAAAGAGACTTGCCACAATAGGGAACAAATGAAAGCCACCAGTGGGGTTAACAGTGCTGCCAACTGCAATGAAAAGTACATGTTTTGCAAAGAGCACTATATGAAGTGAGTGCAATATTCAGTGTCAACCTGTCATGTAGAACATAAGATATGACGTGTATAATCAGTGGTACAATCTAACAAAAGAAATATAAAAAACAGAAGTACGAAAAATACGGAAAAGGCGGATTTGGCCATAGTGCGCCACATTTGATCACGAGCTGTACATATTAGAATGAACAAAACAAGAAAGCACCAACTATGCAGGAAACCGACGTACCTAGAGTCGAAAAGAAAAACGAGTTCGAAAGTTGGCAACACTGGTCATGAAAATCCAGACAATTCTAATATAGTTAGGCCACTCGCTTCACAAAAAGAAAATTCCGGCAACAGGCATCACTCGGAATGCATTAATGCTGGAGTGATTGAGGCAATGTCAAGTTGGGCAACATGAAATGGTTGGGTTGAGCCAACAACCGATAATAGAAGTAGTGAACATTATGTCATGGTTGGGTCGTATGTGGGAATATACAGGGTGTCCCAAAAAACTTTGTGACCTGAAAGATTTGCGAAACGAACAAAAATGTGACGGATCCAGTTGTGCAGGAATGTACCAATGTCAGGGGGTGATAAAAGTTTGTAAGAAGGAAGTACGCTCAGGATACCCATCATAGGACCCCATGAGCCAACTTCAAACTTTCAAATGGCAACAGAGACCGAGTGGTACCTCTTTCGACAGATCATGGAATGTGCAACAATATCTATATGAAACATTTGCTATATATAAAGCATGGTTTTCAAAATGGCCACAACAAATATATGTTGTGTCTTAAAATGGCATCGAACATTGTGATCTCAAATTGCTGCGAAGCGAAAAGATATGTTGCAAATCCAATAGCACAGGAATGTACTCATGTCAAGGGCCAAGAAAAGTTTGTAAGAAGCAAGTCCCCCAGGGCCCCCATCATACGGCTCGAGGTGTCAAACGCAACATTTCAAATGGGAGCAAGAAGCGGATGATATTTCTTTGGATAGATGCAACACCGCCTATAAGAAACATTTGCTATATGAAGCACGGGTTTCCAAATGACCGCCAAAAATGCGCGTTGTTTTTGCCACCGAGCAGATATTTTTGGCGGCCATTTTGACTTTTTGTCAACTCTTCCGCATATTAAGGCCTTCCCAAATACAACCGCAAACATGCGAAAGAGTGATTTAAGCGTGTTTTATGCCAACGTGTTTCGGCCAAGTTTGGCAGAAAGAAACCTAACTGATGTTGTGCTACTTGTTGATTCTTGGACAGCGAACAAAGACAAGAACTTGCTCTACGAGCATGTACCATCCGGAGTGAATTTCAAAGTTGAACTGATCCCTCCTGGTTGTATGGGTCTGATACAATCACTTGATGCTTATTTTTTTAGACCATACAAGAACTTTCTGCGCTACGTTACAGAGCTTGTGTTATCAGATACTCACTTTAACATTTGGTCCCGCGAAAATTTTCTGAAACATCAAGCCCTAACCCATTACCAGTTTACAGCATGTTTATTCAAGCCTTTGATTATGTATGCTTTTTACAGGTGTGGATATGTGATAGAAAGACCACCAAAGATTCCGACACCTCTAGAGTACTGTTTCGAGACATTCACAGGCGATCATTGTACCATGTGTGACGGATTGGCAGTATTCCGCTGTGCTCACTGCAAATGTATCTTCTGTTTGACCATTGTCTCATCGAACAATTGCACGTACAATGTTGACGAGTATGCACAAATGATGCGAAGGCTAATGCCTGTGGCCGGAATTTTCTTTTTGTGAAGCGAGTGGCCTAACTATATTAGAATTGTCTTTCTTTTCATGACCAGTGTTGCCAACTTTCGAACTCGTTTTTCTTTTCGATTCTAGGTACGTAGGTTTCCTGCATAGTTGGGGCTTTCTTGTTTCGTTCATTCTAATATGTACAGCTCGTGATCAAATGTGGCGCATTATGGCCAAATCCGCCTTTTCCGTATTTTTCGTACTTCTGTTTTTTTATATTTCTTTTGTTAGATTGTACCACTGGTTATGCACGTCATATCTTATGTTCTACATGACAGGTTGACACTGAATATTGCACTCACTTCATATAGTGCTCTTTGCAAAACATGTACTTTTCATTGCAGTTGGCAACACTGTTAACCCCACTGGTAGCTTTCATTTGTTCCCTATTGTGGCAAGTCTCTTTTTATACATCACTTGTCAGCATTCTATTTTGCCGTGTCCCCCTTTTTTACGGAATTTACAATTTCCCCCCTTTGTCCAACCTTGCTGTTTCTCGAACTTCCACTCCTTATATTTCTTGAACCTATTGCTATGGGCAGCTAATTTTTTGGGAATGCTCATCTCTGTTACAGCTCTTTCAATTGGTATTGGTCATATCTTTCACTGCAACTATCATTTTCGGAAGGTTCCCTTGTCAGATGAAGAAGGTTGAAATATATATTTTATACAAATTATAGTAAGTTAATTTTAGAAAGTATGAAGAATTTTTCTTACCAGTGTAAACCTTATATTTATATGGCATTATTTTATTTAGATATGGATGGGAAAATTACCAACATGCAATGGGATTTCTGTTCACTTTTGAAGGAAGTAAATTTAGAAGAACATTGACTGTAAGCAAAGATCATTTGGATATATTTGGTATGTACTCTAATCATGCAGCATATTAGAATAATTTTACAAATACGAATAATAGTTAGAAATTATGGCTGAATGTAATAGGTTTGTTGACATACGGCAATTGAAGGTGAAATGGCATACTATAAGTTCCGAAATAATTAAAATTCATGGCGGACTCCATGGAAGCAATATATTGCTGTATGATATTCATTTGCTGGCTCAAGTAATATTCTATTGGGAAAATTCACAAAGAAAAAAGGACAAATGATGAGTATTGAAACATTGGTGAATCAAAATAGATTATTATGTCAGTTTTATTAGCAAATATATAGTCTTTCATGTAGGATTGTATTCTTTGTTTACAGAAGATTAGACCGCTTTCTAAAGACTTCCAAAAGAGATTATGCTAGATACTTACAAATTTCCTTTAGGTTTGTACCATCCTTCAAGCATTTTTGTTTGAGTCACGGATGGAAATGAAAAAACTATAATACTGTACGCATATTGTAATTCGTCGGTGACAATCTAAACGTATTAGTAACTGTGCTCATTTCACATTTGATGTATGATATCTATTTTTAATTTAGAATGAATGAAAAAAGAAACAGGGATTAAAATAAGAGAAGCAGAATAACTACAAATAAACTGCAGTGATACATCTTCTGATTTACGAATTTCCCAATTGTTTCACTATCAATCTAGGTGTTTCCAAAACATTCCCTTTTACGAATAACTTTCCTTCAATACAAAACTAAGGAGTAATTTATATTTGAAAAAAATGAGATATGCAAGCTGAAAGCAACAGTATTTGAAAGCAATCTCATATTTTCCATTAACATGATTAATCTCATTGTTTTTTTGTGTACTTAGTTGAGACGGAAACTTGTTTTTGTTTAGAAGAAAGGTTGGAGACCTCAAGAAACAAAGCAAAATTGTTTAGTAGCAATGCCAGTTTAAGCTTAGTGACTGAGTAAAGCTAATTTATGTTAGAATATAATAGAACAGAAAGACAACCAACACTTCAGCACGTGTTAATACATTTTGCTGCGACGAAGAGTTATCCTTTCTTTTCTTAGCTGAGCCCTTAAAACAATAAGTCTTTCACGAAAACAGCTCATGACTTTTGTAATATATTTTCTCCTATATGGAATACTTCGCAAGCAATATGAATCACTTCTTGTGAATTCTTATGGAAAATAACTCTCTAATTAGATTTCAAAATAAACATTCAAACATGATGTGATGAATATTCAAAATTTAGAGTCTATGTAAAATATATAGTGATTCGTTTCTTACCTCCAATGTTAAGATAGGACACAAGAGAATACTTGAAACTAAAAGTTATGCCAATTCTATTTTTTCTGCCAGGAAGAAAATTTGATTCTTTTAAAATGCAAAATAAATGTTAATTATAAGGTAAGTTAAAATAATCCTTACACATTGAAAAGCTAATAATATATTGCCAACTGCCTAGAATTCCAGTAGCTTATGTTTATGTATATCAACGCCACTTCTTACTTAAATAGTTCAGCACAAATAAGAAAAAGAGTATAAAAAAATAAAACGACACTAAAACCATATAGATAAGAACCAATATGCCTTGATTTCGTCCCCTAAGTCCACAACAGTTCCATAAGTCCACAACTGAATTCGTATTTACTTAAGAGCAACTTTTATTTGTTTGTCTCAGACTCGTATATGGGCATTGCATTTTCTTTACATGCAAATCTTATCGCAATGCATGATATTGTGTGAATATATACATTTGTGATGGACCAATATTGTGTCCCAGACAGCAATTTAACTTGCTGTAGATTGCACCAAACTTGCCGTTATGGGTAAATTCACTTGCCACAATCTCTACTATACAAGGCAATTTGCTTGCTGCAAGGGCCGCGGTGGTTCAGTGGTGGAGCGTTCACCTCTGGTGCTAGGGGTCTCGGGTTCGATCCGAGGCCCCGCCAAGTGAACTTTGTGGTGGACAAACACCGTGTGCGTGGGTTTTCTCGGCGTTCTCCCGTTTCCTCCCACTTTCTTCATTCCACCATTTCATTCATTGCTCATCATCACCGTCTCCTTTAGCCTAACCGGCATAACCGTCGGACGTAAAACTCAAAGATTTCATTTCATTTTTCATTTCATTTGCTTGCTGCAACATTCTGGTAAGCTAACTAGTTATATCAAGGCAAGAATTGCTGCAAGCTTGTCTTCACAAATGAAACGAAAGACAAATTATCTCAAGCACAAGCAAAGTATCAATGGCAAGCCTGATTAAGCTAAATGCAAGCGAAAGACACGTCAAACAAGCCATACGTAAGCCTGCAGCAAGCAAATTTAAATATAGATATATTTCTGTTGCATATATATCATTGTACCAATGTACGGCAGTAACATGCACTGGAAGTTGAAATTCAAACAACATAAGATAGCAAGGACAAAGTGAGGAAATTTAAATTTTACTAAGGAAAAGTCTGACTTACCTCCTATTCTTTGCAACTCTTCCTTCTTAATATTGTTGTTCAAATACTGCAAATAATGCAAACAATGTAGATGCACTAGATGCAAATAATGTGATTCTAATATCACATGGAATCATACGAATACTATTTTGTCCTTTATTCCAGATGAATGCTAAAACGACGCTAACAACGCGAACTCTAACTTGGCGCCGAACAGTTCAGCGTCACTTGGTTTCTGAGAACAACTGAAAATCGAAAAAGCGCTGGTTCCTTACTTAAATTCAAAGAAAAACGTCTCGCAAGTGAAGCTTGGGTTGCCTCTAGTACAGCTTGAGCTAAACAAAAATAAGCTTTTGTGTATAAGTGAAAGCGAAATAAAATTAAATAGAAGCGACAAGCAACCATGCTGTCTGGGGTGCATTTTTTTATGCTGTTCTCCGGTTTCAAATCCTCCTTCATTACCCCATCTTCATCAATTTCATTATCTCTGTCTTTCTAAGTCACAGTAAACAATTGTAGGAAGTTTAAATAATGAAATATAGCAATAATCTCCAACACTTTGCTCATAAGATCATCCAAAGATTCACTTTATGAATTCTTTAGCATTCTTCCTATATTCTACCATGAGATCATTATTGGCTTTGTGTGCAGTATCGAACGTCATATTTATACCGTTTTGTTACAGGTATTTAGTAGTTCACAGTGTTTTATTTTGCTTTTAAAAGTTGTTTGAATTTTGGTTTAGTTTCATACTTGTGTAGTCTTTTCTTTTGCATTTAGTATGGCTCTCAGCTTTGCTGCTGCGTTTAATGGTTGGTTGATTTGTAGATTCACTTCAATTTCTGGATTCGTATTTTGAATTATTTTTAAATGTTCTCTACTTTCGCTCTTCAAGTAGTTGGAGTTCCAATTTGGGCAATTGGTACTTTTGGTCAAATACTATTCATTGGTTCAGCGAATATTCTATTGGATAATTCACTTGGAACTTGTTAAATATTCAAAAGTATTGAGAAGGGATTTAAGAAAATTAAGTAAAGCTTTTGGATAGATTTAGTTTTGTATCCCTCACAATAAAAGTTGTTTTGGATCTATTTTCCCTATTATGCGTTATATGTTCGAATAGTACAGTATGCGCCAAAATATACAGTACTAAAATGAAAAGATGATCAAAATTACATTATTGTCATCTGTGAGTTTATTTCTCCTCAAAAGCAATTAACATACACACTACATACATACATACATGCATACAGTATTAGCTTGTTAATTTACCATGTTATGCGTAATGTAAGTGTTCAAAGTGTACACCGTCTCGTTGTAGACAGTGTTCATATCGTTCACGCAGATTCTCAAGCCTATCCTGAAACAAACTCCTGCTGCAGACTCCTGCAAAAGGAGATGATTTGGTCACGTAATGCAGGCATAGTTCTTGGTGGATGTTCATAGTTAAACACACTCTCTTTTAACATTCCCCACAAGTAGACATCAGGTGGTGGTGGGGAATGGCACGGGTCGAAACTGGTCAATCTTGCCGACCGCTTCCGTATGAGCGGAAATAATGCTCAACTATGAATACTGTTGCCTCTGTAAAGAGAACCCCGTCAAGATATGACATCTGCACAACACAAATTCCTTCCACTACTGCGAACACGTGCAACTTTAACTATGAGTCATTGTCAACGCAACCACGTGTTCGAGATGCGCGAGTTTCTGTACTGTATATTTTGCCTCATACCGTACTTAGTTGAATCGTCGTTTAACGTTTGTTTTAACGTTTGTTTTCATTGAATCAAATGAAAGCAAACAGCTCAATGATTTTCCTTAAAAAAATATTTTTTTTGTATTTGAAACCAGATTATTTCAGAATTAATTAATGTCGTTATTCCATTGAGCTGTTTGAATTTAGATCTTTATCTGGGATTTAGTAATTAAGTTCAGGCTTAAATATTGGGTTCAGAGATCTTGGATTGCGATTGCGTTATCTAAATCACCTAACTATATTGAGTTTACCCGAACCGTTCTATCTTGTTTGAGTAATCCTTTTTGGCTATTTGGTAAGCTGGTTGAACATTTATAGATGGTTACCCTCTTTTGAGCAAGGTAGCTCTGCAACGTCAAAAAAAAAAAACAGAATAATATGGATTGATATCTACAAACAAAGATTTAATCAAATATTCCTAACATTTCTTTTACCTGCAAACTCGATATAAAAAAAGCAAAAAGTGAAAATTATCTATCTCGAACGTGACCATAAATGAAAATAATGTCTTGTAGTAGAACAGACGTATGGCATGTAGGAAGTCGGTAGCGTAGTTGGTTACCTAGAGAACATAAAATTAATCAGAAAATATGTTGAAGTTGTTTGGAGTTTCTTACACAGAAATTTATTTTACTATTATATTTCTTTACTTTTTTGTACGTGAGAAGAAAATGAGGTCCTACTAATGTTGAAAACTCATCACGATATGAAAGTGAAAAATGACACGTTTCCACTAGTATTCCTTATTTTTGTTTGCAAAGATTTTGTTATTATTTTCTGTATTATCTTTTATGCATAAAGAATGCTTCCCAATAAATTATGTTTCTTAAAAGCAGTAATATCGTTAATGTTATAATCATTCTTTAGATTACCTATCGTATCGAAAATTATGGCATGATTGTCTCGTCTCGTGTCATCACTATTTAAATAATGCATTATAGAGCTTTCTCCTCTGTCTACTTGTTTCATAAGAAACTTCCCGAATATTTGTTAAACTTCCTTTGTTAAGGTTTACCGAGTTGAAAGCTCTATAATGTATTTAATTAATAAATGACACTTCTTGACTAGATAGTCATACAATTTTCGTGATGAAACAGGCCTTCTCGTCTAGTCTCGTGGCAACAGCAGTGCAGTCACGAGATAAAATATATGTATCGTCTTGATAACGAGCAGATACTTCCACACGAGACAAACATGTAAGGTTCAAGACAAGACGGCGTTTGCAAGAGACCACATAAGATAGCCTACAATCTGGTCTCGTCTAGTCTCGTCGCAATACTGTTAAATTATGTAACTTGGTGTTAGGAATCTTTAAATATCAGTAATCGTCGAGAACGTTTAAATAAATGAACAAGTAGTGAATTCTTGACACGTATCGCATTTCGAACACTTTAAATGTAGTTATGCTTTGACAACTACCTAGCCCCACCCAGAATCTTTTTTTTGGTTTTTTAAAGTCTGTGTAACGGCACAATTTGTTTTAACATTACAGGTCGTCAGCAGTAATTGGGCACTAATTTTTGGCATATGTTTTAAAATTAGTGCCGATGTGGGTGGGGCCAGGTTCACGGACATTCTGTTTCCAGTTGTTCCCTTCAGTCACAGTGAACCATATATAAAGTCAATACCCATGTAGTAACAAGCATGCAGACTGTGTGAGTCAGTTGGTGTGAGCAAAAAGTGTGTGAGACGTATCGTCAAAAGCAGTAACTATGTTAAGTGATGAAGAATAATACCTGAACACAGAATGTAGTAAGTGTTTAACAATTAACTGAAATTTATAGAATTATATCGGTATTACCTTCGAATAGCAATATTGGTCAAACTTTGTCGTTCACAACCATTGTGAATTAATTAAGCTATGATATAAAAAGAGAAACACTGTATTTCTTGGTGCTAAGAAACAGGTGTATATGTGTTTCGTAAAATATGTCATTTATGAAGATTATCATACCACTTCTTCCCCAGTGAAATGTATTTAACTCAATAATAAGGAAAGATAGGTAATTTTACTAATTTGTTCATTTTGGTCTAGTAATGTTCTAATAATGCTTTCGTTAAGTTCACTGTGGTAGAGGCAAGCGTTTGTCGCAATAATGTAATATTGAAACTTGTTATGAAAAATACCCACTCCTATGTTCTTCTGAAAGAATATATTGCAACCCGTGGTGATACTTCTGGAAAAGTAACAATTAGGTAATTCTGGAAAGAAAAAGTAGCTGAAATCCAGAACGACAATTCTTTTGTGTGAAAGATTACGATCTCTCTCTCTCACACTTCTACTACTAAAAAAATATGTATATGCGTCGCATATCACACAAGGGATCAATTTAACTTCTTTGAATTTTAGCTGTACTTCATCTTTGGGGCGTATATCTGAAGCTCCTTACAGAGCTAAAATATTTATATTTAAATATTGTAATACTGATAAGGTTCAGGCATGAGTGTAACCAAAAACTTCATGTCGGGGAGAGCCTGACTATTACAATTCATAAAAAATAATATAAAAAATGCTTTCCATCTTTAATTTCTTTTCCGTTTACATTAATTTTAAGAAGTAGTGTGGACCCCATGATCTCCCTCTTGACTATGTCTTTGGCGTCTACACATTTTATGTCTTTTTCTCACAACTTTGGTAATGCGACTTTCTTCCGTTGCGTTCTGAGCGACTATAAGTGATTAGACATGAACATTAAATTAAATCATTCAGTTTTCTCCAACCGATATACCGTGTAGACTAAAGAAGATGATGAGAATGAAAAGTATACTAGAATAAAAGAGTGGAAGAAACCGGAAGATTCCTGAGGAAATCAACGCATACAATGTTTGTCTAACCTAAAGCTCACTTAGCTCACACTGAGATAGAATCAAGAACTCTATACATTCAGACACTAGATATTATCGCACTATTATTTCCAGATTTATATGTTCACATGCCTCCTTTATTACTAATAGAGGACCACAATGATAATGAACCTGATTTCTCTTCAGCTTTGACCTCGGATTTACCGTACATTTGTCAACCAAAGGGAATTAAGCTTCAATTGATAGGTACACACGCATTTAACTTCAGAAATATTGTATTACTTACCCCACATACTATGTAGATTACCATAGTAATATCATTTTTAACTTCTCAATTTCATGGTATTTTATCTATAATTGTTTCCAAAATTGCTAATTTCCAACAAAACTTGAAAATTGAGATGCTTAGTTTACTCTGGTTTTAGTCAGGTCAAAAAAATTAATAAATATATATATAAACTTAGAAAGCTTATGTTTCTATCTTAAATATCTTAATTTCTTAGTGCACATATCATTATCATTAGAATGAGGATTTCGAATGACATTCCACACATTTGTTTACACTCATAACCTTGAGAGAAAATTTGACAAATCTGAAAATGATATCCGTCGAAAATTACATACCAATCTCGCTGCTACCTGCTTTAAGTAAAATATTTGAACATCTAATAAAGAGCAGACTATTGGATTTTCTCATACGCCAGAATATTATAACGAATCAGCAACACGGCTTTGCACCCAACAAAAGCACCCAAACCGCTGCCTATAGCTAAATAGACCATATACTAAAAGAAATAAATTAGACATTTTTAGTACTTGGTATTTTTTACGATCTGAGTAAGGCGTTTGATATAATAAACCATGACACTCTTCTAAAAAAACTAGAACATTACGGCATACGTGGAAAGTGTCCCACATTATTAAAATCTTATTTAGAAAATAGGAAGCAATCAGTCGAAATTATAAGAAATACGAATAATATTCAAATAAAATACAGATCGACCTATCGAGAAATAAAATATGGAGTTTCCCAAGGCTAGGTTCTATGTCCACTCCTGTTCCTACTATATATAAATTATCTACCTAGCAATATATATACCAAAATTATATTCTATGCTGACGATACTTCAGTTATTATCAAAGGAAAAGATACAAAAGATCTTGTTTAAGATGTACATGAGATAAAAAAAATAGCTTTTGTTTTGATAGTAATCAGTTGGTTTTAAACAATTCGAAAACACAATATATACTTTTCCACTCAGCACACGCTAAAATATCAATAAATACACAATAAACCTAAACGACCCATCTATACAGCTAGTCAAAGAAACAAAATTTTTAGGCATTATAATAGATGAGCACTTTAGATGGAGTAGTCATATTGAAGCCACTATACATAAACTAAATTCGAGGCTATATGCTCTGAGAGTCCTAAAAGACACTCTAACTTTAAAAGGCTTAATACAAATCTACTATGGCTTCATATAACCTATCATAAAGTATGGCATCCTATTTTGGGGTAACGCAACTGAAAACAAATCTACATTTATTAATCAAAAACAGGCCATCTGTACCATTGCAAACTTACATTACACTACAAGCTGCAAATCATACTTTAAAAAATTAAGGATATTAACAATTCCATCTATTTATATATATGAAGCATTCGTTTCCAGTCTAATGCAAAATGAAGATCAAATGAAATATCATCATTACAATACTAGAGATCAAAACAAAAAGTCTTACTTTACTAGATTATCAACACAACAGGGCCCCAGAGATATGCCAAATAAAATATCCAATGCTTTGCCCAATCACATAAAAACAGAGAAAAACCTAAATAAATTTAATCAAAACTTAAAAACGTATCTAATAGAGAAAGAATTGTGTAGTGTTAAAGAATATCTAGAAATATACGTATAACAATGTAAAACATTTTATTTATATGTATAATCACTTCTGTAAATCATATTATGTTTATTTTATAATCTTAAATAAATACTATGTACATGTGAAGTGAACCCTCCAAATAACATGACTGGTTAGATGAAGTAAATAAATGAAATGAATGAAATTTACTTGGGTGTTCAGTTTAGATACTACGTCAGGTACCTGTAAAAATTTATCCCCGAAATATTCTAGATCAAATTTAATTTACGATCGGTTAATACGCGTAAATATATCAAAGATGTAATTAAGGAAGTCGTTTGCATGTAAAATAAGACTTTTAAGAGAGTGAGGCACTGTGAATGAAGACATGCATGCATTTATAAATGGTAGCACGTAGCTTTATGTATTAAAAATGTTGCATAATTCGAACTCGCAAAGTGACTATTAGTCAAATGTCATCTTATCGTAAATCATATACTTTTAGAAAGATTTTTAACGAAATACTTTTAAATTTCATATAAGTAATGCATGGCAAAGCTTATCAGAATGTAGTAGTAGTAATCATGTTTTTTTTTCCTTCCAGTGTATTATGGCGGAGTGATATCACTTTTCCTAGGAGCCAGTGTTATGAGTGTTGTGGAGCTGATATACTTTATACTGATTCGTCCGCTTTTCACTTACTGGACATTAACTGATGGTAAAACGCCTATAGCGGAAAGATTGAAATAACGTAGAAACTACATGATGAAGGAATAGGTGTAATGAAAATTAAGAATGTCAACTACTTACTAGATTATCATTGGTAACCAATTATTATACAATTATAATCTAAAAACCAGCTAGATTATCATAACGGGGACTCTTTATGTAATTAATTGAAAAAATATGAAAAACAATATCCTTAATAGTCAAATGTATCCTGCATTTCGATGACGTGGTGGTCTTTCTTTTAAGATCTTCGTGTCACAAAACGCGCAATTCTTTTGAACACTACATTATATTTTTCTTATGCATATATGCATACAAATAAGAAAATTCACAACTCTAAGTATCTGCCTATGGAAGAAATACACTAATTTGAGATGGGTGTTTTCCAAAGCAAATAACTTGTAACTTAATTTATCAACTTATATTTTGGCAACTTTCCATAGAACATTTATGTATTTCTGGAAACCACTACTCTAGACGAAATCATTTTTCGGTTGAAGTTGCTCTTAAAATCTTACAATATCTTCATATGTTATTGGAAATACTTTTACATATATTTATGAAAACTAACTGGAGCAGCAAAAATTACAAGGTAAAAGTATTTTTTTCAAGAAACTGAAATTTCTGCCATGCGTAGTAAATATACGTATTAGAAATTCCAGAGGAGAATATATACTTCATTTCTCGTCTTGTGTATGTAGATCTTTAAGTAAGTCATTGTATCTACTCTGGAATAGTAATACTATAACATGGTGTTTCATTTGACCCATTCAACGTACAAGTGAATCAACACTTTTTTCTTTTGTCGTTTGGGCACATCTCACATTCAGATCTTTAATTAAGCTCCGTTCAGAGAATAAAGATGTGAAGTCCAGATATTGTAAGTAACTCATATAATATAAAACACATTGTTATCATTTCCACACATTTAAACTAACTTAATAAATTTCATGTCATCTTCTGACATCTTTGGAAATGGAACATTATTCCTTTGTACTCTGAATGAACCATACACATACAATTAAGTGTAGTGTACTAGTTGTAAATTTATATTTTGACAAAGAATTACACTTTCTGTTTGTTTTAAACAGAGCATCATAACAAATTGTATGTTAAATGGAACGTTTTAGCGCGAACTTTCACATCGGAAGCTCAGCTTCCCAGACATAAAATTACCAATACGTTCTCACCTGTTGACAGTCCGATCGTTACTAATATGTATACTTAAAAATGTTGTTGAGTGTTCTTGTTCATAATAGTTCAAAGAAAATAAAAAATGTTGCACTGGATTACACGAATCTATTTAAAGGAATTGTTCTGTGTTACTTGATATTCGTCGTTCTAATCTATTAGTCCTTTTTATTTTTTCCAACATAACAATCATCTTTCAGACTGTACATAAATCAATTCAATTCCATTAATTGTGTTAAAGTTTTCGAAGTTAGTTCTAGGTCAGCTTCAGTTGGAAACAGATTTATTCTTTTCATATTATTAGGATTTAATAATGTTTTCAGTATATTCTCACTAACAATTGAATTATAAACATCTTCCATTCTCGGGAAAAGTCAAACGTTTACCGTGAGAACTTTCATTCGCTTAATGCGGATGGTACAAGTGGTCACAGTGCAATACTCATATTTCAATTCAGTGCTGGACATCAACGACATGTGAACAGCTGTACTATCGAGAAGCACCTCCTTGCCATGTGATACAGAAGCAAGTGTTAAACTAGGGTAACTCTGCTCAATACCCAATACGATGTACAACGACTGAGATCGGCAAAAGAACATTGCCATTGGATACCCCAAACATAAATAAATGTCGCTTGAGTAGATGTGTTGATGTATCCCTCAATAAATGCCTATGACCAGGTACAAGTACGTCTTCAACCACATAAGAGAATGTATCCCTCTTGCCAGCACAGTACAGTTCAATTTGTGTGTTAGTATTATCGTATGAGGACTCTTCAAGTTGGACTAGATTTAAAATCTAGTACATCTAACACTGTCCCCAAACAGCGAACGTTGAAGAAAGTGCTGGAAGAGCATTCTTTATTATCGTTCAACACTCTACTTGAGACTTATACTACAGGCAAAGATTTGTGCTAACCAATAGCTCCACAATCGTAGCTAACTGATTGAGAAACGTCAATACAACGTCAATCTTACTGAAAGTATTTGGTATGCTGTTGAAAGAGATGTGTATGTTCTGAATAGTGAGTCGACTTACTTTTGAGAAGTATATGAAGCTTTACAACTATTATAAACCAGTATGAGTTCCCAATGATTCTGTTATCTTGTGGGCTTCAAGTCACATTGCACCTCACCATCCTCAAGGTAAAAATGGTGCTACATGCTCCTAGAAATTTGTCTCCTACTCAATTGCTCTTGTGCTTGTACAGTTAAAGCGATGTGATTACGAAAATATTACAATGATATGCTCTGGATATGGTTAATTTCTTAAATATGTCAAAAAAACACAAATTTAATTATATTTAAAAATTTTATTATAATTTTTGTATAATCCGTGCCTTATACGTTTTCTTAAGTTTTGGATATTTTTTAAAATTTAAGTCTGTATTAACACATTCGTTTGCGATCCGTTAGGTTTTTGAATTTTAAATACATACTAGATTTCTATTTAAGATTAATTAAAAGGCTTTGATACATTAAATGACGTTGACTTTTGGATTTACAGCTTAAACTTTAAAACAAATGACAAACTGTCTCTCTCTCTCTCTCTCAGTCTCTCTCTCTCTCTCTCTGTCACAGTTTGTCTCTCTATGATCGACTTACCCACTGTTTACAATGATTTGAGCTTTAGCTAAGCATTTTCATTATTTCTTCGTCCTAAGAGCAAGTCGTTCAAATTACAAATTTAACGTTGTGAGAGGAAGTGTGAATATTTTTTTTAAGTTGGATCAGTTTTAATACTAACTTCCTAGTGAAAGAAAGAGTGTAACTTTAGATTACTATGTAATTATTTTTTGATTTGCACGTTTCTGTTTAATTTACGTAAAATAAACAAATTGTCTTTTATGTACATTTTTATGCCTATGCGGATATGTTTTGAAATGCATACTCTCAAATAAATTTAAGAGAAATATGCAACATATTTCCACCTTAAAGGTACAAGTTTTACTAATGTTTGTTAAGTCCGTTTATATCTTGCTGATCCTGAGACGAATATTCTTATCGAAGAGGAACGGGGATGCTGAATGGCAGAAACTTCATAACGAAGCACTACATAATTTATACCGTGTACTAAACATTGTTAGCGTCATTAAGTCTAGGAGGCTTAGGTGGGCAGGTCATGTAGGAAGGATGGAAGAAAGTAGAAACACTTTCAAAGTCTTGACTGGAAGACCAATAGGAAAACAACCATTAGGAAGACCTAGCCGCAGATGGTACGAGAGTATCAAGATGGATAATGCGGAAATAGGAAATTAAAGTAGAAACAGGATCCAGCTCGCTAAGGATAGCGGGAAACTGCTTTTGAGGGTAATAGATGACTGGCAGCAGCGGATACATTTAGAGATTACTCAGTAGAGACAGCACATTGAACAATTGGTGTAACATTGGTCAGTGGGACATCGCCCGCAGTGTTATCTCGAGGTAAGTGCAGATAATCGGATAAAACTTCGCAACTGTTGGTCGTAAAACCAGAAATATTTCACGACTGGATTCCTGGAAATATTTCAGTCCTATCTGATGTATCATACGATAGAGTTTTAATGTAGAAATGTTCCCACCAATTTAAGATGGCGGCCGATGGTGCCATATGTCTCAAAGACATTGTTCCCTCGTCTCTTATCATAACTTCTTCCCTTACTTTCCAATTCTGAACGGTTTGGATTTTATTTGAGTGTTTCCACACTTTTGATCTACTCTGTAGTTTATTTTAGACTGATGGTGAAACTCGAATCCAAGATATCTTTGTGTTGAATATTTACGACCATAATATGGCGCATGTTGAATGAAAAGAAGAAATTAAAAATAATTAAAAATTTGAGTCCTAACCTTTTTTGTAGTAATTCAAATTCTAGTCTGTGGATAGCTACACTGGAAATTGGTTTGATTTGTATTTTGAGGTGCAGAATAAGATTACCTATTGTTATTCTAAGTTACATTTCATTATCTTTTTACTTACGAAAAATGAACAAAAGAAATAAACTTAATTTTTTATCATTTTTAGTAGTCCGCCTGTTAATTTAACAAAGTGCTGTAAAAATAATCAACTTTATGTTGACTTGACAACAACGATAATATGATGGTATTGCAGATTTTACAATAACTTCCGTCTGTTGATATTTGTATGGTACAGAATTTTGTCTGTATTTACCTGGTAGTTTGAAAGTTATAAGAGCACATCAAGATACATGTTCCTCCCTGTATATATTCTGTCTATATATAAAACGATTTATCAAATTATGTAACAACGGAAGACGTATGTGAAATGCCATTACTTCACATGCAGACTGTTTAACTGCGCAGTGAGGTTTCATGTGACTTATCAAGGAAAGTACTACTCAGATAAAGTATAGTTAATTAGTTTTGCTACCTATAATGCGAAATGATGTTAATCACATTCGCTGTGTGATTATGTTGTTTAGCTGCGAGTACCAGTGTCACAACAATCAGGTTCGATATTATGATATCTAGGAATTGCCGAATGATAGCAACTTTCGTAATTATTTTTATCGGGCATATTAAACGTACTAACTATAAACGTGACTTAACGTTTTTCTTCGAAAACTAAAGAAATCATGTAAATGTTCGAAGCAAGAGATGGAAAGTACGTATGAGCATGCCGAAAATAGGAGTGTTGAATGGCAGGGAAAAAGGTTCAAAGGTCTGGCACTGAACACTCTACTCTCCAACATTCGTGTTATGGACAAGAAACGTACAAGGCAGTAATAGCTAGCAGAGGCGGATCTAGAAGATAAAAACTGGGGGCCAGCCAGAACCTAGATTATGATAGGTACATCATAAATTTACTATAAACTTTATAAATATATAAAGAATAGCTTAAATTATTTTAGTCACTCAAGAAATTGGAGGGCTCATCCGCCGGCCCTGGGCTGCATCCACCACTAGTAGCGAGTGTGTGGGTTTCAGGCACTGAGGCTAGAAGAACAAAGAGAATTGTGCGAAACTTCCACTCTTGAATGTCCTAGATACTAGAATTTAGTAACATACCTGCCAGTCCAAACTAGACAAACTGGACAGAGCTCGGAAGATCTACCGCCATAAGTCGATGCCGGAGACAGATAAGAGTATGTAGGATCGAAAGTGTCAGTTCATAATGAATGTTAAAAACTGACGTACCACACCTAAACTCTGAGGAATTCCCTTAATTTCATTCTTCTATAAATATAGAATATTTTTGAAAGTACCAAATTGAAAAAAAATCTAATATTTATAGAAGTTTAAAATTAGGGGAATTAAAGTATTACTACGAGGCGTATCCGGAAAGCAAATATCGTTTCCCATTCCCGCATGCCCACTAGTCGTCCTTGTTCGTCTGCTCTCAACTGACGCAATTTTGGTTGCTCTGCGTAGTGTTGTCTGTTTACAGTGCAAGTTTAATATGTCTACGACAATTGACGATTTCGCCGACTGCGAGATTCGTTTGATAATTCGACGTTTAAACGCAAAAAATGTGAAACCGGCAGAAATTCATCATCAAATTAAAGATGTTTATGGTGAAAACGCAATGACTGATGGAATGGTGAGAACGTGGGTAAGGATGTTTAACGAAAGTCGAACTTATGTCCACCATGAGCCCCGGAGTGTTCGGTCTTCTGTTGCCAACGATGACTTGGTGAGGAAAATCGATGAAAAATCAGTGAGAACAGACGTTTCACTATGACAACGCTCTCAGGTGAATTTTCCACGAAGTGAAACTCGCTGTGCAGCAATGGTTCTCATCACTGGCGGCATACTATCAAACTCACTGGCGGCATCGTTCTATGAGGAAGGACTAGGTAAGTTGACACGACACTGTCACGACAAGTGCCACGACAGCTGACATAAAAGTTAAAAAAATACGTTTACTATATTTTTTTCCAAAACTACACTTACTTACCGGATACGCCTCGTTAAAATTATAGAGAACATGATGTCGTCTCCCTACACACTGCATATTAAAATTGTTCTTAGTAGAGATCTTGGATTTAGAAATGTTCATACCTAAATATAATTATGGTTCAACGGTTAATAATAATAACACGTTAATGTTCAATATCAAAATTATCTATTTCCAACTTTCAATTCTAATAATCATACTATAGATTGCATTTTAATCATAATAGATTTCACTACACAAATACACAGAGATTAGTGCTCTTATCTGACTATCGTTCGGAACCTTACCCTACTTTGAAATAATTTAATTGAGGGAATAGTTCTTAAGTTGTAGTTCAATTGTCTAAATAGTTTGAAATCTACAAATTCCCTGCCTTCTTGAGTTGATATGATTTTGAGTTTAACCTCCCTTTCAGCAGCGAGGCTCTTTGAGACAGGACCTACTGATTAACATGTATTCCGAACCCCATGAGTTCCAGCCGAGAATTGAACCCGGATCTCCTACGTCAAAGGCGTGTGCTCTAACCGCTTAGCCACGAAGGAGCTCAATCCTGCCTACTTGCTCCAATAATTGGCAACAGATAGGTTTGCAATAATAACACGTTAATGTTCAATATCAAAATTATCTATTTCCAACTTTCAATTCTAAAAATCATACTATAGATTGCATTTTAATCATAATAGATTTCACTATACAAATACACAAAGATTAGTGCTCTTATCTGACTATCGTTCGGAACCTTACCCTACTTTGAAATAATTTAATTGAGGGAATAGTTCTTAAGTTGTAGCTCAATTGTCTAAATAGTTTGAAATCTACAAATTCCCTGCCTTTTTGAGTTGATATGATTTTGAGTTTAACCTAACTTTCAGCAGCGAGGCTCTTTGAGACAGGAACTACTGATTAACATGTATTCCGAACCCCATGAGTTCCAGCCGAGAATTGAACCCGGATCTCCTACGTCAAAGGCGTGTGCTCTAACCGCTTAGCCACGAAGGAGCTCAATCCTACCTACTTGCTACAATAATTGGCATCAGATAGGTTTGCAACACGACTAGCGAGACCTAGGCTACTAACGAGAGTGTTTAGTCTTAACGATTGGTGAGTAGAACTGGTATATTTGTCTTTAATAAATAGGGAGTATTGCAATATAATGAAATATGCTTTTAAAAACAATGATCAATTTGCTTTTAAAGGAAGAGAAGGATAGGGTGGTGGTACAAGATATTTGAGTAGCTTTGTACTTAAGGTATTTTCTGAGTTAGTTTCACTGTCGTCCTTCCAAAAGGTATAATTATATCCTATTGTTTTCAATGTGTTTCAAATTTTATCTCTATAAGTATTCATCATATGGGATTTCCACATACACTATAATTAGTTTCACAACGCAGAGTTTTTTGTATGGTATTCTTCTTCTCAAAAATATCCAAGAGTGAAAAATAAGATTTGCAAATAGCCTCTGTAGCAATTATTTCATAGCAAAAATATCTTACGAAATCTAGTGGAAATCGGTGTAATAGCACCATATGCTCGGAATAAATGGAATTGCTACAGGAAGACTAATGCTTTTAGGTTGTAATATCACTTTCGCAGTACTAATAATTCTATGGGATGGAAAGATTTATGAGTTAAAATTATACAGAATGTTGTGAAATATTCTGCGTTGTAGGGAATAAAATATATGTGCAAGAAATTCTAAGTAGCTATTGCTATCTTACTTACAGTTACGAAAAACTATTGTCATTAATCACGTTTAGAGACATCCACAGTTGCCCACTTACTGAATGCTATTTGCACTATTATATTTTAATATGGAAAGTTCGGGTGATATTCACTTACGCAATAGGGTTTGAAATACATAAAGGAATTCCATATTCATAAAGATCTCTCCAATTGAGTCTCTTCTGTTAGACAAAGAAATGCAATATTGTGTCAAGACTTTTATTACTTCTGCTTTGTTAACATAAATTGAGAGAGCAATCAGTTGAAAGTTATATACTAAAGATATTGCACACACGAAATGAAATTTCTTATGAAAAAATGCATTTTTTCATAGTCTTTAGCTACATACAATATATTACTTTATGAGTTACTCTCTATAACCAAAAATCGCTAACTCTTTATCTGTAAGTCGTTTTTTGACATTCGACATTCAAAACATCTCTAGCAAAATATACAGGGTGTTTCAAAGCAACATCGACAACGTTTGAAAGGTGATTTCTGGCACTAAGATAAGATAAACAGTATAGACCAACATGGGTGCACATAAGCTTCCTTTCGGAGTTACAGGCTGTCAGAAACACGAAAAAATGAAAATTAAAGATTCATACCATAGTTGGTCAAGATTTAACTTAGGAACTAATATGTGCGCTATCCGAAAATACATGTTTCACAATCCTAACGTATTCAGGCAACAGTTTTCAGAGAGGGGCTTTGGCATTCGGGCATATAATTTGAACTATTCACCTACTTTTCTATAAAAATTGTTGCGGAAGTAAGGCAGGATTCTGAAACACGCATATTTGCATAGGGTGCAAACTACTTTCTAAGTGAAGTCTTGACCCAACTAAGGCAGATTCCAAAGTATTGTAGCAGTTTACCTTTAAAGTTCATCATTTCGGCAGCCTATAACTCTGAAAGAAAGTATTTCTGCACCCAGGTTGGTCTATACCTTTTTTCTTATTTTGATGTCAAGATTGCCGATAATTTTTTGAAACACCCTGAATGTTAATGAAGCCTCGTCAACAAAAATAAGAAAGCATTTTATATAGGGTGTTTCCGTGACCCTGTGCAAAACTCAGAGGGATGAAAGATTATGCCAAAAGAAGCAATTTCAGAATGGGAACGAGTGTCCGGAAATGCGTCGTTTTGGAGATAGGGGCCGCCGACAATTTCTCGCAACGGTACAAAAATGGCCAGAACGCGAGATGGAAATTTCGGATTATGGTCTGGTCAAAAACAGTGTGCATTATTTTTACTTGCATATTTCAATAATGCTGGAATTGATTGAAACCAAGGACGGCGCAAGTGTAACCCCAAAGGAATATAGGATATTTCGAACATGTGCAACAAACACGCGAGGAGAAATTGGTAACTGTGTTCAGTACAGATGTTTCGGATAGTTATGATGCACTTGCCTTATTATGAGCTGAACACAGTAGTATGTTGTGAAAGAAAGAGGTACGTACGTGATGGTGACTGTGCACGTGAGAAAGGTGGAGAGGGAGGGTGAGCAATCATAAACCCAGGAATCCGAGGTGAGAAACTACTACTACCACATGCAATAGTACAATAATCACACGGTAGGACTGTGAAAGGCACCCGTAGCAGGTCGACATTAAATGTACCGTGGAGAGATGAAGTGGGTCAACGAAAACAGAACCCACGACCCACTGACCCATCACACACTGTGACCCACATTCCACTATGATCCATAAATCGACTTTACCAACCGGACCCACGAATTTAATATTGTATAAGTGGGTCAGTTTTCGTGGTTGGTCATGGGCCATTATTGGTTGCCACATTTCTCTGGTTAGTGTTAGTCCCTTGTAATTCACGGATCATAGAAGGACTTAGGTTTCTGGTGGGTCATCGAAATGACTTACAACCCACCTATCTATGCTCATATTTGTCTTATGTAACCCAGTGCCACTGACCCACTCCAACTCTCCGCGCAGTCGAACATAAATGATTAGCTGCATGTTGGTGTACTTGAAATTATGTTAATATATCAGTAAATTTACAGACGACGTTTATCACGTGTATCAGAAAAAACAAGTGATGCAGTTATTTTCCTACACGTAATATCTGTGAACACATTTGTGGTTTGAAACAATACAAACGCTGGTAGAGTTTGTAAAGGGATTGCAAACAGCCTGCCAGTCGACACCAACGATAGCACGAAGGTAAGCAAGCCATCTCTACTGCAGTTCAAAAGATTCTCGTGCCTACCACAGCAGCTGTCAGTTGCCTGTGAGGTGTTTCGTCAAATGCGCTTGATAAAGCGGGTTTTGAGATGGTTAGTGTTGATAGACTAGTGTATTGTTCGTCCGGTAGTTGCATGTGTGAATTACCTTTTGAGTGCAGTAGAGTTTCTGCTCGCATAAGTTTTTTTTTTACGTATGGAATGGCGAATAGGAACACCTTTGAAGCGGGTAGGTTATATGGTGTACGATTTCTGCAAAGGAGGCATCCCACGCGTTCCATGTTGTAGCGGGTTTGCCAGCGTTTGCGGAAAACGGGACAGTTGCGACCACGATTTCACGACCGCGGGGACACAGACTACCAGAACGCTTGCCTTTGAACAAGAGGTTCTTGTTTGCGTGGAGGAGAAACCTTCAATAAGCAATCGGGCCAGAGCATATGACATGAGTGTGGCATAGAGTGTTGTACGGAAGTTACTACATGAACACGAATTGCATCCGTACCATCCGCAAAGTGTGCTAACACTGAGTGCAGCTGATTTCGACTTTGGTGTCGTATTTGTGAATGGCTTGAGCAGCATTGTGTGGCCGATCCTCATTTGCATGCTTCACTCATGCTGCTATTGTTTTCCGATGAAGCCTCTTTTACCAAAGACGGTGTGTTTAATGCTCCTAATATTCACGTGTGGGCCGCTATAAACCCTCATGCAACAATGGAACGGAGCCATCAAGAGAAATGTGCCATGAGCATGTAGGCAGTCATCGTTGGTGACTACTTGCTAGGGCCTTATCTTCTTGCTCCACTCTTAACTACCCCAGTGTACGCGGTGTATCTGCAGAATACAATTCCAGAATTATTAGAAACTCTACCGCTTGTTGTTCGACAGCAGATGGGTTTCAGCATGATGGAGCGCCAGCCTACTTTGCTGCTGTTCTAGTGCTTATCTTGATGAAACATTCCCAGATAGGTGTATTTGACAAGAGGGTCCTGTTGCATGGCCCGCTCGATCGCCGGACCTAACTCCATCTGATTTATTTTTGTGTAGGTACATGAAAATCATTGTCTACGAAACTCCTGTAGAGAGCAAATAGGATCTCCTGGTAGGCATCCTCGCTGCCAGTGACACCATCCGAGCCACTCCAGAGATATATGCACGTGTATAACAAAACCTTCTCCGACGATGTTATGCATGCATCGCCACCAGGGGAAGTCATATTGAACATTTACTGTGAAACTCACATAGTAAGTACAGTCTCTATGTTTTATGTACAGTACATTTACGATGTTTACACGGTAGAGTTCATTTGGCTTTGTTCTATGATATGTGTTGTCTTACGAGCAGTGTCTAATGGCTTTGCTCTGTGTTGCGTGCCAAACGTATTCGCCTTCTTTTTGTAAGATAAACAAGGTATTTTGCTTCCATCTTTCTTTATCGTCTCAGTTTAGGTTCCCTGCACACATTTGTCGTCCTGCAATGAACCAGCTTACCAGAATTATTTGTGTTTGTCTGCGCGTGCAGTCCTGTTGCGGCTTTCTTTCACACTCCTACCGTGTAATTATTGTACTATCGCATGTGGTAGTAGTAGTTCCTCACATAGTATTCCATCTTTTGTAATTGCCCAACCACCTTCTTCATCTTTTCTACGTGGACGGTCACCATCACGTATCTATATCTTTCTTTCACAGCATACTACTGTGTTCAGCTCATAATTAAGCAAGTGGCATCGTAACTATCTGAAACATCTATACTGAACACAGTTACAAATTTCTCGTTGCATATTTGTTCCAGATCTTCGAAATATCCTATATTTCTTTGGGGGCTACCCTTGCGCCACCCCTGTTTTCAATCCATTCCAACATTAAATCTGCAGGTAAAAATAATGCACACTGTCTTTGACCTGACAATAATCCGACATTTCTTTCTCGAGTTATGGCCATTTTTGTGCCGTTGCGTCAAATTGTTGGCATCTCATATCTCCAAAACGACGCCTTTCCGGACACTAGTTACTATCCTTAAATTCCTTCTTTTCGCATCAATCTTCATCCGTCCGAGTTTTGTAAAGTATCACGGAAATACCCTGTATATACTCAGTTGAAACTTTCGACTGATTTATGTTACTTTTATTGGCATGAAAGAGGTAAATTAGAATTCTTGGTTAAAGTTAGATCAGACCAAAATTGTAGCCATACGAAATGAAATGTTTCAGCCTGTTGTCCCACGGTTATGACGGGTAGGCTAAAGAAGACGATTAAGATTAGAAAGAATAAAATAATGAAACGAAGAAAGTGAAAGAAAACGAAAGAATCGAAAAATCTCATACATAATGTTTGCCTTTATTGGCACATTTACCTAACAAAATGCACACGAGATGCAGGAAGAGTTAATATTGGGCAAGAAACCAAAAGGAATTACAGCAGATTATTAAGTTTCTTGATGAAACTAAACGGAAAGGTTCATCATCTTTTCAAAGGCACAGTTGCGTAGGTTTTGGAGCAACATGACGATACTATTCATATTTGCTATCCATTTTTGGAAGTTTGCAATAAATGCTCATACAGTTTAGTACTGCATAGATTCTCAGTCATAAGTTTGACTAGTCGGGAAAGCAATGGTCAGTATTCTCCACAATAGACATTGTAACGATACACAAATGGTTTTGATAAGATCGTGGACTTACCACGATTTAACTGCTATCTTTACTATCTACGATCATCGAAGAAGAATCATTTTTCTATCAGATGGGCAAATATGATACTACTGATCTTGCTAGCTATTCAGTAGTGTCACAAAATTGTACGCCTCCAGAAAACTACTCTTGTCGTCCGGCGACAAAGTGGCACTTTAGAGTCTAGTTTCTTCACCTTATTGATTGAGCAAAGACGTCAAAATCGTCTCGATCGTCTAGATTAGGTCAAACTTGTTTGATATTTCATAAACACTGCACCAAGTATCTAAGGGTCTTTTCTAGTAAAACAGTGAAACCGGTCCTTGATCCAAATTGGGTCGCTATTATCCCAAAAGGTTACCCTTGGGTCGCTATTATCCCTTGACCTAAAACTACCTACAAATTGCCCCCTCCCCTTACCGACCACCTCGCGTTGGAGGGCACCACTGTGTGCGGCCAGTGAAGCAAGCACTGATAGATACGGTCAGCCGACGCGAGGTTTGTTTAACTTCGTTGTGCAAAAGTCGGTTGAAGTGGAAGCACTGTTACGGATATATATTTGGTGTTTCTATTTCCAAATGGATACAATCAAAGCAGCCGAAGAACAACAGAAACGGAAAGAACGCTAGAGAAAGAAAACTTGAGAACTTTGGCAAATGATTCTTTGAAGGGGCCTTCACTTTGAGGGCCCTAAAATGGTATATAACTGTGCGAGAAACAGGTTTATTTTCAGTTATATTTCTTTCTTAAAATATTGCCATCACTTTCAGGCCCCAAAAAATATTTGTTGTGCCTAAGGAAATAACAAATTTTTAACCAAAAAATCATCGACATGTCCACGCCCAAAAAATTTTTCTTCAATTTTTTTTTTAAATTTTCAACACACAAAAAATGTATAAATTACACATCCATGGTTTTGAAATAAATTGCACGTTTACATCTAGATAGGGTCTACAATCTGTGAAACTTTCAAAGTTTTTCGACCACCTCCAGCAAAATTTAAAAGTATGTTTTTAAATAGTTTTAGCTCAATAGTAAACTTTTGGGTCAATAGCGATCCACTTTATATCAAGGGCCGATTTCACAATCTTACTAGGAGAGACCCTTTCATAGACGACTTGAAGAATTAATCTAATTTGGCTGCTCGTCGATGAACACTGGTTCGTTTTCTCCAATACTATCATCTTAGAAAATGTCACAAGTGACTGACGTACTGAATGTTCATTCCAAACTATTGCCTGAAATACATTAACCGTGCTTTTCGTTATATATATATATAATGTTCTTATTTGAACTCATAAACGAAATTACTCGTAATTCTGTGTACTCCAAGGTACAATTTTACAGGAAGCAATAGCTGTTCTTTTATACGGCTTGTGATTTCGACGTGTTTACTTTAAATATCGTTGAATCGGGACGTTTCATGCATGATATCTATACATCTAATGCTTGCATTTCAGATATAGTTCCCATTAGATGTAATATCATATACTTCATTCTTCTCAACAAAATAAATAAAAATATAGAATTTACGTAATCAGTATGGAAAAATTGTCACGAATAAAACAAATTATTTCAAACTAGAAACAAATCCTTTTTCAGCCTTCATTTCTTGGTACCTGTTGCTATTAGCTGAATTTCTACTAAAAATTATCGTTGTGAAGAACGAAAAATATTTCCAAGAGTCCATATTTTATTCTGGAAGCCACACCTTCTATTATCGAAAGGTTTATTTCAGGCCCATTTATTAATACCAGAAGGAAAAACGTTGATATTCGGGTTTCGTGAAACGCGATTAGTGACAGTACAAAAATATTGTTCATTCCTCATAAAATAATATTTTGTAAATTTCATGTGAAGGATTGTTAGACTTAGAACAAAAGACAAATTCTGAAAAATGCTTATATCAACTAATAAATAATAGCCTTACAGTTTCGCGAAATCAACTTTGCCTTCAACAGGCACATTATCTGATGTTTCTGATGGACAGTAAGTTAGTCTGATGTGTCTGACTAACTAGATTGTTAGATAATGTTTCTGATGAAGTCCGTTAATTGCCGAAACTATAACGCTAGTAATAATTAGTTAATATATGCTTTGGTCAGAATTTGTTTTTTATTGTATACAAGAAGTTCCAAAGCTAAAATGAGTGGTATTCAGATGTTAGACTTCTATTGTAGCATTGTTAAGGAAATATTTATATTTCAAGGTTCAAGTAAAACATGAAACTTCATGCTGAAGCAAAGTAGTTTAACATTCTTATTTTTTTCTGTAATATTAAATGTATTTAGATTCTTAGTTTCTAGATCCCTTCGAGTTCTTGAGGAGTTCTTTATCAATTGGATATTCAGTTAAATTATGTTCATGTTGTTTGTAGTCGTTTGCTGAAAGATATCATACACGACATGCATTTAAACATAATGTACGAACTGTTGAGTAGCGTTACTCAGTATACAGGGTGTTTCAAAACAACACCGACAAGGTTTGGGAGGAGATTCCTCACACCAAGATAAGACAAAACGTATAAAACAACCTGGGTACCCAAATGCTTCCTTTCTGAGTTATAGGCTGACAAAAACTTGGAAAAATGAACTTTAAAGGTACCTAACTCGAACACTATAAGACCTATTATAGTGGGACAAGACTTCACTTAGTAATTAATATATCCCCTATCCAAAAATACATGTTTCAAAATCCTAAAGTACTCACAGAACAATTCTTAGAGAGTGAGTTTAGCTACTTGCATACGATTCGAAGTAATCACCAACTACGTCTATTAAAATTGTTGCACAGGTACCACTGGATTCTGAGACTTGGATACTTCGAAAGGAAACACACTAGCTCCTAAGTGAATTCTTGATCCGACTACAGTAGGCCCCATAGTTTTGGAGCTATGGATCTTTAAAATTCATTTTTTCATGTTTTTGGGAGCCTGCAACTTCGAAAGGAAGATTTGTGAATCCAGGTTGGTCTATACTTTTTGTCTTATCAGGGTGACAAAAATCACCTCCCAAAAGTTAGGTGGCAAAACTTCATTCAATTCTTACCGATTTTTTTCAAAACCTGCATTTTTATATTTCCAAACATAATTGTACTATTTTACGACTGATGTTGCATTCTATGCGGATAGTTTTATGTATTTTTGCAATGTTCATATCTGATTTCATTCCTTTTTACAGAATATCTCCAGTCAGAATAAGAAGTGTTAGAAAGCAAGGAACATGTTAGATTTACGATATTACCTTCACGAAACATCATTTCATGGTCTTAGTCACTTGCTGAACAACAGAGACACGATCTTTTGGAGAGTGTTGTGGATTTTTGCTTTACCAATGGTTTTTCTCTCTGGTGTTTGGGTAGTTGTGGGAAGCTGGATTAAATTCCAAGAAAATCCAACTATTACCTACATTAAAGCGGAACCAGGAGGAAGTTCTTTAAAATTAAATCGGTTATCTGTATACATGTGCCCAAATAATGTAAAAAGTGATGAGAAATTTAAGAGATTTTTCCGACGGTAAGTTGCACCATATTATATGTAGTTTATTCATTTTATAAAATTTCTTTAACCAAAAAGGACGATGACATATTAGTGCTTATTTACATATTTACGAACATAATTACAGATGCTGAACACCAGTTTACACTTTAATATCTAACAAATCTAGATGGGAAATCTATATACGAAATCTATAAGCTTTGGTTGTAAATATATATGAAGCGAAAAAACACGAACGGAAACCCACAAATTAAAAAAGAAACTAACATAAGGCCTCATTTTTTAGCATAGCCACTAAATATAATTATACTGATGTTGTTCCATATATATTATGCTGAATTTGAATGCGTCGCTTATCTAGGAAATGCCAGCTTTGCACCACCTGTTCTGATCGATTTGCTTGACACTTGTACTGACTATGGCCACATCTCGGAGGAAACGGTGTTGCAACTGGGCTATGGATATTACATCCAACTCTTCTTTACAGGATCTCTAGAAGTCGGTGACGGTGTGAACTCAACGATGTGACAGGCGCTGCTTGAGGAACACGAATGCAAAATAATCCATTGTTCTGGAGTCTTAACTTTTGAAATGAATGTTAGAGAAGGGAATTGCCGAAATGTTGTTTTCGTCCACCACATAGCGATATAATTCCAACGATGCTTTCGTTATGTGTGTTGGTGTAGTTCAACGTTGTCTATATCGTGTTTGGACAATGAGTATTTGATACTGCTATATTTCAGCCAGAACATGGGTTTGATAATGCCCAGAATTGATTTGGACGTCTCGCTTCACCTTTAGGAGATGGATTTTGCCCCTGTACGGGGAACCAGCTAAAATTATGAACCCTTTTTGGGAAACGGTTGTAGATGTTCGCATTAGTGTGGTGGGCCCATGACTCTGTGCTGCACATTTCCGTATAGTACGATTCAAAGTTACACGGCTACTTCAAAATAGACGCTTGACACATTCCTAGCGTTGAATTCCACACGTGACACAGCAAACTTAGCGTTGAAAAGTGACAGAATGAATCCTCCCAGAAATTTGTTTAGCTTCGGCGGTTTCAGACTGCGGGCGACCATACTGCCATACTGAATGCCTAATGATTATCGAAACATTACGTCAGTTGGTTGTGCTTGCACGACACATGTTGTACATTGATTTTGGTTTAATGTAACTGTACCAATCTCTGTACCAATTGATATCGTGTATACATCGTTTCATAAGACAATAAATCCCATTTCAGACGATTAAAAAGCAAGGTTTCCGCACACTGATGCGGGTAAAGGTAACAAATAGAATAATATACTCGTTCAGTTACAGGAGTAAGATAATTCTTGTATCATATACAGATTATAATTTTGATAGGAACCTGCATTCTTAAGAATTGGTTTCCAGATTTGACCCCAACTAATGTTACGATTTCGTTTGTAACTTAAGATGAGAAAAAAGATAACTCATATCTTGTTTCAAACGAAACCTTTATTATAATGTGCAAGACTGATCACATAGCAATACAAAATTATTTTATTATTATTATTATTATTATTATTATTATTATTATTATTATTATTATTATTATTATTATTATTATTATTATTATTATTATTATTAGCCTACTGCAGTGGTTAGACACATGCGTCTGATGCATGATGGCCCAGCTTTGATTTTCAATGGGACAGACTAGAAAAATGTCAAGGTGTTATGTTGTTTCGGATTTAATCATATTTTTTATATCCACATCACATATAGGACTGATGCTGAGTATAGACGCTAAATTTAAATAAATAAGCAAACAAAACAATAATAATTAGTATAATAAGTCAGGTCTTCATCTCTGCACAAGTAAATAATACTCGCGCCTTTGATATACAGGGTACGTCGCTCGATTCTCAGTTAAGTCTATGATGATTTACATTGCACATTAAGCGGTAGTGTCAGGACCCATTTGACCCCGGTGCTACAAAGACAAGAATTACAAATTAAAATTTTACATTTTTTAAGAGTATCGAAGGGAGTTTGATTAAAAACCTTTCAAAATAATTAAATAAAGAATAGTTTAATTCTGATTATTTTTAAAGAAACCATTCAGAATACAAATCGACAAGTATTTAAAAATATGAGGATGTGTTATTATTACAGACATATGTATCTATTCATATCCTAATTCTACCCTAAGTATATATAAAAACACATGAACTCACTCACTCACTGACATAACGGTACTTTCGTTTCACGTGGAAAGTTGAAATTTGGCATGGATATAGCTTTATGTAAACACACAGGAAAATAACCAAAAGTGAATATTTTTAATTTTTAGGGGATGAAGAAAGTCCCTATGCCATTTAAATGGGTGGCACCGCATAGCATAATCGCTAACGCTCTCGCCTTCGGTGCGAGCAGAGTCGGGTTTGATTCCCGGTTGGGCCACTCGGTCGAAAAGTGTAAAACGCTTTTTCAGGCCAGCTAAACTGAACGAAATTTTTCCTGGGTTTTCCTAATTCACACCAGGCAAATGCCGGGGTGGTACCTAACTTATAGGTCCCAGGCCGCTTCCTTCCCTTCCCAATCCTTTCTTAGTTCCCTTTCCCCGGATTGTGTGCTTGCCGAGGGACGTCATCCCTCAAAAACGTGAAGGGCTAAATGGCCTTAGATGCCGAAAGCTAAAATACGTGTTCTTAATACGAGATATCTTCTACACGTCAAAACGTTTGGTCTTTACGGCAGGATTAGAATGATGAAATCTTGCATGATTGTAGCTTTCCGGGACTAACCCAGAGGAAAATAGCCGAATTAGCATATTTTAAGTTTCAAGCAATCTAAACGGGAAATGAAAAGTCTCTATGGTATTTAAATGTGTGTTTCATTCGAATACAAAATCTTATATTTTAGGTGGCTGAAATAACAAAAGAGACTTGCATTTCGGTAAACTTTTGTGGTTATGAGGCGCGAAAAAGTAGCAGGATATAAAAAGGTTATAACGCAATTTGATCGTTACAGTTGTATTGTGTTGTTACCATGTTGTTAATTTGCACTGTTATTGCTATCTTATCTTATACTTATGGCAGTTGCTGTTCCAAATGAGATTCAAGAAAGTAGGAGAGTGAACGCGGGGATCTGGGGCAAAGAAACCAATTTGGCAAAGGCTGTTGCCTATGTAAGTGTTCTCAGACGATTCACAGGTTTACAACAATATTATTCTGACCGATTACAGAAAACATGGAACATCATTCGTTATATAAGTGCCAAAGTGCCAAACATATTTCGCAAAGCTTTGTTCATATTAAAAGATAAATACCGATGCAAATTCTCTCAGGTAGTAACGAGTTATTTCTGACATGCTCAGAAGGCGATGTGCTTGGAACTGAATTAATACACAAGTAACACCCTAAAGTGGTAGTCATTTTGTGTTGTTACAGCACCTCATTTTTTGCTGTGTAGTTCTGAAAAGATCATGAATCAGAAAGTGAACATTTTTCCTTAGCTCACTACTTATTTGTTTATTGCGTAACATTAATTGCTCGCAACAAGTTGTTCATTTCGTACAATGGTAAGGAAATTCTACTTCCTCAAACAGAGGTCGATCATTTCATATCTCAGAATTTTCAAAAGTTAATCAGGTTTTCTCGTTATTCTCATAACATTACTTTCCTCACTCATGACCTTTTCAAAACTACTGATGCAATTACAAAAAGTATTCTGGTTTAAACTGGTATGTAGTTAACTAAGAACAATTATAGTTGTCAGGGGTAACTGTGAGAATGTTTCAGAAAGTTTAGAAGCTATTTTCGATACTTATGGTAACGGGATGCTCAACTAAAGCGAGCCTCTGTTTTTCACACTACTCAGGGTACTTATTTGGAATCACTCTTTACTCGGAATGGTATTCCTCGCCCCTCACATAGGTTTAACACGGAACCCAAATAGACTAAAACCACTATAAGTAAGTTCCCCGAATAGTGGGAGGCGAAGGAATTCACATGACATAACCACCCCAAATAGTGAAAGGCAAGGGTACTCACTTTAGATAAGCACACCGAATACTAAAAGGCGAGGGGACTCACTTTTGTAAGCACCCGGGATAGTCAGAGGCGAGAGGACTCACTTTAAATAAGCATCCCAACTACTGAGAGCAGAGGAGACTCACTTTAAAGATGTGTATGGAAAATAAGCATTCCGCCTAGTGAGGGGCAAGGATACTCAATATAAACAAGCACCCTAAATAGTGAGAGATGCAGAAACTCAATTTAATCAAGCATCCCTCTAAATAAGTAAATAAAGGGGTTTCAATTTTTTCTGCAATCTTCTCGCAGTAAACCCTGCCAACTATAAATGTTTAAAACCAGAACACATTTTTGTAATTGTAATCATATCCGTAGTGGCATATTGGATCCGACATTTTGAATTTTGTAATTTTGACGTCAGATTCAGAATCAGTTGTCCTAAGAGACTCTGGCAGTATGTTTCCTCCTAAATTAAATTATTGTTTTCTGTCTATGCTTCGAGACCAAGCCTATCGCTCAAAGGTTATTTTCCATCTTAAAATTCAAATAATTGCCGAAGTAAAGATAATACGTGTCGATTATAATTCGATGTTGTACAAGTATGCAAAATTTGATTCAAATCAGTGAGTTACACTTCCGTGAGTCTCCTTGTCAGCGAGAGAGCGTTCATCTCTGGCCTGTAGGGTCCCTGGTTTGATCCCAGCTCGCGCGAAGTAGTCGTCGTGGTAGACAAATACCGTCTTCTCGGGTTTTCTCGGGGTTCTCTTGTTTCATCCCACTTTTATTCATTCTAACATTGCATTCGTTTCTCATCATCGCCGTCTCCTTTAGCCTAGCCGGCATAATTGTGGGACGTAAAACTAAAGGATTTAGATAGATAATTCTAAGAACAACTTTTGAGAGTGAATAAAAACAGAAATAAGTTTTCTGAAATTGTTTAAAAAAACGAAGTAATCAAATATTATACTATGTTATTAGTTTTCATTTCATAAATGAAAAACTAATCATTATTTACACACCGTGAAAGAAATCATTCGGACAATATTTCAACTAAAGTGAAATTAAATTAACAGTGCATATTCCTTCCACATTCTCTGAATTTGACTGTAATATCGTAAAAGTGGATACAAATAGGTGTTGGTCACCAAAAGATTTGTTATAATTTTGTACTTTTCCCTTTATTGAGGAGAATATAAGAAAAAAGAGGAATAAACATGTAAAAGGAAACTGTCCATAATTCGGGAACTCCCTTTTGAATTAATTATAAATTTTTATTTCTATTTAGCTGTCGATTGTCCTTCATTTGTTTGTTATTTTCTGACAAGCGTTACACCTTACATTTTGCTCTTGAAAACATATGTATGACGCATGGAGATTAATAATAAGGAAAGGAATACAATTACTCGGCGAAATTTTTCATACTATTTGTTCAAGATAAGCGCCATAAGGGCATCAGAAGCTGAGGTCGAATAATAAATGTGACTTGCGCCGTAATGGAGTGGTTTTCGCAGATAAACCCATTTGTCGACCGAGTGATTCACATGTTGTTTCCTGCACTCTATCACTTGAAGCAAAGATACTCACATTAAACTGTGTATAAAATAAGTCCACGCAAAATATACATTTACTACTCTTAGCGACAAAAATATATGTTCTAAGTAAAACAAAAAATATACAGAAATACCAGTAATAGGGGTAACTTTCGTTCGACACATTTCTCATCTACACCGTTTTCTTCGTGTGGATTCTGCGTCAGGACTTTTGACAAAGACAATTTTGCTCTTACCATGGATACTCTGCTCTTGCCATAGTAACTCTGACCAATTCTGATCTCAGATGTATCAGGAAACCTTTATCTTATAAACAATGAAATGGAAAAATTGCCATGTTAAGCATTTGAAGTAATACAACTTCCAAAATAGTAAAGTATGTGAGTACAATCAGTGTATTTAATATGACAAATTACAACCCACTTTGATTCATGGAAGAAAATCACGTGAATAAATGCAGTCCTGTGTCTATTCTCTAAGCTATTGGCTTGGTTTAGATAGCTTTTTTGTCTTGATTTCAGTATGGAATAAGTTTTCCAAACAGGGAAGTATTACGCATAAGAATATTGAATACTTGTTAAATTAAAGAATAAGCCATCTTTCTTTCACATATTTCAGATTTTATTAAGTATAATGTTCTTACTTTTTTAAAGTTATGTTTTTCAAATTTGGTAATATTTTACTGACAACTCAATTTCATTTTCTAATTCTATTAACCCATTCCATCATCTTTGTTCTCATACAAAATTTGAGAAAGGGATTCCTCCACTATGGCCTTACTAGCAGGAATATAGAGAGACTTCCCCGGTTCATATTGTGAGAAGGCATTCTCATTAGCATCGAAAGAGATAAGCAAGACATCGATATTATCGAGTTCTGCCTCGTCTACCGGAACCGCGTTGTAAATCACTGGTGCTTCATAGATTTTTTTAGAAAAATAATTCTACGTATTTGAAGAGCTCCTTCATGGCTAAGCGGTTAGCGTGCGCGCCTTTGGCGTAGGAGACCCGGGTCAATTCACGACCGCAGCTCATGTGGTTCGGATTCGGAGCCGGCATAACCGTAAAACTCAAAAATTTCATTTCATTTGCATTTCTAAGTATTGGAAATAATATTATAACTTTCAATCAATAAATGATTTAATTTGTTAATTGTGTTTAAGGTGATGATAATTACAAATCCTTCACAAAGTGACTCACGTCTTCTTTCGTTAAAGTTCTAGTACTAAGCTTCATAGTATTTTCGAGTTTGTAGATAGCCTATTATTTACAATTTTTCAGGTTTACCTTACTGCGTTACATAAACTTACTTCGTTATATAAACTTTCTATAAACATCATCATCGACATAGGTGTTCTGCCATTATAAGCAGGTTACTTGCTGCAACTGAGAACCTTCCATTGCTCCACGGTCTTCCGCTAACCTCTTCGTCTTCACGTATGATTTATGTATAGGAATAAACACTTCTGACCAGAATATGTACACTTATTTCTTAAAAACTAAATTACAGTGTAACGGTTTCGACAACTTAACGTTGTCTTCATCAAACACTAACTGAAAGAGATGTTTTCTTATACATTTAGTGAGTTCAGAGTCGTGATGGATAGAGTTGCATGATTTATCTGTTTTGATATTGTCCATTAATTTTAGTCTCCTTCGCTAATCCTTCTCTTTCCTGCCTCCAGACCCTCTAGCACGTCCCTCATGATACAGTTCCTTCTTAACTAATGTCCCAAAAAGTTTATCTTCCTCTTCCTAATAATATTTAAAATGTATTTTTCTTCTTCATCATTTCTACCTCCTTCTCATTCGTTTTCTGTACGACCCAGTTAATGCTCTCCATTCTTTTCCACACACACATTTCGAAAACTTCCAGTCGTCTTTCATCGTTTTTGCGTAATGTTCATGTTTCTGACCTATATAGTACAATACTCCATGAAGAATTTTATTATACTTTTTCTTTCCTCTTTATTGAAAGTCACACCTTTTCTAAATCTTTATACAACGTAATTAGAAATTTGACATATCTTTCTTTCGGTGCCATTTACGTGAGATCTGTTAATGGTAACTATAGCATACAACTCAATAACTTCTTTCATTAGTCATTTATGTCTTTAGAACTATCATGTTCTCTGATTTATGAGTAGTATTCACTAACATACATGGGTTTGTTTATATAAATTTATAAACAAATCTACATTTAACGTTATGGTATGGGTTATGTATAATGACAAAGGGCATGCAGTTGAAACTTTGGCACTCACTCACATTGTTCCCAATAAATAATATTAAACAAGCTGTTTATTAAATCCCTTCTTTCTTAGGACAGGCTCATGGAGAAAATGTACTAAATATAGGACTACAGATAATATTGACAGAAAAATAAAAATATGATATCTAATAAAACTTCAATGTATAAACTAATTCTGAAAAATGTATCATTTACATAACATGTATCGTTAATGTTTTTATTATTTTTAGAAAATTTAGAAATGAAACTAGAGAGAAAAAGAATATCTATTTCCGAATTTTGAAGAATATGGCATATGTTAATGGAAGTAATATCTATAACTTTGCAAAGTACGAGGATTATGACGACTTTCAATTTCCCATCAGCGAACTACATACTGAGGTACGATTTAGTTTAGATTTCTATATAAATCTTACTAATTTGAAAGTCTTTTCTTTTATCTTGGTTAAAATATTAAGGCTTATATATGATTACGTAAATACAAGTATCATATCATGATTAGGGTACTGAGAGAAACTTAACTTGCACATATTGTAATTAGTTTTATCCAGGTTTATTACATAGATAGATGCACAACTACGGACCAGAAACAAAGTACCTAATCTAATAGTAATTATGCATATAAAGACAATGTTAATTAAGAAGTGTCACTTTCCCATAAGATGTCGAGATAACTCACTATAATCAATAATTATAACACGTGCTTTATTTATCAAACTGACTGATAATCCTGGAAATTCTTAATTTAGTTCATTGGACAGTGTTTAAGGGAATAACTGCTGTCTTGAAATGAGGAAAATATTATAATACGAACATGGATACCTTAAAATGACCTGTTAGTAAGAAATATTTATGGACTATTATTTAAACAGCTAGAAAACACATTTAAAAATTAAGACGAATTTTCTGCTGTGAGTAGGATTCTATCAAGAAGTTAACTATTTATTCATGTAAATACTGGATAAGGTTATAAAATTTATCTTAAAAGCATCTTACTAATTAATAAATTGCTAAGACGCAAAGTGTGTCAAATGAGATTGTAGGGCTATCTCTATGTGGCCACAGTGGAATATCCAAACAAACTCTGAGAGCAAGAATTTCTTCTTACACGCGTGTCGCCGGAATGCAAAGAGGTACATATTTCCTATATTCAGATCGGCAAACGCTACTTAGAACATACTTTATGAGTTTGTACTGCTATTTCTGGGTTGTTTTGCTTTTATTTAGCTTAACGTCAGACGTTTATGCCTGCTAGGCTAAAGGAGACGTGGACCAGCTGATTATAGTGTAATCTGAAATATTTTCATCCTTCATCTGTACCTCTACAATGAATCAAGCCCTGGACCACGCGAACCGAAGTCAAGCGTGCTGGCCACTAGACCAAGCGGAGGTTCTTGCTATTTGTAGAATTGCTACTCCAGTTTTCCAGATTTTCTGTTAGCAGAAAGAGAACGCATATGCAATAGTCTTTCGCAGGTGAAAGAAAGTTCCTGAGGTAAAATATACCCTATATGGAATCCCGGAAAGAGAATGTCTTACGAAGGACTACTCTATGATAAATTAACAATGTAGGTAAGACAGATAGTTAAAAGAAATATGCGCAAGAGCAAAAGGTTTAGGATAGAGACTTGTAAACTATCTACCATGTTACACGGAGGAAATTAAATAATCTTGAAAAGGAAATGAAACAAAATAATTTAGATATGGTAGAGGTTTGTGAAGTTAGATCGGAACGTAATGGGGTACTAAAAAGTGTAGGATATATATAATATTTTCACTCAGGTTACAATAGGATCAGTCATAATTGTGTAGGAATAATTCTTGGTGAGAGTTTAGAGGAGAAGATAGTGAAAGTAGAATTTGTTGGTGATAAAATTATAAATTTAAGATTTAAAAGAGAAAATGATGAAGTAATGACGGAAACATACGCACCAATGACTTTGCATACAACTGAAGAAGTAAAGGAAAATTATGAAGAAAAAACAGAAGGAAAATGTAGACGCAGGGATGATGGATGTATATGTAATTGTAAAGGGAGATTTTAATGCAGTTGTGGGAGAAAAAACAGGAAGTTAATGTCGGAAGGAAATATAGTTTACGAAAATGAAACGAAAGGAAAGAGGGACTGGTAAATTTCTGTAGACAGTATTTTTAGTAATTAGAAACACGTGCTTCAATCACACAAGAGAAGAAAATATAGGTAGTAATTCTCAAAAGATTACAGACGATAACGAATAAAATTTCTTATGATTCAGAACAGGTAGCGGAATAGATTGAATAACGCGAAGACCCTTCTCAAAACAGACATTTTCTGTGATCGTATCTTGTGCTGGGAGAAGAGGATATTCAGCTGAAAAAGTGTATTCAGAAAACGAGGAAGTAAGAAACCTTTTTGTTGAAAAATTCAAAGAAAAATATTTAAATGAGGAAAGGATAAGTGCTGGTAGTAACAGTTGATGAGAGAATATTAAACCTTCCGTATGGCAGGATGCAAAAAAAGAAGTAAGTTACAAAGAACATAAACTACGGGATACAGAACAGATGTTCCAAAGTATGAGGGAAAGAAGACGTGGAAAATGTTGATGTAGACAGAAGAGAGTTGAGGAAGTTAAACAACGAGATACGACTCGAAACAGACAGAGTAGGAGAAGAGATTCACAAAGGGAAATGCGAGGACATAGAAGAATTAGGAAGAGTGTGGAAAATGAAGGAATGCGCAAGGAGGAGAATGCGAAGATACATGGCAAGACAAGTGAAATCTTAAAATGATGGAAAAATATGTTGAAGATTTATATTATAGTAGGAGTAAAAAGTGTAGCCTAGATATTGAAGTAGTGAATGAAATACACGAGGATGATGAGTTTAATATTCTTCGGGATAAATTTGAAATGTCTATATCCGAGACCAGAAATGAAAAGGCAACAGGTATAAATAATATGCTATTTGAATTCATTAAATATATTAAGAACAAGGTCCAAAAGATTGTTCCTAATCTGCATTCAAATATATGAAACAGGAGAGTGGCCAAAATATTTCCTGAAAGCAATCAGGATACCTATGGCTAACAATTCGAATCCAAAGAGTTGTGAGGACTGTAGAACTATTTGCCTCACATCTCATTAAGCAAAAACCTTAGCTTCGAATTCTGAAGATAGGGTTGTATGGGAGAGCAAATAAAAAAGTTAAGGAAGAACAGTTCTGGTTCAGAAACGGTAAGTACACAGAATGTGTAATTAGATTGTTAATGACTGTGGGCAAAACTTTTACATAAAAAAGGAAAAGAAGTGTATGTGGTATCCATTGTTTAAGAAAAGGATATTGACAGCGTGAATTGTTAATTTTGTTGGAAAAGCTAAAAAAAAGTTTAGGTTGAAATGAAAAGATTGATGAGTAATAAGAAACTTATACATAAACCAACAAGCTAGTGTTCGCATAGGGGATTATACGATAGAAGACAATGTAATTGGAAGGATAATTCTACATAGATACAGTTCCCTCCAATTTAATATTTACCTTGAAGTTATAGTGAAAAAGAGTATATATACTTAATAGGATATCACAGTGAGAAGTAGTATGAAACGGTTAACACTGTTTGTGAATGATATGGTGCTTGTTGCGAGTCTGAAAAGGAAATACATAAGATGTTAGAAAACTTCAGAAAGGGTTGTAAAGAATATGGGATTAAAATAAATGTCGGTGTCAAATACAGGAGTGGAAAGAGAGAAAATAAAACAGGTCACATGTTTCCGATATCTGGGTAGACACAGGTTTTCATTAGTGGTGATATGATATACGAGTGTGATGTAAAAGCAACATTGGGAATGACAAAAGAAGTCGTTAGGAAGAATAAAAAGGATATTTTGAGGGACCTTGATAAAAGAGTTGAGAAAATACTCGAATTAGAGTCGTACACAGAATTGGGCCATTAATAAAAACTGGATAAGCAGCAAATGAAATTAACTTCCTTGACGTTTGGGAAATGATAAAATGTAATCTAAAAGTATTACTAAAGAGGCATAGAGGGATTCATAAGTAAATTGTCTTTAACTCTAATTTGAGGTACAACCGGCCCTGAAAGCTAATCAAATTACAATTGAAATCTCCTTTGTTGAACGTTCCTCTTATATTATTTGATCTGTTATCTGTACAACATAGTTACTCGTTCTTCAACCAATATTTATGAAATTCAAAGCAAATATTGACACAAAGCTAATAAAATCTAGTAGATGGGCTTTGATCAACAAGATTGAATAGTTCAGATTTTTGGTAATGGCTATTGAGAAGTAATAAATTATCTAATTAACACCTATCTGAAGTTATTCAACTGTGGCTTACCGCATACACGTTAAACCTATGTAAACTACCTTAACTTTGCTAGTGTAACTAAGCCAATTCTTTATATTTTGAAGAATCTTTTTGCACTGTGTCTAATGTCAAATATTCATAATCTGATATTTACAATCGTTTACAGATTCATCAAATTAAAAGTCACTACACACTAATAAAGAGACGATATCACAGTTTCGATTCCATTCACTTCACAGAAATAGGAATGTGCTCTGTCTTTAACTCTGCCTTTGAAAGTTCTATCAGGTATTAATTTATATATTTATTATTAATTTATAAAAAAACATAAATAGTTATTAATTTATTATTAATATAGTTATAGTATAGTTAGTATAGTTATAGTTTATAGGTATAGTTATTAATTTATAAAAAACATAAATACTTGTAGACATATATAAGTAAAAAACATCGTTTCCACATTACCAATAAAAGTTTAATTTTAACTATTAGTAACATTGGTAGTTTTACAATTTCCAACGGTTCCTAATGATCAACAAAGTAAGGTTTATGAGAGAATAAATCTTTAGCTTGAATATTGTTCTTAAATTAAAAAAAAAATAAGACATATTTGATAAGCATTCGCTTACGGTTTTGTTTATTTGCAACGCATACAGCATGTTTACAACAATTTATCACCACACCTAAATGAAGTATTTCAAATTGCGAACAAACAACAATGCCAAATATAGTGCAAATAAGAATAAGGTGAAATACAGTTGTGGTTTCAGAATAAGGAAAAATGAAAACTTGTTATATTTAATGATTTGTTATTAGATGACCGTACTTCATAATTCTTGGTTTTTGTCCTGTCACCGTTGCTATAATGAGCATAATGCTCTCAACGGAAGACTTATCACCAAATATAATTGTATCATTAAGTGGAAGGCAGAAAAATATTTGCTTATGTTTCTGTGGCCCGTAATAGGAAATATGATTCATATATGAAATACGGAATAAAGTTTGCTTTACAAACTTACAGTAGAAAATCTATAAGTTAGAATAAATTGTCTGAAGCATGGGTTTCATAACTTTGCTATGTTTCGGACATTCAAAATTGAAGGATTAGCCTTGTTCTGAAATCTGACATCATGTTATTTTGAAATAATGAAAGACCAAAGAAAATATGATAATACGTCTTTACAACAAACATCCTGTATGATATATTCACTGAAAACCTGAAATGTCTATTTCAATCGGATAACGTTTTCTTAAGATAATTTATCTTGTACGTACCATTGTTTTGAAATTAAATTTTATTCGACATCATAAACATGTAGGCCAGAATCCAACTAAACTGATACTCTTTACATTAAAATGTAAAGCAAATATATGCTTCTTCTTTTAAATCAAAGTACAGTAAAAGTAAAATGCGATACTTGTAGACATTTCTGCGTCATTTATGTTCAGAAACATAGAGCTGATGTGGTAATGATGTAGTAGTCACTACTGATGTTAAAATGTCAATTATATGGAAAGTAACAATAAATTTTCAATACAATTGTTGTTTAAAATTTGAAATGTGCCTATCTTTATCGGATATTTCCCTAGTTGGAGGTTCAAGTTGTTATTAAAAACAACTCAAAATAATGCGATGATCAACACTTAGAATGACGCTATGAACTCATTGCCTACTATGCATAATATAATATTAACTTTGAGACTGCATGTAAGCAACCAGATTCATTATAGGATTAACTATCATTGATGCCTTGATACCAAAACAAAACTTCAAAAGTATCAAGAAACTGATACTATTCCTTTCGTAATCCTTAGTGCTTTAAAATACTGTGGTAGTAGTTTTAAATGATGTGCCACCGGACAGCGCAGGTGATCACATCTAGTAGCGTGATTGTTTATTGTTAGGATTGGCGTAGCGTCAAACCGAAATTTTTGCTATTTATTTTCAGGGTATACCGTAACAAGTAAACTATTTCCGCAAATTGATTACCAAAAACTCTAAGACAACTTAAAATACTAGCTATTATTTATATCTAAAGTCTTGCGGAAGAAGCAATTCAACCCTCAATCCGTTGCCTGTGCAGTAAGTTAGGGATATGATTAATTTACTAGATTCGTTTTTAGTATTATTATTCCATGGTTCAAATTGCCAAACTTTGTGCTATTATAAAACCACTTCTAGGTCTAAATTACTCCACAGAACAGCATTTGCAATATATTGCCGTAACACTAAACATAAACTTGTACACTTGATCATTTGATGGGTTCCAAGCACTGTATTCCATTTCAAATTTCACATATTTTAGAGATGACTGGTACAGTGCTTTCCCAGACGTGTGTGCTTCACAGCTTAACTTTTATAATAACATTAATGCAAAAGGAATATTTACAAGATATTTGTAACTCATGATTGATGTATGTGTCTCTGTTTGAAGTCAAGGTGTGATAAATACTGTTGATCGTACATTACTTTCGTTTTCGTTTACAGTTGTAGAGTTGAAGATTAAAAAAGTCAGAACTTTTCTTTCCTTTATTACTCTACGCATGAAAGTTATCCTTGACATACTGGAGACTCGGTACCGTCTTACCGAACCGACAAAAAGATATGTAGCAGTCGAAAGTTGCAATTATCAGATGATATTGGAAATATGTGTTGTACTATGCCGTGGAAAGAAAAAACGTATTGATAAGTAGAAACTTTGCTTAAATATCATTTTCTAATTACACGTTCATTTTGAAATATGGGCCGAGAATGTTGAAATTTATAACAGATAATAAAATATAATTTGATAACGAATATTACAGTAACGTAAAGCGATATATTTTCTGTAGTGTCATAGAGTTTATTTTCTAAAATATTAAAATATTTGTTGAGAAAACTAAGATTAATAATTTAACTACAATTCCCTTTATTTAATAAAATGGGTGAGCAACATATGCAATAATTATTGATGAAACTTAAACGTGGCTCTCGTCATTAATTAAATTATTATCCTTAAGATTTAAAAACCAACATGTAATAATAGAATTAAACATATTTTCCACGTGAAATAAGACTTCATAATACGTACTTTACAGCTTGAGAAAGTAAAAATGTAATGTGCATTGTAATATTCTTACCTACTAAAAAACTTCGATCTTAGATAAGGTTTACCAAATTTGATAAGTGTAAATGTATACTACATAAGAAGTCTAAAAGTAGTTTTCGCAAGGTGTGTTGCAAACGTAGAATAACTATATTGCATAACCCATTGAGCGCTTTCGTCATATTTGCTGATTTTTACCACGTTTGTGAGATTAAGTCGCGAAATTCAATTTCATTAAATGGATCATCATTGTGGTCACAAACTTAAATACTTGGCGTAAATTCGTAATAGTAATTCTTCAACGATCTTAACCTGATAGAGCCTGAATTTTTTTGGGTGCAGTTTTTTGTTAATTTATACTTGAATATGTTAATTGGGCTTCATAGATCACAAAAATACCATTGAATTTAAGAAAATATTTTTTGGTGTCCCTATATATGCTGTGTCCATATGGTCACGCTAGGCTCTCGTGATATATAAATGCAATAAATAGCACTAGAGTAGGGTTCAAAAACTATATTTTCCTTATCTCTCTTTCATGCAAACTTATTCCCATTGTCTTGAGAAAATGACAACAATAGTGTGTTTAATACTTCTTAGTATGGAAATTGAAAAAAACAAGGAACACAAAGGTCATTTTACACATGCTGTACGCCCCACTGATGAACAATTTTCACCCGCACATCTTATTTTTGTTGCCAGGATCAGGAATAACTAAATGGCCAATACCATCAAATCTTACTGATTCGAATATTCTGTCTCCAGAGAAACTCAGTCTGGATACAACTAGACGTCCAGACGAACCAAATGCAAGCATATACAGTAGTATTGAGCAATTTCTCTTCTAAATTCTAGATGACTGAAAATTGAACTAGCATTCAGTGGTTTCTGCCATGCATTGTAAAATGATACACCCAACAGCCAAGTGAAGATTGACCACTACCATTTCTTTCCCCTGATACCAATTTTGTAGTCCTTTATGTTCCTATCCATTCGATCTGTGTCCCCCATAACCATATTGTATTCTCCGATCAAACGTGGACGAGTGATCTCTTTCTTGGCTGACCTGGAATATCTTTTTACATTTCCTAGTAGGAAAGCACCATGAACAGTGGATGCGACTGTGACTACTGAATTGTCATGCCATCTTGAAATGACTACACCATGTTCACTGCCTCTATGTTCGTGGTGACCTCTTTTTTGCTTCTTGAATTCAGATGACACTGAGAAATTGCATTCTTTGGGAACCGTGTTTTCACGTATAGTACCAGTTACAGCATATCCATTAGACTTTAGGTGTAAGCGAAGTGGTATGCTTGTGAAAAGATTGTCGAAATAGAATCTGAAAGTAATTTTTAACGTCACTTGGGAAATAATCTATTATATATATCAGACGATCGGCTGCTTTTCCAAATTTTTTTTTCATATTCTGCTATGCATTGCAGAGTTTTGCCTTGGTACGCATAAAAGTTGATTAGGTATCCATTTGGTCTATTCAGGCACCAAAACTTTTACCCGAAACGCACAGACTTTCCTTTTATAAACTATTTATAACCATGTCTGCAATAGTATGCTATCGTTGCTTCGTCAAAATTTATTGCCTGCGCTGGAACAAAATGTTTGATGCATTTACCTTTCAATTTATTCATTAGTGAGCGTAGTTTCCAAAGTTTATCTGATTCACTCATCTTGTTGTTGCCAGCAAAATGCAAAAATCTCATTATCTGAATAAACCTCTCTCTTCTAATTGCATTGTGTACGGTTAAATTTCTCATATCAGTCCCAGAATCCCAATAGTATATCTTGACGAAAATGTATTATACCCTGACACAAACAAAACACCCAAAAGTAATTTCAAATCTTCTTTAGAGACATTGGGATCTGGCATGTTTTTAAAAAGCATATTTCTGGATTTCACATATAACTAAATCGACTATATCTTCATCAAAGAAAAGTTCAAAAAGTTCAATAAGTTTGAAGTTCCTATATTTTAAATAATCTACCACGGGAAATACAGGCAGCGAATTGTTGATATCGTTTTGTGTCCACTTTCCCCTGTTTTCACACTGATTCCTCTTCCGTTTCTTTTAAATATTACTTTTCTCCTTCTCTATGTTTTCACTCCCTTGTTCCAGATTCTCTCCTTCCTTCTCCCCCTCAGTCCCTCCCAAACACATGTGTTTCTACCAAAGCATTGAGTTGTCTCCCACTTAGGTAGTCTATCAAACCGCCAACATCTTCATCTGCAGAATCCTCGTCAGATAAAATATTTGATTCTGGAGGCTCAATAAATATACACTCTATTTCTCCATGGCCTATTTCATCCGGTTCCTGAAGTAATTCCAATACTTCATGCACTGTTAAGTACCTGGAATTGCGAAGGAACAGTTTTTCTTAGGAAGGAATAATTATGATTTGCCAAGCCTTATTGCTACTACGAAAGCCTAGCGTGACCATGTGGTAACATGAATGGTACATGGCTCTCCACAACGTTCATGTATGTTTCTTAACACAATACATTATTTACCTCAATGCCTGACTTCTTTCTGAATCAAAACGCACAATAATTGGAAATATTTTAACAACAATATAAAGATCAAATGAATTCTCACCTTTTACTATGTGCCATTGTTGCACCTCTAGAAGCAGTAAGATTTCCAGATGTACGTAACTCCACACTAAACAAAGAAATCTCAAGATTGATACTGAAATTGTGTCAAACACATCATTAGCTGAGAGTTGACAGCGCTACATGTGAGTCTTTGTGAAACTAACCAGAGGAAAACAATTTGAAGGTCATCGCGCGCAATGTGACCGTATGGTAACGCAAGGTTATACCAGGTTAAGAAAGACTTATAATTTTCTTGTATTCAATTATTTAAATCCTGACGGAAACGTACATTGAAGCAAAATATAATTTTTGTACTCACAATATTGTTTTAGGAAAATATTCTCTTTTGTGATGAAAACGGTATATGTAATGTATTTCTTTTGTTTATCTGGCAATATCTCAATGAATATTTTTATCAGAACAGGTTTACAAAATTAACATGAATTCATTATACACAATGGCATTACTTGATACTATTCATAATACTACAATTAAAAGGTAATCGGGCAATTTTATTCTTTTCTGCATTGTAATAAAACAATGTTTACAGATTATCATAAATGAAGATGTTTTCTTTTCGACAGTTTACGATGCGTGAACTCATTATATCAACGATATAGATAATTACAAAAATAAATTGTGCCATGTAAATAACGTCTTTTGTTACCTTTATCCTCCGACATTGCTGCATATTATAGTAAAACTGTCAAACATATTTGAATCGATCTTTTAACTGTTCCACATGTAATCAACTAATAAACTAAGTTATTGGCTAATTCTGGTGTGAGAAAAGCCGCAAAAATCTGTGTTCGCCACGTATTGGCTTATTCAATTTCTAGAAGAAAACACGTTCTTCTAAATACTGCTGTAGTAAACCTTTCAAGAAATAGATCAAACCTGTGCTACTGTTTTCGTTCCATTTTCTGTAAATTTATTATACTAATTCAAGAAATACAATAGTTTAGTACATATTTTCACATGACACAATATAGTGTCCCATGACTCTAAAATATCGTGTGAAACCATTATTTCCTTAATAATCTACAGAATTGTATATTTTCAATCACAATTTCGACTTTGTAATGTAAAGCTTTCATTGCGTAAAGAATTCCAACCTTTTTTATTTTCCTTACACAAAATATTTAGTACCATATGATAAATTTACTTACCAATCACTAGTCAACCATGTTCTAAGTCAAATTTATAACCTGTTATGCACATAGCATTTTCATGTAGCTATACACCTATAATGAGAAACAAGTCTTGTCTGCATCTGTTGTTAACCTACAAGCAAAGCAGATCGTTCTACTCATTCCGTGACTGAAAATGAAAACTAAAACAAATAATAGAAAGAAGTGTAATTCATTGGTATTCTTGATTGGATAACATATTTTATCCATTTTCACGTGTTCACACATAGATGTCTTATCTTTCCCTTTGCCGCTAAGAAAATACCTCTCTGGAATATCATTCAGAAAAATGTAATACAGTAGCATATAATGAATTCACCAGGTTTAATTAAATATATCTATCTGTTCAAAATAAACATTTCTCCGCCAGAATTTGTGTATGTATACCATCTGTTGTAATAAACTTTTCTCGCTGAATTAGTGCAATTTAACTCAAGAACTTAATATATCCACAAAATATCCAATATAAAAATTAAATTAATAATTAAAAATAACAGTTAATTATACTCTTCTTTCTTCAATGCCATTCATAAGAATAACTCCCATACATTTTCCATACGAATCATAGACAAACTCGAGTTTCTGACAGACGGCATTGTTGAAATTGTGCGTTAACCCTTATCCGGGCAAGACATTTTTGTAACGTAAACGGGCAACCGGAGCCTGTGAGGCCCAGTATATATTTTAAGTGCAGAATACACAAAATTAATGCCTATTGTCACTTACTGTTTAGACTAGTCTAAAATGTACCGGTATATATTTATGTCAAGTATCGAAACTTCGTGTCACGCTTTTGTAAGCCGCCAAGCAGAATAGCAAATCCGGTCCAGACATTCTTGTAACGTAAAGGGGCAACCGGGGCCTGTCAGGTCCAGTATATATTTTAAGTGCAGAACACTCAAAATTCAATGTCTGCTGCCGCATACTGTTCCGACTAAAGGTTACAATAGTCACGTGTTCAATATATAATTATGTGACAATTTAATATAATATTTGACAGGAATTTCACTTTATACGGGGCCTCCTAGGCCCCGGTTATGTCAGGAAAAGATTTTCAAACTAAAAAAAAATAGCTTTACCAACTCGATATGTTCATGATTTTAACTTCGACGAAAGATAGAAGAATTCAGTATTTTATGTCTTCGAAATATGTATGGTTATTGAGAAATTTTAGGAAAATGAAGCTACTGGGCCTGGGAGACCCCGGTTGCCCGGATAAGGGTTAATTACTCGCGTAAGATAGTATTTATGGTACTGACAAATAGCTATGTGGCATGTGTATATTTTCAGCTTATTTATTTATTTATTAACATATGTTTCAGATACAATTCAGTGTTCATTTTACACTGAAAGAACGTGACAATGTATATAAGATATAACAAGGAAGAAAAAAATTTAAAATAAAAAATTGCAAAAACATATTTATATATTCATAGAATATGTACTATATTTACAGAGACTTTAACTCATTTTGAAAATGATTTTTAGAGACAAAAATATCAACATCTGACAATACACTATTAGGCCTATAGAATGACAGCAGCCTGGAGCATAAAGGGCGTTGTATAACTGATAGTCTGGGCATTGTATATGACTAAGAGTAAGGCGAGAAGTTACGCGAAAATTGAGAACGGAGACCAACAGTTCGAAGTTAATTTTTACGAAGAAACAGCAAGTCCGCCTTCATACGTCGAGTCAATGGAGTCTGAATATTGAGTTTGTTCAGGAGTTCTGTTTTATTAAGACTACACACTGAAGGACCTCTTTGTTTGACAATGGAAGGAAAAACTTACGCACAGAATCGAAACAGGATAAGTTTGAGCACAAACCATATTTCATGTTTGTAAACAATATTCAATTTTAGGAGATACAAAAGCTATGAAGAAAATACTGAGTGATTTGAGATCGCGAATTTCAGTAAATCTGTAAAAAAATACCGAGTATTCTCATAGCAATCTTAAAAGTGAAAGTGATGTGATCAGCAGATGATCAGCTTATGATTGAGTTACAATTTCGCTGTTGGTACCGTGGATATATCTGACGTTTAAGTTTAAAGTATTGTTCATCTCTTCAAGGTTATATTATAAGCTTATTTGGTTAATATTTCAAGAAAAATAGCGTTATTGAATGTGTCGTGAACGAGAAATACCACGAATAAAAATGAATGTCGGGGTATTTGCGAATTGTTAAAGCATTTTGATTACATAACCGTTTGTTTCAACTTATCGATTTTCTATTCGATTCTTAAGATCTGATTCACTCACTCAAATTCAATTTATTCTGTACAGTATCAAAGTTCGTTACATTACTAGGTGTCTGAAGGGGTGAAGGTTTTGTTCTTCTACTTGGCGTATGAATGGCGTAGAAACTTTGGAATGATTGTACATATGATTGGCGATGAAAATAAGGATTGTTTAAATGGTAATTATGTCTTAGTTTTCATGCAAAGGAATTAATAACCGTCGGCGTTGATTGTCCTTAAATTTGATAATTTCGTCAGTAATATTTACTATTTCATAAAATATTATCATCAGGGTTAGAGGAGTAAACGTTATGTGTGTAATAAAATATTGGTGGGGTTTGGGCAGCTTATTTCTGCTAAGTGTGCAACCTTATGTTCGACTTTTATTTACTTGAAAATAAATATTTCATCAAACATACAATTAGTTTTGAATGCGGACATGTTTCTTTGTGTTTGAAGGTAATACCGCAGAGCAAGAATACCATCTACAGCCTAAAGGTTATAATTTATGTTTGCTTCATTAAGTTACCACACATTTTCTTCCATCGCCTCTGCCAGAATATTAGAAAGCCATTAAAGCTAATTAATTATTCTTAATACATGTACATAAAACCAATCGGATGCTAATTATAATTATGTTTAAGAGTTCAAACACAAATATGACAGCTGGATTGTTCCTTGTTACTGAAACTTGCTAACGTCATGCAAAATTGTGGAATATATATTTTATTTTCGAATATGTCCTTATAAATGTCATATATTAAAATACAATTACTAAACAGAAAAGTTGCATTCATTACATTAACAAACTACTAAATTTTGCTTTCACCAGTTCTACAGAAGGTTTATTATAATCGATCAAGTTCGCCAAATATTATATTATGCGCATTAGAATACATCAAATTCATACATTTCCTTTTTTCTAGAGCTACAATAACATTAATTTTCTTGTAACTTTCAAAGTAGAATTTCGAACTAAAATCTTATAAGTGAAAGAGTATTTGTTTACATTCAGCTTTTGCATATACTATTATTACAAGGATTCTTCATTTTGAATTTGAACAATAAGTTCTACATTAGTGATACCACTGCAAAAAGTATAGTCAGAACTATGGTATATCGGAACACAGTTTGCAATTATTGGGAAAATTATCTGAATATGAATATTGCAAATATTGCAAGCTTCCTCCTTCAGGAGCAAATGTACCGAGAAAATATTCTTATTATAAATATTCTAATTTTTTTATTCAATATGTATAACATACGAACTCCCATGCGTGTAACTAAGACAAATGCACATTCTGCAGTTTATCAGAAAAATTGTAAATCTGAATATTATACAAATTGCACCTTTCCTCTGTTTACGTTACCCATATTTGATAATACCCTAACACGTCTCTAATTTTTCCTTTCGATGCCGATCTTTGTTCCCCTAATTTCAAATATTCTTCTAATATTCTATTCTTGGCAATATAGTGAAAAGAACTCAATATCCATACTTATGAGACATGGTACTTATAATCATTGCTCAGTCCTTGCTACCGTGAAAAGAGAAGCGATATGTTAAATTACCCGTTTCTAAGTACAATAGTTTATTCTGTGCGTTGATGAAAATGAATTACTTTTTCTCATTAATATACCATTACTTCTGTATATATTTCATATCGTATTGAAGCAATATTTTCCTTCTAATTTTTGTTACAGTGATATTAGTGTTGAGGAGAACTGGCCATCTTATAATGGATCAGAAGACTATATTAGTATAAGATATCCAATCAAAAATTCTAAGGTATGTTATTTTTTTAAAATAAACCTACTTTTAATTCTTGTCCTTAGACCAGTAAACAATAACTAGTGTAACAGTCTGTAACTTATACCATATTTGAATAGTGACTTTGCAATCTTTCTCTGCGGCAATTTAGCAGGCGTTCATTCAGCTTTCAATTGTTGGTAGTACATGTGAAAGGGTAATATGTCTAACAAAATTGAGGAAAGTATGATAAAATGTATTTTGCAGAATGAAGTCGTTTTGTTAGTGTAGGTATTACCCTATATATCTAAATCTCATTCTCTGGGCTCCGTGTTGGTCATTTAACTAACTATATTCAAGCCATCAACTCGTGGTTGCTGTACATTCATATAAGTTCCGGAAGGGTAAATGCAGCGTCGTCGACTTCAGAGACAAAAGTTCCATTTGCAGGGCAATCTTGTGCACTGGAACTACAGTTGGATATGGAGATTTAAGCTTTTCATAACCTGGAGACTTAAGGAGTCATAAGTAGTACGCAAATTGTTCAGCACAGAGATGCAGATGAGAATGTGTAGCATACCCATATAGAGAAACATACCCAATGGTCTACGTTTAAGAAATGTGTGTACTAAAATCTCCTAGTTTAATATTTTGCAATGATTTAGATATCAATATTTAATCTTTCTCCTGAATTATAACTAATTGCTCATGGTTACTTCACCTAACCAATGGCTCTTTCCAACTATTTTAGGATCATCCATTTTACCTAAAAGCAGAGAATTACCACTTAACTTACAATTCTAAAATTAAATGTAAGTTTCCATAGCTATAGTTTTTTTTTCAATTTTGACAGATTTTAAGGTCGGCTCATTTTAAGGTTCGAGGTAGAAGTTTCTCGATAATATTAATATTGAATTTGCCACTGTACAGTCGCAATTATATCAAAAATTTGTCTCTACTTGTGACTGCTTCAAATGTTTCAAACTATCGCTAGAGTAATCGAAATCCAGTTTAACTCCTATATTACATAACAAATGTCATTAACTTGAATATTAAATGCTGATGAAAATAGAAGAAAACTCTTTCAATTTACCTTTTCAAATCAGCAAGATTGTAGTGGATCAAAAGGACAGAAACGTAATGAAATTTCCTCAAGAAAGAGTTTGTTTTTAAAACAAACGAATAGGAAGTTTAAATGTTTAAGGAGACAACTAGTGAGTGTAATGTGTTCATATCTTGTGTTGTTCAACTTTTCCCTGGTTTCAGATTAAGAGAACTTCATGTCATTGTGCTGGAAATATCTCCTAGACATTATACAGTTATAGCAACACTACTTGGAAATTGTTATGTTGTTATATATTGTTATGAACCAATATTGGGTGACGAAAAATGGAAAATATGAATTCAAAACTAATGAGGAAATATTATATTTTTTTAAATTGCTGCTAGAGTATATTATGGATAGTTTCTTCTTGATCACGGGTCCGTACATCTTCACTATGTACGTCGCAATAGCCTGAAGTTGTTCAGAAGGTACGGTGTACTTATGTAGGGTGTACAACTCTGCAAGCCGTTGTTAACCACCACGACAGGATTTCTTGTAAGATTTAAGCATGGACCAACAATTTCATTTGAATATCTGTTCAATCGCTTCGAGGGGCGTTTGTCTGCGTAGTCAAGCAAGAAAAACGTCCGGACTATTTGCCAGTAGCAATGATTATGTCATAATGCCGAGTACTATGGCTGTGTGAAAGCGCATCTTCCCCTTCTGAAAATCTGCAACTTGTTGCAACGTACACAATGAAAATGTGGGCCCCGGTTGATCCTGGATCAAGTACGAACCATTGATAATTGACCAAATATGACTCTGAAATATTATCTACTTGTCCCGATTTATCCCATACCACTTGAAAGATTTGATCGATAGGGTGGTTTAACGAATCGCATTCTGCGCAGATTATGAAAATTTCCTACTGCGTTTTATAAACGACCAAACGTCAGACATAAGAAAACTTGATTGGCAAGGAGTTAAGAAAGCAATAGAATTTAAGAATGCAAAAGACTTAGCACTTTTGTTTTACCAACCATCCATTTTATTGCAGAACAATACCCTGACATGTATGGTTGGGATTCATTCTCCTTCCACGAACCTCCGTTGGCCACTAATATTACAAATCAAAAAGTAGATGACTATATTAAAAACATAAAATAACGGAGATTTAATACATACCCTGCCACATTCAAGCAGTAAAACTCATCGAAAGGCTGCTTCTTCTGTCTTCGGCGACAGCGCACGTTATGGCTTCATCAAACCTCAATTGGAATCTATATGGCATATGCCGACATGTCGAACAAATGTGACTAAGCCCAAGAAGAAAGTAAGAAGAAAATCTTAGTCTTACCAATAGTAAATTCATGTTTTCCAACATAATTTGTAGTAGTTAAGTGGATGAACAAAGGAAAACAAACTTCCTCCTTATGGCGAGCTATGGGTTATGAAAACAAGTGAATCGCTGGAAAGTAATTAAGAAATTTTTAGCAATTAGAATGCCAAATCTTTCATTTGGTATTTTATAACGGAAAACTTTCGAATAAAACTCAGTCAAAACCAATTAGAAAATATCAATAAAAAGAAATTCTTAACCTACAATTCATACTTTTTGACCAAAACTATAAGGAAACGGCACGAAAACCACCCGTGAGGTACGAATGTAATATATTTGTTTTAAACAAAACAATAAACTACATTAATGCAGAAAAGATGCACAAAATAGCCAAATAATTAATTTTTCTAGAATTATGGTGCATGTGACATAAACAAATCACTATCAAAGTTTCAAGATTGATGCGAGTCACTTAAACGGTCTCGAAAGATATGAAGAAACAATCAGACGTTGTTTTCGCCACAGATGGCCACTTTCCTGCACTAAACACTTTAACATTTCGGAGAGAGAATTCTTCTCGATACATCCTACTAACTTATATTTCTTAGACTGATGTTAAGTATCTTAAAACGTATACTTAACATTAATATATGATTGGAAGTTCTTAAAACTAGATAGGTGTAACACTCCGGTGCACGTCACAGAGATTCAGCATGTAATTTCTGAAAGTGAATTTTCCGAAAGGAAAAAAACTCAAAGAGCAAACCACAGCAACTATACAACAGTGGCGGTCACGGAATACGAACCAGCTAGAAAGAATTTTACTCACATATTCCATTAACACATTAATACATCACCCAACAATCATTAAATAGATAAATCTAAGCTAAAAGATTCAATACAATTGAAAAATTGTAAATTCCAAAGGTAACAACTTCTTGTGAATAAAACCCTAATAACATTCAATCAAGCATAAAAGAAAGTTCCTATAAATTTGATGTATAATAGTACGGTTAACGTCCGTTTGAGTAAATCAAGATAAAATAAACTTGTCAAAAATATACTCAAATTAAAAAATAGTACAAAATATGTATATATCAGCTTCAAAAGAAGAGAAGAAAACAATTGTATTATGCTTTAAAAATCGACCATTCATTACAACCTTAACTGGGAAATATGCAATCTCGACAATTCATGCACTTTTGTACACGACTGCACAAAGCAAGATTCTCATCAAAAATTAACTTTTCCAAATGTGGTTTTAAATGAAAAATTACGTAATTTTAACTACAAAGCTAGAATAACAGACATTTTAACTCTTATAAGCTTTGAGATATCTTCAATAATTCAAACTCTAACAAATTAGCTTTTCGGGTACCTTTCGTCTCACAAGGAACCCCTTGAGTGTGAGGTTACAAGTGCTGTCTCTAGTAAATCTCATTTGAAAGTGTAGTGTGAACAATTATGATAGGAAAAATATTAGTTGGTAATGAGTCAACACGTGCATCAGGAGGGCGACAGAAAATACGTGTCCAGGAGGTGAAGAGATCAATCTTCTATGGGATGTATGTATTACACTTCAAAAAATGGACATTGTCGACATTCACGAAATGTTAAGAAAACAAACATTAACGTGCACCATGAACAACGAATAGAAATGACGGGCCATAGTGTGACAAACGTTTGTACCATCAAGCTTTAAGGCGAACTTCTTGGGAGTTACAAACCGTTCAAGATGTGCAGTTAGGTATGCATTCTTAAAGAATGAATATAGAATCATATTGGTGTAACAGGGAGATGAGAACTGATGGAATGTAATGACATGCAATTGAATGCGAGAGAGACTGCCGTGGGTGTTATCGTGAAACTGTGTAACCTTTAAGGCGTAGCTGCAGATAGTGCGATAATATGTTTTATAGGCACGGAGACACAAACATTCACAGAAGGAATTTGTCCAGTTGTTCCAGGTGGTATGAATAGCAATGTCACACACTTGTCAGGAGGAATAGTTTGCTTTAAAGGAATATGATTTTTATCCCGCAGACCAAGAATCAAGCAAAAGCATGTTATTTTTACCAGCTATTGGGCAAACACAGTGCTCATACCATAGTTGTAGCTCTCGTACGCCCATTTTTCCAACTTTGCTTGCTGTGATGTAAATATTTATTACTGCCCTTGCTAGATCACTCACACGAGAAAGAATCGTATTGGGCAGAGCCCCTCCAACTTCCCGCAGCACAATAAATAACTTTCCAGCCAATTTACCATCCAGAATAACAGTCCGCATAATTGTATAAAAATGCGTTAAGACATTGATGTTAGTTGCTCTCGACACAACTCTCTTGGTACATCCCTTACATATCCATTTCAGGCTCCCATACATGCATTTCCTCTTCAAATCCCGATTGGTTGGAGTTGAGAACAAATTCCTCACTGAACAATGGGAAAAGTTCCTTTATCTCATTTACAAATTTTCAGGCCGATTCCGTAATTTTCCGTGCATCGTCAAGTTGAAGATTTGTCTGAAATTTCGTTACCTTACGTCTTCCCATTCTGGAACAGTGTTTTAAAATCGTGCAACAATTCACTACTTCCCTTGAAATCACTGTAACCCACGCCTCGCCCAATTAGATATCTATAACAAAGTATCATACACATCCTGTAAATTGTATCGAGAATCCTTGAAAGGGGCAAACATCAGTTTTTGTAACAAGTGCACCTTGTCCTCACTTGAATATCCTTAGTTTTCTTATGCACTACACGGTCATATTGCTGCGGACTTATTCGAAATCTGTTCATATATATTATTTTTTACTATGCTTCGAATGATCATCCATGTACGTAATTATGTTTTGTACATGTTTCTTGGACAACGATTGTGTTTGCTAAGTTTCACTGGAGGCAGGATTTGTGGCTCGTTGTCGGACAAGGATGATGAACTACATGGAACGACATCTATTTCACTAATACTTTCACTTTAGCACGTATCGTTATCATTGTACTCCTCATGTACATTGTCCACACAGTCGAGAGTGTACGACACTCATCATGCAGAAACGCTGATATTTAATGTCACTTATTTCTCACATTGCGAAATTACTTGGGTTCCTTTCTGATTAACTGTCAACTTCGTCAACTCTTGTAGATATAATACAATGTTTGATTCGTTTATCGTTGCCATACTGTGCGTTATGTGTCGAATAAGCAGTTCAACTAGGCTTCATAGCCTCATACTATGTAGAATATTGGATACCTTCTGTCTCGCCTCCTGTTTGCCATTAGTAGCCCATATGTGATTGCAGGGTAGACATAGGGCGTCGATTCTCGTAAACATCATTGCAAACATCATTGTAAACATCATTGGCTGTTGGCTGGGTTCCTTGTTAGTAAAACTCTTCAATACAAAATACTCTCCCACAACGATATACTTTTACATATTAGTAACTATTCCCTCTTTATTATTTTTAAACTATAATGGAAAATAATGGAAAAATGAGCGAGGAGTAGTTTATCATGCAAAATTGGCTGGAATGGATTGCTCAAATTTTCTAAATCGGATGGATTTGTCTCCTTATACCAATTTATTCTTCATTTGTTCCACCAACAAACAGTTTACTTACTTCGAAAGGTTAGAAGAGGTTTATATCAAATCTCACTAAAATTGGGTAAGATAATTCGTGTATAAAGATAGTTTGGACAAGCAGACACACGTAAAAATCCAACTTCGTTCGGATGGTAGAAAATCGTTCCGTTCACTTTAATTATTGTTGTTGTTAATGATTTCGATAAGGTTTGTCGTCAGTGAAATCTATTCTAGGGTATGGTACTGTAAATGCATGATTTAGTTAAGGTACCGTTATATGTGAATATGTTAAATTTTGAACTTTATTTTTTATTGCTTTTCCCAGATTTATCTTACCGACCAGTATGAATTTCCTCGGAAAACAGACAGTTATGCAGTGTACGCGAGTAAGAAGTACGATATCAACTATATGAAATCATATTCTGTACAATCAATTAGAATTATCAGTTCGGAATCATTGCGAGAGATAAGCATCAGCCAAAGAAAATGTACCTTTCCAAATGAAGTAAAATTGGAGATGACAAATCTCTACTCATATGAATCATGTAGAAGAGAATGTAAATACCTAATGGCTTCTAAGATTTGTAAATGCATCATTCCAGGATTTTATAATTCAGGTACGTACGTATCTATTTAGTATTTTCGATGTTTGAGAAAATCAATCTATGTGCTATTTTTAAAAATACAGAGTTCTTTAGTCGTGAGCTTTAGTTCAGATAAGGTTTTTTGTCGTAGTATTATCAACATTTACTATTTTGTCTGTACAATAACATTAATCAGTATAATGCAATTATTTGTAGAGCCTGTGTATGCGTGTGTATAATGTTCAAGTTTCACTCAAAGCATTGCAGGACTTTTATCACAGGTTTAAAACCATATTCTACAGTAAAGATAGAGTATCTATTAGAAACTAATCAGTATGTCGTGTAGTTAGTACGTGTCAGTCATTTCAGGCGCCAGTTATTCAAGATTGCGGACGAAAGTACAAACGAATAGACAGAACAGTGTGTGGCGATGGCCATTTCAGTGAAGGAGTGCATGAAACAAACTAAAACTTCTAAACATTCAGTAACAATATAGTGACGAAATTCTATGCACCAGTCATGATAATTAAATGATGCAAGATGTGCACAGAATTCTACATCATTGAGATATCTGTTCCATCATAGAAGACAAGAATGACAAGTTTACACGGGATGAAACCAGTGATCTGAGTTGTAGATCATGCGGCACAGTGTTCTATATTCTTCGATATCCCTCGTCAAAGGCATATCATGAATATGTCAAAGGCATAACATATCATCCAAGGTTACCATCTAGGTTTAATTTTCGAAAATTAAAGTAATATATCTCAAATTACAGTTGAAGTCCATTACACGAAGACCTGCTCTGAAAGAGATAATGAATTTGCATTGAATTAATATTACGACAAACTGTGTGAGCTGAAAGAACAATATTAACGCAGCTTCAACACATATGATATTGTAAGAAAACTACGTTATTGTTTACAAGAAAGGTAAGTATATGTACTTTACATTCAAAATTCTGTTTCGTCCAACTGTACTATTAAGGTAACTTCGTAATAAAAAATAAGACGTGAAACAACTCGAGGATTTACATACATCTTTCCTTTCGTGGCGACTTAATACTTACACTATGAACTATATATTATAGTAACCAATACGGAGTGCCCACTACTGGACAAACATGAGCTAGCTGTCGCTAATCAAGCATTAACTTCACCAAACATAATACTTAAAAATAAACAATACGGAGTGCCCACAACTGGGACGAACATGAGCTAGATGGTAGCGAGTGATACATTATATATCTACGCAACTCGGAAGCATAATTTCATTTAAAGCAAGAGAGAAATGGTATTGACCTCAGACTACCCCGTCGGCGTATGAATTGACTTACTGGATAGAGACTCACTTCTGTCTACTCAGACATGTTAGGACAAAAGTTACATGAGAGAACATTATGGACATTGTAGAATCAAATATGCATATATTAAGTAAACTCACTGAGTAGCAAATGATTAATAAGTGATATATTGTCCTTCACTTAATATAGTGACTCGAAACAATAAAATAGACACACGATATTGATAATATTGCACCAGATATTACGAACGGAGACAAACACTTGAATGAATTATTTGAGTTATGGACAAGGTTCCTGTAGAGTTTCCGGAATGACGTTACTTCTTCCATAGATTGAGACAGAAGTAATAAAGACAAAGTTACCTGGAAACGGTGACCAAAGCTCACCCGACCGCTACTTCCTACACCTACTGGTAAACAATACCGGCACCACGGGCCAGTTCAAAGAGCACAGCTTCGGGAAGCATGTTTGGGCAGCGACCAGTCTCCGACGACCTCTCAGGCAGCTCAACACACGGTAATCGCAAATTCTAGCCACAGGTACAGATTAACCAAATGGCGACCTTCTTCTTAGTCAGCAGCAACTAGAGACACATCATCAACATTCACCAGATAGACATGAGTTCACCATATAAGTCTTTGTAGCACCTCTGCTCACAACGACGACCACGGACGACAATCCAACAAGGCAACAGGCCTGGGTCCCACTGAAGCAGGTGGAGTCAGTCGGCAAAATAACAAAGGACCAAGTCCCCAATTAGGGAAAGGAAGACGAGGAGTCGCTACGGAGAATAACCAGGTTGACAACGTTGCAGACACTATATCCAGGAAAGAGGCAGCAGGCCCAGTTAAAACTTAATCGAAGGTGTGGTTCCTGATGTAACTGTCATATTTCCACCTATGATACAATGAACTGTTAGCGAGCAATAAGCCAATCTCAATAGTAACCGGAGTAGGCACGAACTGAATTTTCGCAGGCGAATTTGTTATAGTTTATCACACGTTACGCAGACTTTCTTAATATTGTTCCGTTATAGCATCTCCTATTAAAAGTTTGTGATAGAAAACAAGTCACTTCACTGCATAATATGCAGTAACTCCGTGTTTAAAGGACAGGACGAAACACTATCCCTTCTTCCACGTCGCCATGACTTTTTGTTCAGAGATCTAAGACAAAGGAGAATGCGCTCGTAGATCCCGGTCGTTCTCTGATTGGCCGCTCCTTACTACGCAACTGGGCGTAAAACTAAAACAACGATTTTAATATTAACATATATATATATATAACTAAATGGAAAGAAAGATTAAGTAAACAAATATTCATATATATGCGTCCATAACAAATTTCTCAGTTTTAAACGAAATACAGATTTCAATTTATTTCAAACAGCCAGCGTCATCTACAGAGATTGAGAGATATCCACTCGATGCAGGCCATAGACGTACAAAGAAAGTAGCATATTTTGATTACACATACTATCCCAATTGTCGACCATCTTGAATCCTTCATGAGGGTCGAGAATTGAGGAAATATAAAGAAAGAAATAACACTAACTAAGAGCTGATTAAATATTTCTATAAAGTAATTTCTTTGAGAAAATGTAACGCTACAAGAGGAACGTTACAGTATTGGCGATTCGGAAACTAAATGTTGATGATTAACAGGTAATTACCAGTACAGTTACTAGCGGATCAAAGGGCAAACTGAAATTTTGTAACTAAAAGGTAATTAATTATAATATATTTGTTACCTTTGTATTCCTTTATGAATTGGTTTTAGTCTTGTTAAAGGTGTTCATAGGTTCCCAACTTACTTTGGTTTTGGTTCCTTTTGGAAAGGATCCATGTTGTTGGAACGATCCTTAAAGTTTCCAATAGTTAAAAGGTAGGTTCAGTCTTGTTGGTAAAAAACAAAGTTTCCCTCTGTTTATGAGTAATTTTAATTTTACTTTAGATAAGTACATGTTTTTGGAGGCATGATTAGCATAGTACTTTGACATTAATTATTCGTGGCTTTGTTCTCAGGCTAAAGACGGGAAAATTTTAGTTAGTTTGTAATAAATCGTGTATACTTTGCATTTAACACACTGATATTTACAAAGCGCACGGATGCTTTTTTGAAGCATTTAACTCAGTATTTCTAGTTAATTAGTTATCTATACAAGTAGTAATGGCCCCACTTGGCCTCACTTTTTGGCCCCTGGGTCCCTGACCCAGTACCCATGGTCCCTGGCCGGGGTCAATGACCTAGGGGTACATAGGACCACCCCCTCTAAATTTTGGCAGGGGTACCATGGCCCACCCCCTAAATTTTGGCAGGGGTACATAGGACCACCCCCTTAAATTTTGGAAATTGCCAAATCTAAAAATTTGGTATGGTAGGGTAGGACCATAGTATGTACATCTATCAGTATTGGGGTCTATGTCGTTCCCTTTCATGGGTAAAAAATTGCCAAAAAGTCAAATTTCGGGGGTTTTTGACCTAATTTATCCCCTTGGATGAGGTGTTATTAACCTATATGGTTATATGGGCGTATACAGGGGTCCATTCCCTTTCATAAGACATGGGTATATTAATGCACCCCTTGAAAAATTTGGGAGGGGTACCTTGGCCCACCCCTTAAATTTTGGAAATTGCCAAATCTAAAAATTTGGTATGGTAGCCTAGGACCACAGTATGTACCTCTATCAGTATTGGGGGTCAATGTCGTTTCCTTTCATGGGTAAAAAATTGCCAAATAATTCACATTTCGGAGGTTTTTGACCTAATTTATCCCCTTGGATGAGGTGTTATTACCCTATATAGTTATATGGGCGTATACAGGGGTCCATTACCTTTCATAAGACATGGGTATATTAATGCACCCATTGAAAAATTTGGGAGGGGTACCTTGGCCCACCCCTTAAATTTTGGAAATTGCCCAATTTAAACATTTGGTATTATAGTATAGGACCCTAATATGTATTATGATAAATTTGGATGGTCCACCTCGTTCTCTTTTAGGGGTACCAAATTGCCAAAATATAAACGTAAGCAATACGTAGTACCACGTGTTTGGTTTTGACCTAATTTATCCCCTTGGATGAGGTCCTATTACCTTATATGTTTATATGAGCGTATACAGGAGTCTATTACCTTTCATAAGACATGGGTATATTGGTGCACCCCGGGAGGGGTACCTTGGCCCACCCCTTTAATTTTGGAAATTGCCCAATTTAAACATTTGGTATTATAGTATAGGACACTAATATAGATCACTATAAATTTGGGTGGTCCACCTCGTTCCCTTTTAGGGGTACAAAATTGCCAAAATTTTAGTACAACCACGTGTTTGGTATTTGGTACATTTTATCCTCCTTTGATGAGGTTCTATTACCTTATATGGTTATATGGTCATGTATAGGGGTTCATTATCTATCATAAGACATAGGTACATTGGTGCACCCCGGGAGGGGTACCTTGGCCCACCCCTTAAATTTTGGAAATTGATCATTTTATATATTTGGTATTATAGTACTGGACCCTAACATGTATTATGATAAATTTGGGTGGTCCACCTCGTTTCCTTCTAGGGGTACAAAATTGCCAAAATATAAACGTAAGCAATACGTTATACCATGTGTTTGGTTTTTGGTCGATTTTATCCCCTTTGATGAGGTGTTATTATCCTATTTAGTTATATGGTCATGTATAGGGGTCCATTACCTTTCATAAGACATGGGTATATTTGTGCACTCCTTTAAAAGTTTGGGAAGGGTACTTTGGCCCACCCCTTAAATTTTGGAAATTGCCCAATTTAAACATTTGGTATTATAGTACAAGACCCTAATATGTATTATGATAAATTTGGGTGGTTCACCTCGTTCCCTTTTAGGGTACAAAATTGCAAAAAATATAAACGTAAGCATTACGTTGTACCACGTGTTTGGTTTTTGACCTAATTTATTCCTTTGGATGAGGTCCTATTACCTTATATGGTAATGTATAGGTGTTCATTCCCTATCATAAGACATAGGTACATTGATGCACCCCGGGAGGGGATTCGGTATCATAGTACATGACTCAACATGTATTATGATAAATTTGGGTGGTCCACATCGTTCTCTTTTAGGGGTACAAAATTGCTAAAATATAAACATAAGCAATATGTTGTACCATGTGTTTGGTTTTGGCCCAATTTCTTCCCTTTGATGAGGTTTTATTACCTTATATGGTCATGTATATAGGTTCATTTCATATCATAAGACATGAGTACATTGATGCATCCTTTAAAAATTTGGGAGGGGTATCTTGGCTCATCCACTCGGTTTTAGAAATTGTTTAATATAAGCATTTGGTATCATAGTACAGGTCTCCAATATGCACCACTATAAATTTGGATGGTCCACATCGTTCCCTTTTCATAGGTAAAGAACTACCAAAAATCAAATTTCGGAGGTTATTGACCCCTATTTAGCACGTTATATGGTTTATTACCTTTATATGTTTATGTTCCCTTTTAAATTTGGGAATTATCAAATAACAAAATTCGGTAAACGTTTTCTAGGACCCATTGATGTTCCTCTTATGGCCAAATATTCAAAATTTAAATGTTATTGACCGGCTTTATTATTGAATAACTACAGGATTTATTACTTTTTTCATAAGACACAGGTGTATTTGTGTACCAATCTTAAATTTTGGAAGGGGTACATTTCTTATTGTCGTATCAATAATTGGTAATTGGATAGTATCTCATTCATTGGGTAAATCATTATGATCACGTGATCGGTTATTGACCTATGATGGGATTAGGAGTCCAGGACATTGGTACATTGAAACTTTGTAGGATAATTTGAGAATGCGTCATTGGTTTTGATTATTCCCGCCAAATATAAACGTAAGCAAGACGTTGTACCACGTGATTGTCCTTGATGAGGTAGTGTACAGGGATTCATTTCCTTTGTTGTGGTACTTCTTAAGTTTGAGTACACACACACTTCTAGAAAACAGTTGGTTCTACTCAGGTAAACAATTGACGGACATTATTGACCTTATTGAACATATAATGATATGATTAACTCTAAGACTTAGGTATATCAAGAGAAGTATTCTTTAAATTTGGGAATGGTGATAAACAGAATTTTAACATAAGGTGTGAAATTTGAAACAATACATTGAACTTTAGTCACAGCTCATAGTCTAAGATCATTGGTGGTGATTGATTTGAAATCTGATAGCTAACCTTATTGAATCTTATGACTCATAGACGAAAGGCAATACATGCTACAACAGTTTAAAATTTAATCATAAGGTGATGTAATCTGACACTAGCAAAGTTATTGTTAATGCAATTTGATTGGATGATCACTATCTTTCCTGCAATCTGATTGGTTGATCACTATCTTTCGTGCAATCTGATTGGTTGATGATTTTCAAATCTTTGCTGTATTCAGTTTTAAGTTTTGTTTAACATTTAAAAATCTTGGTTTCGTTCAACATTTTGCACTCACTGATAAATATGATCAAAACCGTTTATTTGTTAATCGAATAGTTAAAAACCGGATAAAGTTTGACGGTTAACCGTGAAACGTAAATTTTTTTTAGTTTGAAATTTTTTTGCTTGAAATTTTTTGTTTGAAACTTTTCGTTTGAAATTTTTGTTTGAAAAATTTTTGTTTGAAATTTTTTTGTTTGTGAATTTTTGTTTCAAATTTTTTTTTGTTTAAAATTTTTTCGTTTGAAATTTTTTGTTTCCAAAATTCTTTCGTTTCAAAATTTTGTTTGAAATTTTTTTCGTTTGAAAATTTTTGTTTAAAATTTTTTTTTGAAATTTTTGTTTGACATTTTAAAAGTTTGTGCACTCATTAGTAAAGAACTGGAACTGTTTAGAACTAAAACCTCTGGCAACATTGTGGTGCACGTCAGAACATGATAATGCAACGTCGTCAGTTTTGCATCATATATAAGTATCGTTCGAGTTAGTATTCATGATAACGTCATCATGGATACTTGTCTGCAGTTTCTAAACACGCGTGATGTGATGAAATCATTTACCAAGATTACTGATTTACAACAGAATGTACCTTATAGAATCTTAGCTAGCCAAATGATCCCTACAAAGTTTGGATTAAGAATCGTAGTGAAGCTTGAAAATGATAAGAATATAATTTTACCAGCAAGATATTTACCCATGGAAGCATCAAAACAAGAAGAACTGCTGCGTTTCTTAAATACTGGATCTGTATCTTTATGTTACAAAGGATTCTTGGGTCGAAGTCATCAACTTGAATTTAGTACACAGCCAGATTCGTCAGCAAAATCATGAATTCAAACGTCAGCACATTTCTTTCCAATGACGTCAGCCGTAGTTGTATGAATGTGGTTGGTCGGCATGACGTCAGCAACTGTGATGAAATCATGAATTCAAACGTCAGCACATTCCTTACCAATGACGTCAGCAATAACTATAAACCAGCAAATACAGTGTCATCCCACGAAATCATTTGAGCAAGTGCTTTTCAGGAGGAAAGATGTGTACTTCTAACGATAAAGAGTTCATCTTCGCAAGCTATTATCCAATAAATATATTTCAAACAAAACATGTGATGATTGGTATCAGTGCTAGAACATTTGAACCTGTGATTCGATTGGGCAAAGCAGAACAATTTGGTGTACAACTGACCTGTGAAGAATGGCAAATATTATGTTCACGAATCGACCAAATGAACGATTATTTTCATGATGAGCTAAATGTGACCATAGTCAAATCATTAGGCTCAAATCATGAAGTGGTGCTGCGTACAGTCCTCGAAGAGAAGATGGTGCTGTTACGTAAAAAGAGTACATTTCATGTCCCTCGCAACATGGTGTATCTAACACAAACGGAATGGAACAAATTCATCAGCGTATTTCAGTGTGTGAAACATGCAGTGGAAGTGTGCAACAAAACAAGTATATTCCTGAAAAAGTACTATTTTGAAAAATGTGTTATGCATATTGTACAACATGTATCTAGATATTGTGATGGTTGTCAACATCGTTCGTGGGTGCATAACTGTATTGATAAACAGTTTATTTGTGATCAAATGGACATTGAGTTTCCACCAATTGATATTGCATTAGACCTTAAAAGACTTCAACTGGAATTAAAATTATATGCTAAAGACAAACTAGTGCAAGAAGTTCAAAATACATTGTATCGACAATATCCAGAACCACTATCTGGTATGGATGTTGTGGAGTGTAATAAAATGATCCATTTCAATGAATTGTGTTTTTTCATTTCAAGTACAACCCCAGGTTCTGACGTGTAGTATTGCACCACAATGTTGTCAAAGGTTTTTGCTCTAAACAGTTCCGGTTCTTTACTAATGAGTGCACAAACTTTTAAAAATGTCAAACTAAACTTTGAAACAAAAATTTAGAACAAAAATCTTTGAAACAAAATTTTGAAACGAAAAAAAATTCAAACAAAAAATTTCAAACGAAAAAAATTCAAACAAAATTTTGAAGCGAAAAAATTTTCAAACAAAATTTTGAAACAAAAAATTTCAAACAAAAATTTGGAAACGAAAAATTTCAAACAAAAAATTTTAAACAAAATTTTCGAACAAAAATTTTCAAACAAAAAATTTCAAACGAAAAAAATTTTCAAACAAAAAATTTCAAACGAAAAAAATCCCAAACAAAATTTTGAAAATTTTCAAACAAAAAAAATTTAAAACGAAAAATTTCAAACCATAGTTTCAAACAAAAAAAATTCAAAAACTTTTTAAATGTTAAAACAAAACTGAATGCAGAAAAAGATTTAAAACTCATCAACCTATCAGATTGCACGAAAGATAGTGATCAACCAATCAGATTGCAGGAAAGATAGTGATCATCCAATCAAATTGCATTAACAATAACTTTGCTAGTGTCAGATTACATCACCTTATGATTAAATTTTAAACTGTTGTAGCATGTATTGCCTTTCGTCTATGAGTCATAAGATTCAATAAGGTTAGCTATCAGATTTCAAATCAATCACCACCAATGATCTTAGACTATGAGCTGTGACTAAAGTTCAATGTATTGTTTCAAATTTCACACCTTATGTTAAAATTCTGTTTATCACCATTCCCAAATTTAAAGAATACTTCTCTTGATATATCTAAGTCTTAGAGTTAATCATATCATTATATGTTCAATAAGGTCAATAATGTCCGTCAATTGTTTACCTGAGTAGAACCAACTGTTTTCTAGAAGTGTGTGTGTACTCAAACTTAAGAAGTACCACAACAAAGGAAATGAATCCCTGTACACTACCTCATCAAGGACAATCACGTGGTACAACGTCTTGCTTACGTTTATATTTGGCGGGAATAATCAAAACCAATGACGCATTCTCAAATTATCCTACAAAGTTTCAATGTACCAATGTCCTGGACTCCTAATCCCATCATAGGTCAATAACCGATCACGTGATCATAATGATTTACCCAATGATTGAGATACTATCCAATTACCAATTATTGATACGACAATAAGAAATGTACCCCTTCCAAAATTTAAGATTGGTACACAAATACACCTGTGTCTTATGAAAAAAGTAATAAATCCTGTAGTTATTCAATAATAAAGCCGGTCAATAACATTTAAATTTTGAATATTTGGCCATAAGAGGAACATCAATGGGTCCTAGAAAACGTTTACCGAATTTTGTTATTTGATAATTCCCAAATTTAAAAGGGAACATAAACATATAAAGATAATAAACCATATAACGTGCTAAATAGGGGTCAATAACCTCCGAAATTTGATTTTTGGTAGTTCTTTACCTATGAAAAGGGAACGATGTGGACCATCCAAATTTATAGTGGTGCATATTGGAGACCTGTACTATGATACCAAATGCTTATATTAAACAATTTCTAAAACCGAGTGGATGAGCCAAGATACCCCTCCCAAATTTTTAAAGGATGCATCAATGTACTCATGTCTTATGATATGAAATGAACCTATATACATGACCATATAAGGTAATAAAACCTCATCAAAGGGAAGAAAATGGGCCAAAAACCAAACACATGGTACAACATATTGCTTATGTTTATATTTTAGCAATTTTGTACCCCTAAAAGAGAACGATGTGGACCACCCAAATTTATCATAATACATGTTGAGTCATGTACTATGATACCGAATCCCCTCCCGGGGTGCATCAATGTACCTATGTCTTATGATAGGGAATGAACACCTATACATTACCATATAAGGTAATAGGACCTCATCCAAAGGAATAAATTAGGTCAAAAACCAAACACGTGGTACAACGTAATGCTTACGTTTATATTTTTTGCAATTTTGTACCCTAAAAGGGAACGAGGTGAACCACCCAAATTTATCATAATACATATTAGGGTCTTGTACTATAATACCAAATGTTTAAATTGGGCAATTTCCAAAATTTAAGGGGTGGGCCAAAGTACCCTTCCCAAATTTTTAAAGGAGTGCACAAATATACCCATGTCTTATGAAAGGTAATGGACCCCTATACATGACCATATAACTAAATAGGATAATAACACCTCATCAAAGGGGATAAAATCGACCAAAAACCAAACACATGGTATAACGTATTGCTTACGTTTATATTTTGGCAATTTTGTACCCCTAGAAGGAAACGAGGTGGACCACCCAAATTTATCATAATACATGTTAGGGTCCAGTACTATAATACCAAATATATAAAATGATCAATTTCCAAAATTTAAGGGGTGGGCCAAGGTACCCCTCCCGGGGTGCACCAATGTACCTATGTCTTATGATAGATAATGAACCCCTATACATGACCATATAACCATATAAGGTAATAGAACCTCATCAAAGGAGGATAAAATGTACCAAATACCAAACTCGTGGTTGTACTAAAATTTTGGCAATTTTGTACCCCTAAAAGGGAACGAGGTGGACCACCCAAATTTATAGTGATCTATATTAGTGTCCTATACTATAATACCAAATGTTTAAATTGGGCAATTTCCAAAATTAAAGGGGTGGGCCAAGGTACCCCTCCCGGGGTGCACCAATATACCCATGTCTTATGAAAGGTAATAGACTCCTGTATACGCTCATATAAACATATAAGGTAATAGGACCTCATCCAAGGGGATAAATTAGGTCAAAACCAAACACGTGGTACTACGTATTGCTTACGTTTATATTTTGGCAATTTGGTACCCCTAAAAGAGAACGAGGTGGACCATCCAAATTTATCATAATACATATTAGGGTCCTATACTATAATACCAAATGTTTAAATTGGGCAATTTCCAAAATTTAAGGGGTGGGCCAAGGTACCCCTCCCAAATTTTTCAATGGGTGCATTAATATACCCATGTCTTATGAAAGGTAATGGACCCCTGTATACGCCCATATAACTATATAGGGTAATAACACCTCATCCAAGGGGATAAATTAGGTCAAAAACCTCCGAAATGTGAATTTTTTGGCAATTTTTTACCCATGAAAGGGAACGACATTGACCCCCAATACTGATAGAGGTACATACTGTGGTCCTAGGCTACCATACCAAATTTTTAGATTTGGCAATTTCCAAAATTTAAGGGGTGGGCCAAGGTACCCCTCCCAAATTTTTCAAGGGGTGCATTAATATACTCATGTCTTATGAAAGGGAATGGACCCCTGTATACGCCCATATAACCATATAGGGTAATAACACCTCATCCAAGGGGATAAATTAGGTCAAAAACCCCCGAAATTTGACTTTTTGGCAATTTTTTACCCATGAAAGGGAACGACATAGACCCCCAATACTGATAGATGTACATACTATGGTCCTACCCTACCATACCAAATTTTTAGATTTGGCAATTTCCAAAATTTAAGGGGGGTGGTCCTATGTACCCCTGCCAAAATTTAGGGGGTGGGCCATGGTACCCCTGCCAAAATTTAGAGGGGGTGGTCCTATGTACCCCTAGGTCATTGACCCCGGCCAGGGACCATGGGTCCTGGGGCAGGGACCCAGGGGCCAAAAAGTGAGGCCAAGTGGGGCCATTACTACTATACATTTGATAATCGAATGCAATTAAATTAATATGAATCGTGTAATGGAATCAAAAAACAATTGTGTATAAAATTTAAATTTTTCGCGTTGTACTTGACCTCTTGTGATCCTTGTTCGAATTAGTTTAATATTGCATTTCTTATTTAACATTTACTGAAAATTAATAATTCATGTATAATAAAGTATACTCAAGTTTGAAGTTACGGATTTAATTTCTGTGATAGTATGTTATTTGATTCCTCCGTTACTTTTAGGATATTTCTAGAATAAGAGTGTGATATTGTTGTTGATTGTTCTTGCTTTGAATATAAAGAAAAGTGTATGTTTAAAGTCAATTCTTGAATACATCGTTTGAACAGTGCACTGCAACACCGTAAATTCTACTACAGGGTAACTATATTAATGCATTTTTAAATAAATTTACCGTCAGTTTTGAATAACGACAGCAAAAAGGGCTAGAAGATACTTGTCTTCAACACCGAACCTATTTTGTTTTCATTTCCATTCAAGTACATTGTACTTGAAATTCAGATGGTTTGTATTAATGTTTGAATGCTTGATTAGATTGTGTTTGTTATTTCGGTTATTATTATAATAATGCTATGAATATAACGATAAATAGAGTTAAATTAGATACCCATTGGTCATTTGTTGCTGTGTAGCCCACGAGACGAACGAAGTTCTTAATGTAGATTTCGGAAAAGTGTCTTGTTGTTCTTTCAAGATAGTACTATAGTGAAGAAACGATTGACATCAGGAGGTCAAGCTGGCCATTTCCATGATTCAGATGGAATGTGAAAAGAAGTTAGCCTTGACTTAAGGACAGTTAAATCGAGATCAGAGCTTGGTGTTCAATGTACGATTGAATTAGCAGAAATTGAAAGACAACTCTTGAAAATCACAGTTCCAACCAGAGAACAACTAAAAGGACTTAAACAAATTTTTAGAGGAACAATTATTCAGGAGTACCGAACATCAGAGACTATGTAACAACTACGTGTTGTGGTTAATCCTAGTGTTGAATCTAAGGAATCAATCCCAAGTTGTTCTTCGGATCAAAGTGATGAAATTTTACTGAATTCCCACAGAAATGGGGACAACCGACAAGTTGTCAATTCTGGATAGGGGTACAATTTACAATTTATAGAAATTGTTCATAAATATCGGTGGAGAAGAAAAAAAGGAAAAGGAAGTGGGTTGTTTTTAAAATGCAAAATAAATGATTAGTTTCGAAAGTGTTGGAATATATTATACCAGTGCAAAAAGATGTGTTAGATACTGCCTCTATCAGTTCTGATATTGACTTGAATCAATCAAAGAAATATTAAGATTTATTTTTTAAAAAAAAATGATAAGGAGCTATTGGTAACTGATAATAATGCGGTATACAACTTCGATTCAGAAGAAACGAAAGTAAATTAGAAAATTCAGACGTTTTAAATTGCTTTGATAATCCGACAGTTTTCAAACTTATCAACGAGTTACGTTCCAACTTTTCGGATGTAGTTAGTGATTAAGTGGGTTGTATTAATAATGTAGAAGCGAATTTATTCTCGAAAAAGAAAAATCTTTCAACGAAAATCCATTTCCAATCCCTAAAATGTAAATAAAAATTATAATTGCGGACAACATTTTGGCTTTGAGGGTATATTGGTGGCGATGGACCACTCTAGCTTTGAAATCATTTATTTCCTTGTTAGAAACAAGTATGGTACAATCGTATAGTAGGGAAATTTTTGTAATGCGAATAAATTGATATGTGACTAAGGTTATCCTAATCTAGAGGATTGCTTCTCCAGTTTAGCGAGAAAAAGTGTGTTCTATTCGCTCAACTGGACCAAAGCAAATTTTTAAATCTCCCTTCATAAATGCTTGAGTAAGATCACCACAATTGCAACTACTAGGGGAATGTACTCATTGTTTAAAAAAGACTAATATTTGCAACTTAGTTCGAGCAATGGAAAAAAATTTAGGTGATTTGACAGAAATGGGCGTAAAGATCTAATTCAATTACCTGTTGTTAGCCACAGATACGTTTGAAGGGCATAAGTGTTCTACAGTTAGTATTAAAAGACTGAAAATACATGGTGTTTCTATCTCATGTGATAAAAGTCATTTAGAAAATATATTAAAGATTTAAAGTTTATACCTGGTTGGGAAACAATTTAGCTGGATCAATCCAGGATTGCAGTGAACATGAATATATCCTGATAATAGGTGTGGTTTTCAGGAAATCTATGGACTTTTTTCTTACTATGCGAGATTTGCTAGTGGATTGCAAGAAATGACACCACTCATTAGCCAATTGAAATCTCTTACTTACAGGTTAATTACACTGATTTATTTGTTTATTAAAGTTGCCGTTAGTTTTGAATAACGACTGCAAGAAGTACTGCAGTGTAAAGAGACTCTTATTGAAGATTTAGGGATAAAAATTGTGAATGAAAATCAAAATCATGTTTCCATTATTTTATTGTGGACGTTGTCTAAAAAAGCCCGACAATATGAATAATAAGAAAACCAAATAGAATGCACTTATCATCCTATTGCACGAGTTTCGGCATATTTTATAGTATTCTATTTCTCATTTCCATTTGAGAATGCACACGGACTTTGGAAATTCAAATGCCGTAGCTACTGAACATCATTAGCATCATGATCATAGGTATTCTGCCGCTATTGGCAGGCCACTTGCAGCAGTTGAGAACCTTCCATGCTCCACGTTCCTCCGTTAACCTCTTCGTCTTCACGTATGATCTTTCTGTTTTTATATCATCCATTAATTGTAGTCTTCTTCGCTCTCTGCCTCTCTTTCCCGCCATCGTACCCTCTATGACGTCCCTCATGATACAATTACTTCTTAGGCAATGTGCCAACCAGTTTCTCTTCCTCTTCTTGACAGTATCTAAAAGTGTTATTGTCTCACCCACCATTTCTAACACTCTCTCATTCGTTATCCTATTGACCCAACTAATTCTTTCCAGTCTTCTCTACGCCCACATTTCGAAGGCTTCCAGTCGTTTTTCATTGCCTTTACGTAATGTCAACCTTTCCGCTCCATATAGTACAACACTCCACACGAAGCATTTTATGAGTCTCTTCCTCCACTCTTTTTCAAGGTCCCACAAAACAGACTTTTCTTCCTCCTAAAACTTCTTTCGCCATTCCTATTAAAACGATAATGTATACTTTGTATGTACTTCTAAGTATTGTTTCTATTTACGGGCAAAAACATTAATTAAAAGCAAGAAGCTATTATGGAGAAGAAGAAGAAAAAGATATAGAGGAATAAGTTTAAATATTTTGTATTATATCGATATATTTCTTGTTTTTCGTTGTTTTTTTAGTTGGTATATTTACTAAAAGAACCAACGAAGAACCAACTTGTAGGAATGTGAGTGTTCATTTTTTAAATTTGACAAATTCGATGTATAGTACTGTGAAGTAGCTGTGTATTAGAAGTGAAGTGACCATGCGATAATTGTGTAAACTCTTAACTTAATTCGCTAAATTCAATTACTTTACTAAATTACATTACTCAACGAAAGGACTATGAACATTTAAAATCTAACGGAACTAAACTTTTTATTAATGTTGTACATTATCAGACAGAATAAACATGTATTTGTTAATTGTTGCTTTTGAAATTGTCATTAAACGTGACTAGTTTTCTTCTTGCCTTTCCGCGTTCTTTTCCGCCTAGCTTGACTTTCATTGTTTACTGAAAATCAGACTCATCATTTCTTGATTAGACAAAACCACGGAGGACACATCGACAGGGAGTATTCGCCACGAAGTTTAGGAAGGTGCAAGATCGTCGGAGGCAAGCACACCGCACCATTGGAGGACGACTGACTTCATGTTCCGAGAATACCATTCGGTTGGTTTATCGCAGACGTATTTGAGTTTGACATCTGAGTAGTGGCATGAAGGTGAAAGAGAACATAATTAAAAACGCATCAAGACGAGAGAACTCGACGCCCCTCGCAGTCCAGCAGGATTAAGATCCAGATGTTGGATGACTCCAGTGCATTCAGGCTCCTCCAGGGAAAACCATTCGTCATTCCAGATGACAAGGACGACGCCAGTCTCGTGGAAATGTCAAGCTAGTGCTCTTCCTTTAACTCTTGATCATAACCTATCTATCTCTCTTTCACCTGTTTCCCCTACTAGTCATTTTCAAAATTAAAACATTTGAATTTTATTTAAATTCAACCATAATTTTGCAGTTAAGTACCGTGTTGTCCGTCAGTTTCATTCGCAATTGTTGCATGGATTTAATGAGTATTTTAGAGATTATTCTGAGCTACAACTGATGTCACACCACCGGCATAATACGAAATATATATTCTCAAGTGTATGCTTGAGGTGTTATTTTATCATTATCTTACGTAGTATATAAATATTCAATATATATTTGAAATCTGGGATTGTAACGGAAGAAATAACGTTATACTATGCTTGCTTCACTTGTAGCTACTGAAGCACATAATATGTCGGATTAAACTCATTTCATCGTTTACCATAAAATTACTCAAATCGTTGTAAATTTTCTAATTTTGGAATTTTGGCTCTATAGATTTCAATGTTGAATTAATATTCTTTGTTCGGAATCCTTTCTTACTGCAGTGTTATAAAATGTCTTTCGAAAAGATACTTCTCTCAGATTACTGACTGAACTAGCTCAAGACCGTTTTAGCATTGGGCTTTGTTGACAAGTAAAAATGTTTAACACTTAATTAGAAAACGAAATAAAGCTACAGTAATTATTTTGGTTGCATTGGAATATAGTATCCCTCATTGCATCAAACCTTTATAAGATGTATCTTTCCGCTTTAAAACAGAATTTTAACTTAACAAATTTCCACCAGGAATCGAACATGAGTCGCAAGTGCACAAGGCACTTACGAGAGGCATATATGAATATGGTAGGTTACACGACTTACGGTCGTTACTTGCCAAACCTATTTTTTTTTCGTTTGTGATTTGGTTAAAATAAATCGCAGGAAAGAAAAAATTCAATAAAATGTATCTTCATTAGTACATCTACATTATGTCTTAAGCAATAAAATATGTCGAACTCCATCAGATTCTGTGCAACTATAGAACACACCGCCACGTAAATACACGGCATTATAGTCTTACGACAAATGTCACTATTCATTAATAGGTAAATCGTTTAATTTAATACACGTTTTATTATTTAATATTAATCTACGTTCACTATGTTTTAAAGTTCTGTTCTATTATAGGAAAGTACCCAGAATGCAACCTGAAAGGCTTTGTATGCTATGCTCGAGAGTTAAGTAAGTCAAGTTTATCTTTAAATGATTTTGGTTAATGTATGAAATTCATTTTTTAGAACAGAACCACATATTATAATAGTAATAAACAGTTTTAAATCAAATAATGATGTTACCAATAAACTATTTACATCCAAAATTTACTAATTAATACTTCTGTCTTTATTAATTTTATCAGCCGACTTCAGTAAGAAATTTACAAAAATTAGTCATAAATTAATTTTATTTATTTAGTACATGATTTGTATAACTAAGTTCTATATATGTTATGCAGTTCTAGTAACTAGCCTAAAGTAAAAATACAATAGTTACTGACAAGCAAACACGTGACAAAAAGGGATGAAGGAGGTATAAATGACACATTAAATGCTAGAATGCATTTTGGACATCTTTGCACACTTCAAATTGAGTTATACTGACTTGAGTGTTAATGAATACAAAGTCCTACGTTTGGGAGATAGTTTTGAAACACAAAAGGAGAAAAAACTTCATACAAAAAACATATCGTAATTCACGAAGTTTCTGACAATGTAGTTACTGAAATCGTAAAAAAGGAACTTTAGTGATAAGGGTCCAACATATGCTTGGTAAGTCAGTACTTTCCATAACAATATGTAATGAACATCTGTAATGATAGCTTAATTGCTTCCGCATATATAGTGAGTGATTCTGCAAACGTTACACTAATATTGTAATGTAGTACATTCACTCGCATCGTACTCACTCATTCTGCCTTTGCCCAAACGAATCCTCACTAGAAATCTAAAACTGTAATTATATTACTGGTATACATTTTAAACAGTTAACAGTCAATAAATTTGTTGATTTTCATCTGCAAAATTCTCTTCAATATGTTACGTTCTCACGTTGTCCACTACGTTATCTCCAAAACTTAATTTCTTCCGCCTATATCGTAAATTTTATAACATAATCACAAGCACGAGTTAACTATAGAGTAAAGTGCTTGCGGTACAGATAAATAAAGCTTGAAGTAGAACTATCTTCAAGACATTCCGTTAAAATTTGAACAGTAAAGCTCAGATGGAAAATCTCTCTATATGCGAAAAGGTGCCAACCAACAAGTGAAAAAGTTTTAATTAAAATTTTATGGATCGAAATCAAATATAGTAGAAGAGTTGCGATACTTCAGGTACAATCATCCAGTGGCGAGAAATAAGCTAGATACATCTTTTCAACTAGCATGGCTTCCTGCAACCGGCGCAGCTTCAGAGCAACACTCCTACATAGTATAGTTAGATGTTCAGGAATGGTTGGGAACTGTTTGGAACCGATCGTTTAGAACTGGAAAATGGTAATAGGATCACTCAGACCTATCCCTACTACAAACAAAGCAGCTCAATTAGAACTGCTCAATCTCATTTCCTGCAACTGAAAAGTAGAAAGATGCAAGTGTGTACACGCAGAATTGTTGTACTGAGCGATGTGTGACGAAACTAAGGGGGACAAACGGGGCTTATGCTCCGGATGCGGATTGGGGAGAGCGTATAACCAGGAAAATATTTATTTTAACTATATAATAAGGTACTGAAAGGAGCTTAGCAAACTAAAGATCATAAAAGAAATACCTCAGAACCTTAACAAAAACAATAACTCACTTAGGATCATATCCATAGAGCATGAGTTAGTTTCAAATTTATCTTTTGAGGACTGAGCCTGCAAGTATAATTGTAGCTTTAGCTTTTTGTATTTTCATTTAAGTCATATCGATTTAAGAGATTAGCAAAATGCCAAGTATAATACTCGAGACAATAGCTTGACTGTCATAATTAAATACTCTGTTCTAAAGCGACAGACTGTTGATTCTTTCTGCACATGAGCTCATCCAGATATAATTAAAAGAACTGTGTGATTTGCAATTAATATGATAAGAATATAAGGATTTGTCAAGCATGTACTCGTAGTTTATTTGGTGTTTTATCTTGTACTAAAAATTAAGTTATGTACTGCAATTTTAAAAGTAAACTTTAACACTTGAAGAAAATTGGAATAACAAAATTACTGTGTGACACCAATATCAAGTGTAGCCGGGAAACGTTTTGGTATGGTTGGTCGGGAAGGGAAGGGCTAAGGTGAGTTTTTGCCTCGGACGACAACTAGTCTAGTTGTGTCACTGATATGTGGACAGTGGCATTGAATAAATTGAGAGAATTCGTCACTGGAAAGTATTTGATACATCTGAGGACTAAATTATCCTGGTAAGAAAAAATATTTTATAGTAATAATTTTTCTACTGGAAAAGTCTATTTAAATTTGGCATATTGTTAATAATTCAAAATTGGGAAGACTCAATCCTGTGTAACTTTTTTATTCTTCATCCTACGGAAAAATGTTATTTTTATATGAAGAATATTTTTTCTCTTTTACATTTTTTTATATCTGTAACGGTTTTCAAGCAATTCCCCAAAACATTAATTTGGCAGCCATTTTCCAAGATGGCGGCCGAAGCACAAGTTAGAATCTAGGAGACTTTTAGTATATTCATTAGTATGAGCTAATAAAAAGCTGTGCCACGTCTCAACTTCCTCCTAGTTTGTTAAGTCAATTTTTCCTTAATTCCTCGCCTATAACAATTTTTGATATGCTTTTGCACTGGATCGGGATCTACCACCACCATACAAACAAAATATAGAAAAAATCAAATCAAAGAGGGTAAATATTAACACAAGACTAAAGTATTTATGTTTAAATTATAGATAGTGAACGTATATAGTGATGAACAAATGTTATATTGTTCTTTGTACTAAAGAATAAAACCAAATTTAAATAAATCGCATATCTGTAATATTAGAAATATTAACGCTAAGATACGATTTTCTATTCCACAGGATCTAGCTCAAGTATCGAGGCATTAAATAGCTGTCGTTGCTGGCAGAATTGTGATATTGAGAGCCTCTACTTTAACATTTTTGGAGAAAATAAAAGCCCGTAAGTACATATTTATTTCACTTTGTTAGATTTTAATTGCTGTTGGGTATTATACAAGTAGTATATATAAAAAGTTTTAATACGTGTTTTGTTTTACTTAAGAAAATACAAGAATTATACCTCTCTGGTTGAACGAAATGAATTTTCTAAGCTAATGTAGTCTAACCCACTGTAATTTATCGTTATTCAATATAACAATTATTATTGATGACTTCTTAAATGTACCTAAATATGCACTGCTGAAAACTATGTTGTAGCTTTACTATCTACCAGAGTGTATTCTAATGTCCCATGTGGTATTGTATACAAATAATACCTTCCAGTTGTGTTAACAAAAACCACCACATAGCTGCACGTCAGGATACTAGGCACCACATGGATTTACTACAACCAGCACACGACAAATCCCTGGCCCCTTCTACGAAGCAAATGATGACACCGGAACTGCAGCGCCACCGCCGCCAAGATTCCTATATAATGGAAAGCAACTGGCAGTTCTGCACCAATTCAGTGGTGTTCCACCTACTGTTTGCCACGCAACGTTAGGAGTAACCTAACCCCTAGCCTCTAGTCGGCCTTTCGACTCTTATTTTCCTTTCCTCTTGGCTTAGCCTGATACGGGGCTCTGTTGGGAATCCTACCTCAGTTGCTTAGCCCGTTTTGGGGCTCTGTGAGTACTAAGATCCTCACTGCTTGCCACGGAGCATTGGGGATTCCTTCGCCACTTTGCTTAGCCTGCCACGGGCCTTGTAGAGATCAACGACTACTTAATTTCTAACCCAATAAACCAGCGAATAATAACTTTGTACTATTTCTATAAATACTGTTACATAGTGAGTTTTATAATAAAAGTCAGTACTCAATTACGAACACTCATATATTTACCTTGCTCTACCTACAATCTATATGGGACAGATTTTCACAATATTATTGTATTCCTAATCTGAAGATCTATACAAGTCATTTTTCATATCATTCCTATTTAATGAGAAATACATGCTTTTAGATGTACAATAGTACAGTAAATTAAAATATGAAACTACCATTAGGAATCTTTAGGAAAATATCACTGAATGAAATGTCATAAATATCAGTTGAACATAAGATGAGTCGTTAGAGGGCAGTAATATTTTGAATATTGTAAGATAAATATTGTTCCATTCCTGTTCTACACAATGAGTTTTGGTGTCATAATTTTCGTTATTTCGATTGTATGTATGGACGACTCCAAAAGTGCATTACCACCTGTAATTCTCCCTTTCCTGCAATAATAGGCAACACAAAACATGGTCGTTGGGGCAATTTTAGAATTAGAAATGTTTGGTACAAACCTCAATTTTGTTACAAATATATCAGTGTGACAAATTGCCAATAAGATAATAAAATATATTGATAATAATGACGGAGTTATTATCGTGAGAGCAATAGATGAAAGAGAAAGTTACAAAATGATTTTACTTAAACAATACAAAAAAGATGAATGGTAAGAAATAGATATAAGAAGAAAGGAGTCCCTCTCCATTTTAAACAAAAATCTCGTAAAAATATTATATAGTGTAAAGTTTTAATATAAAAGTCTAAGACCGCAAAAGCAAACATCCACAGGAACCGTAAAAGACACAAACACATAATAACAGACAGGTGGCCTAGCAGACTTGCGGGCCTTCCATGCAAAATAAAGAAATGGGACCCAAGTTGAATATTAAATCTCTATAATAATAATAATAATAATAATAATAATAATAATAATAATAATAATAATAATAATAATAATAATAATAAAATAATAATAATAATAATAATAATAATAATAATAACTCCTTTCCTTTTCAAATTCTCTGACTCAGGCTAAGAGCATGTCTGCACATGACAGTCAATAAGCGGACCCAAAGGCCAAAAGGTATGAGAATCTCCAACAGAGAGGAAGAAGAAATTTTCGCATGATAAATTCTAGGTTAAACTTCGAACTACTTGCTTTTGGCAAGTGAATTTTGTTTCTTTTCCTCCAAAACAGAAAAATTTTACTGACTAAGAAATTACACTATATAATATTGCAAATTTGCAAGTGATTTTATTTACATTGCAATTTGTGGTTATACAGAAATTATCGTTAGAAGACATTATTGTAAAAATTAAGTTTTATTTGTCCATTCCTTGCAGGTGTTAGGGACTCCCTATAAATCTCTCTGCTGTCTTGAATATCGATATAAAAATTTAGGATGCTGATATATCGATCTCGATATATTAGCGATATCGGATACTGACATATGTCAATAACGATATTAACGATTTCGATAATTCGACATATTACACAGGCCTAGATCCGAGAAATAATCCTTGAAATAGTCTGAAATCAACAATCAAAATCAAAATGTTTTCCATTTTTGCACTCAAGCTTGAGAAGGTAGGGGGTCAACCAGAAGAAAGATTGTAAGCCAAAAAAATCATAAAATAAAATAGTTTTACTTCCCATTTAATTGAAGACTATCACTGTAATTTGCCTTTTACTTACGTCTCTGATTTTTATCACAAATCAACGGCAGAACGCTTACTTTATACAGTAAAACAATATACTCTATACTTGATCACAACTAAGTAAACCGGAAGATAAAATTATTGTGATATTAAAGGAGAATGCTCTACAATACAATCATAATTTGCTGTCATTTTTTATATCAGTACTTTTCCCACACACTCATAGCTACAAGACTAAAAGGACTACAAATTAGAGATTACATTACTTTTTCCTCTCAAACTGAAAGAATCCTTTATTTTGCTGAGATTGTCATATTTTTAAAAATATAAGTTCCTTATCCCGGTCTACTTCTGGCTACCGAGATTTCGAGGTAATCGACACCCGAAAGTGTACGGTATGTCGATTCTAAAATCTCGACAGTTTGTTAGAACAGATTTCACATTTCATTTTGTTATTACATCATTACGAAAACACTTCTGGTTCACCCTATCATGGTGAATTACTGCACTTATACGTTTAAACTTACTGAGAAATGCATAATTATTTTTAACTTAAAAATCATTACAGTTCAGTAGAATACAGTAGTAGATCCATAAAAATAGGAAGACAAAGAAAATATTTGTTATTTGTTAATAAGTACAAATTGAATGTGGATAGATTGTGTTCGAACGCCCATACTCTTTTATGGCAGAGTTTGAAGTCATGCGACTTTATTGATACTTGTTTTGCTTTTGGGTATAAGCAACTTGGACGGGTATAAGCAACTTGGAGCGAGTTTTTATTGGAACTTTACACGACTTGCAATCTTTTTGCAAGTGAAGTCAAGCCAATTCACAACAAAGCAAATTCTATGTGTAGTCTTAAATTTGCTGGAAGGAAGACATGTGGACGTGAGGCATAAAAATACGAAGAGTCATATAGAATTTTAATGTCCACTGTACAGCAATTATAATAATAATAATAATAATAATAATTAATAATAATAATAATAATAATAATAATAATAATAATAATAATAATAATAATAATAATAATAATAATAATAATAATATAGCGGATGCTTGGAAAATTCGCTAAGTCACTTTCGACTTGAAAACTGAACTTTGTGGTCAAATAAAATATTCAACTTCCAGTGAAACCGTAGATCGCCAAGACACATCTAGGATAATGTAAAAAGTTTAACATTGGCTTTGTTTCCGCGTGGTTTGGTTGCAAATTCGGCAGCTGTCTTTAGAAGTATTGATACGAAATACATTCTAAAAATCACAGGAGATAGCATAGGTCATACCTTCAATCCCAGACTACTAATGTAAACTAAAAAAGGAAAAAAACGAATGAGTGCTATTTTACTACTAAATTTCTACCAGAAATACCCTTTATTACAAGTCCGAACTGTATAATAATAAAAAGATATAAATCTTCAAAATGTAAATTGGAAGTTATTTATAGATGTAGAAGACATTACATGTTTCAAATTTCAAAGCCGAATGAAACCTTGTTTTAAATAAAACCTTGAGATACATAGAATCTTGTTTGTTTATAAAGAAGGAGGGGATCATTTTCTAGTCATCTCTGAAGATTTATCTGTCCTATACCCGTACACGGGCACAAATGTTTATGTATGTATGTGCTTGTGTGTGTGTGAGAGAGAGAGAGAGAGAGAGGATTAAGAAAAGAAATATGTAAATACATGATAGGGAAACGTCAATGAAGACACAGAGGGAGACAGAGGAAGACGATTAAAAATATGAAACCAATCATCTCAGTGCATATTGAAAGACGTACACGCAGTTTACCTGATCCTCGCTAGTGATGCATTGTAAATTCACTAACCATAGATGAAACTCTGTTTTCAGAAATTATTTTATGCGAGAAAATGATGCTAGCTGGCAGGGAATTGAACCAAGATTTTTCATTTGAAAGTCTTTTATGATAGCACTACCTAAGTTCTACCACCAAACCGATGCGATTAAAAACATCCCAGTAAATAAGCCCATTTATGTAGAAAATCTAATAGAGATTCATTGGTTATTTTAAGAGTTGTTTAGTTATATATAACACCTCCGCCCTAGCTTTTACTGACGAAGAGCAAATAGAACTTTCCAGCCCTGAATCTAATCTATGCTGAAAATTTGATAGAGATTGGTCGAGAGGTTCAAAAGTTAATAGGTTGTGTTTATTTGTATATGTATCTTCCCCTCTCCTTCTCCTAGCTTCTTCCGTGAAAACGATATGATAAAAGCCATCCCAAATGTGACTCATCTATGTTGAAAATTTTATTGAGATCGGTCGGGTGGTTCAAGTGTGACGAAGTAAATTTATTTTTACGTATGTCTCGCCTTCCTCTTCCCCTACATCGTGCCGTCATAGTAAAATGACAACATCGTCCAAGGTCCGAACTCATCTCTGTTGCAGATTTCATCCAGAACGGTTTGACGGTTCAAGTGGTACTAAGTTTTATCTATCTTCATATATACTATATACTATAAATATTCATATATATATATGAAGTAATATATACTGTAAAATTTGAAGTATAAAACGTTCCAGTTCCGAAACTCACCAATGCTGAAAATTTGATCCTGATCGGTATGGTAGTTCAAGAGTTATTAAGTTTTATTTCTTTTATCTATCTCCCACTACCCTCCTCTAAGCTTTACCACCAAAATGAAAAGGTAAAAAAGTGTCAGGCTAGACCCGCATCAACAACCAAAAATTGATCGAAATCGGTTGGGCGGTTCAAGAGATTAAGAGTCACAAACGTACTCACTTCCAATTTTATAATATAGATTATTGTTAATAATATTAATATTATTATCATTATTATAATTATTATTATTACTTTTGAACTTTCCCGGTGTAGTTATTGTATAATGTTATTATTTTTGTAATTTTTTCCTGCATTGTATATTAATTCGTTTATTAGTGGGCACTAGTTTGGCTCGAGGTTGTTGAATAAATCAATTTCGTCATGCAGTTTGCTCTAAATAACCTTAGAGGCTGAAGCCGGTTCTTTACAAAGATCAGGGGTGAAATAATATTTGGGCTGTAGTTTTAGGTGGACTGATAGTGTAACGTAATGGACTTACGAGTAGTATAGTTATCCAACATAGATTCAAATCCTGTTCACTCCAAAGATGTTTTACTTTACAAGGTGATGGTGAAGAATCGACTTCTCATACTGAACGAACAATCCTAAGAATGTGGAAGCAGACACCCGTATTATGATAGCAAAGAGTTACGAATGTAGGCTGCTAAAGGGGAAGGAAGTTAAAAGGACATTCAAAACACTTCATTCATCTACAGTATACACTTTTCGTGTTATCGTTCTCAGAAGGAGACATTACACCATTTTTTAAACAAAGTTTGGGTAGAGCAATTATTGGATATATTGGTATCGTCCAAGACTTCCAAATACAATATCTCTGTTTGATTCCCGACCAGGTACTATCATAAAATAATGGCTGCAAACAGAGATTTGCCTATGGTTAGAGAACTTACAAAATATCACTGGCGTTGTAATCTAAGTAAACTACGTGTGAGCTTTTCATCATACACTGTAACGGTAAGTGGGTTCCATATCTATACTTGTCTTTCTCTCTCTCATCAGACTTCCTTGACGTCTCCTTATCATGTCTTTGCATCGTTCCCTTCTCCCTCCTCTCTCTGTCTCTCTCTCTCACACACTTTATGAGCGTGTGTGTGTTCCATATTTGAAACCGAGAAAGAGCCGGATCGGTCGGCTCCAGAAAATATAATTCTGTTGGAACTTCGGCGTCGAGTTTTTGGTGCTCAGAGGATTACATATCCAGTTCTGTCATTTCTGAAAGATATACTGTTTAAACGCTAGGAAACAAGAAAAATTTAGCTTTTATCCTCTGAGTTAGCGAGTCTCAATCGAATCAAAGGGCCACTACGGGTTCGAATACTCGACCCAGTGATTGCCCATCAGACTGATGCGATGACCCGTTTCAGTTTTAGCGTGTTCATTCTATCTGTGGGAATTACAACTGTATATCCTCAATAGATGTAATCGACACTTAATGTTAACAGATAAATCTTCTTAGATGACTATAAAATGACCTCCTCTTTGGTTATACACAAAACAAAATTTTATCTATATTAGCTTGATACAAAATTTGTTTCAATCCTATAATTCAATGTGTTTTATTCCGACTTGAAATTTGAAATATGCAAGGTCAACTACATCTGTAAGGAACATCCAATTTTATTTTTGAACATTTGTAACTTTGTATGATACAGTTTGGACTTCTATATAATGTGTTTATGATAGAAATTTAGCAGCAAAATAGCACTCATTATTTTTTTTTTTTAGTTTTTTTCTTTTCATTTTTCAGTTTGCACTAGTAGTCTGGTATAGAAGGTATGACCTTCACTACCTACTGGGTTCCTCAGAATAAATTTCGGATCACTACGTCCAATGAACTCTACCAAATTTGCAACTGAACCACAGCAGTTTAACCGCTGAGTAGTGGTGATTAAAATCCTACATATTATTGTGCCTCACGTCCGCATGCCTTTTTTCAGATTTTTTTTTAAACAATGGACTCGAATTCACTTGGAGAAAATGATGGGAGTGGAGTCAAGTTTCATATAAAACTTGCTCCAATTTGCCTGTGCCTAACCCTAGAAAACAGGATCAGTTATCACACAAGCCCCATGACTTCAAACTCTGTCACAAAAGAGTATGGATGTATAAACAATTATTATTCACATTCACTTCGTGCTTCTCGGCAAACAAACAATATTTTAATTCTCTTCCTATTTTTCTACATCTACTACTGCATTCTACTAAACAGTAATGATTTTTGTATGTTTAAAATAATTTTTTATTTTTCAATAAGTTTAAATTTATACGTTCAGTAATTTACCATGAATAGTGTCAACCAAAAGTGTTTTTGTAACAAAGTAATAACAACATAAGATGTGAAATTTCTTTTAACAAACTGCCGACATTTGACAATCGACAAACTTTACAATTTCGGGTACCGATTACCTCGAAATACCGGTAGCCAGAAATAGGCAGGTATAGGGAACTTATATTTTTAACAAATGACAATGCCAACATAATCAAGAAGTATTTTAGTCTCAGAGAAAAAGGAATAAAATCTCAGATTTCTAGTTCTATTCGTCTCGTACCTGTGAGACTGTGGCAAAAGTATTATTAGAAATTAGGACAATAAACTGTGATTTCTTTGTACAATATTCCACTTCAATATCACAGGAATTTCATCTTCTGATTTGCTCAGTTGTGAGAATATATTCCTATACTACATAAAGTATGTGTAATGTCGCTGATTTGTGACATCAACCTTGTGCCACTCTGTGCAGCAGTGCAATGTGTTGCAATACAAGAAAAAGAAAGTTCAATCTCTGCTCACCACCGATCACAAGCAAAAGAAACTAAGATTTGCGAAACAACATGTGAACACGAAAGAAGAATGGAAGCGAGTAGTCTTCAGTGATGAAAAGAAATTTAATTTACACTGTTAGGATTGGTGGCCATATTATTGGTATGATTCGAGGAAAAAAGAACAAATCTTTTCCATACGGCAGCATTAGGTGGCAAGTCTATAATGGTCTGGGGTGGATTTGGTGATTGTGATAAAAGTAATTTCTCTTTCCTTTCTTGCCGTATGAATGCCACTGATTATCAAACTATGCTCAAGGATAATCTGCTTCCCTTCGCTAGTGTGATTGATGGTTCTTTGTGGATCTTTCAACAGGATAATGCCCCTATACATGTGGTCAATTCCACAAAAGAATGGTTTGACTACAAAAACGTGTGCGTAATTGATTGGCCTCCAATCTCCCCGAATCTGAACCCAATGGAAAATGTTTGGGGTGTGTTGTGTCGACAAGTGTATGCTGGATGTCGACAATATGATAGTATCGAGTCTTTGAATGATGCTATTAATGCTGCATGGGATACACTTGCCATTTCCACGTCACAGAACCTATTGAATTCCATATTTAACCCCGTGTTTCAAGTAGCAGTGATCAGTGGTTCATACATAGCGCACTAAGTGCAGTGGTTGTATCATTTTGCAGCAGTGTATTTTTCTGTATACCCATTGTTTCTTTTATTTCTACACACTGTGCCATACAATATATGTACTAGTTGGCGTATTTCCTGTGATTTATTGTCTGTGTTATACTATTTATCTAATCTAGTTCACTTTCATCCTTTTACATACACTTTTCGTATTTTAATACACTGGTCGTATTATTTTGCAACGCACCTTACTTTAATTTTCAGAAATATTTTTTACTTGTAATTTTCCTTCGGGTTCATCCTCTTCTCCCGCAACCTTGGATACGAAAATGGGAGGATATATTAAGATTTTCGTTGTTTATTCTAGTATATTTCATATCTTCTGTCCCTTACATCATATCTCGGAATTAGTCTTGTGAGATAAGTCGATATATCAAATCGTCGAAATCGACTATAGACATATATCAACATTCGATATCGCCATATCTCGATACCGATATATCAACTGAAATTTTCAATATCAATATTCGGGGAGAAGTACTGAGGTATACCGGGTCCCTAAGACTTGCAATGGATGAAGAAATAAAGCTTAATTCCTACAATAATGTCTTCTAACGACAATTTATTTATAACCACAAACTACAATGTAAATAAATACATTTGCAAATTTGCAATATTATATACTGTAATTTCTTAGCCACTAGAATTGTTGTTTCCGGAAAAAAGAAACAAAAAAGCACCTGTCAAAAGCAAGTGCTTCGAACGTTCACCTAGAATTTATCATACGAAAGATTTTTCTTTTTTTCTTTTCTTTTCTTTTCTTTCTTTCTTTTTTTTTTTTTTTTTTTTGTTCCTCTCTGGGAGATTTTTATCCCTTTTGGCCTTTGAGATACTCATTGACAAAAAGTGCACACACGCCGCTGTATGCGGACATTCTTTTAGGCAGAGTCAGAGATTTTGAGAAGGAAACAAGCTTTTTAATTATTATTATTATTAATAATAATAATATAACAATTGAATTTACAACTAGGACCCATGTCTTGATCTTGCATGAGATACCCGCAAGACTACTACCCAACGGGTGTCACGTATTATGTTCTTCTGTCCCTTTCCGTTTCGTGTAAATGTTTGTTTTTGTATTAAACCTTTATATTATGTAACACTTTTCTTGTTGGATCAAAAGATAAAATTCAATATATATCATTTAATCAAACATTTTCTTTTACGGCCAGTATTTTGAGAACTACATGCAGTGTAGTCAAACCAAAACTAACACTTTACACAGTATGATGTGCTTATTCCGTAAAAAAAAAAAAAAAATACGAAAACTCGATTTAGGGGCCGTTCAAAAAGTTTGTGGCCCCTGATCCTAAAAAGTCAATATATTTCATACAACCAAACATTTATCTTATACGGCCCATATTGTGAGAACAATGTAAAGTTTAGGCGAACTGAAACTAACAATTTACTCAGTATGGTGTACTTACTCTAAAAAAAATAAATAAGAAAATTGGATTTACTCACCTTTAAAAATGTTGTGGCCCCTGATCCAAAAAAAATCAGTATATGTCACTCAATCAAACATTCTGTTGTACGCCTTATATCTGGAGAACTACAAATAGTATAGCCAAACCCAAACTGCCACTTAACTCAGTGTGATGTGCTTATTACGTAAAAAATATGAAAACCAGATTTAGGGTCCACTCCAAACTTTTATGGCTGCTGATCCGAAAAACTAATTATTGGCCAAGATCGCAATCTTTTGATGCATTTTTGAATCCTTCTTAAAATTCTTGTTTTACGAGATTTCTGTTTGGAAACAGGAGGGAAACTGCTTTCCTCTGATATCTATTTCTTACCACTCATCATGTTTAAACTGCGTAAATAAGATGATTTTGTAACTTTTTATGTCATCTATTGCTCTCGAGGCAATAAAATCTTTATTCTTTGCAATTTATTTTACTCTCTAGTTTGAAGTTTGCCACACTGATATATTTGTAACAAAATTGAGGTTTGGGCCAACTCCTTTCTAAATCTTAACCACCTCAACGACCCTGTTTTTCAGTTGCCTAGTATTGCAGGAAAGGATAATTGCAGGTATTAAGGAGCTTTTGGAGCCTTGTATACAAGGGATATATCACCTTTCAGTAATAAAGAGCATAGATTCAGACATTTTCTGGAATTATGAATCTTCAGGTATTTTCTGTAACAAAAGCCAGCTACAACGGAAAAACTTATTGAAAAGAATTCTTTGCAATCAGAAATCAAATTTACATACAAATAGCACCTCTCTAGGTGATGGGTCTGATATTTAAAGAGTTTCTTAAGAAGATACGTCTGTCAGCAATTACCAACGACGTTCTTCTCCAGCGGCGTTTTGCATATTAAAACACTCTTACAAGAACATTTTAAAGGCAAAAAGTAAATCAGTATCGAGTTTTGATCATCGTCCGAAGTATTAAATATCTTCGATTATATTTTATGTACATTTTCACAAACTGCTCTCGTTTCTGACTTCTTACTTACTTTTTTCATTATATATACATATATGTGTATGTATGTAATGGCGAGTAATATGAACTTGCGCTACTGTGCCATCCAAACCCTTGTGTATGTTGACAGAAATAACACATAGCAATAAATAAACGTAAACATAGGTCACAAAAACAAAATGGCAACATCAATGTGAACAGAAACATAAATAAGGAAGGAATACTGGAACATTATGCATCATCATTACTGTCACAATACACGTCATCATCATCTCCACGCTGGTCACTGTCCTTGAAAGAAAAGTAGTGATGATGGATAGGTGATATAAATTTCAACGTGTCAATTACGTCCTTCTTCTTTATCTTGCTGTTGACTCGAGGAACTTTCTAAAGTGGTTCTTGTCGAATGTTGTCTGACTTACGCCACTTTGAAGTGCAGGGTCATTGTGAATTCGAATTTACAACGCTTTTTGTGTTGCCATCTTCAGGCCTATGGCCTGGTCTTCTAACTTTGCGATACTCAACTTTGCCATCCAACAGCTTGTGTTTCAAGTTTAGGGAAATGACTTAAACTCTTTTTTAAAAAAAATAATAATTACGTCACTTTGCCATCCAATGCTTCATTTTTAGATAAAATATAGGCCAAAGAACTGTTGGAGTTTAGATGTAATGCAAATAAACCCGTAGACAATTGAATTCTTATCAAAGTCACTCAAAACTATGCATTTGATGATCTATGTAAAGAACAATGTTAAATTTTATTAACACTACTAACGTGTACATAATTGCAGTATTTTCATGCAGATTTATACGTATTTGAAAGGATAAATTAGATTATTTGCCTTAAACCCAAATTCGTATAAATGCAAAGCTTACATAATATTATCTAGAACAATAATAGCATATACCGGAGAATCTTCATTAGCTCACTGGCCCAAGTGATTCTGTGGTCAGTTTACTACAAATTCATGTGCAAATTGAAGCTGTAGTTCTAGATGTTAATTTTTCTTGAATTCTTGGAATATTGTTGCATATCACTCTCAAAGTCATTCACAGTTATTAAAACATACTTTTGAATAACGCTTTATGGCACATTTTGACTCCTGTGAGTTTAAAGTGTAAGCTTGCTGCATTTTCATATACTGAGAAATTCATTTTTCCCCATTGCACAGGATGTGGCACTGATACACTCGCAAACTTTGAGGAAAACGTTGCTGTATATGGAAGAATACCGCAGTTTACTTTGTTTCTCTTGGTTTAATTGAAATGTACTATGCATGCTATTTTAGTGATACCTCAATTGCATATATATTTCCAGCTTCGGTTATTTTATTTAGAGGGAACGTTTCTCTATTACACTCTTGCTTCATACCTGACATTCATGGAATTTCAGTCACTTATTTTTGCAAAAAGTTTTCAGTTTCAACTTATTATTGTTATTATTATTATTATTATTATTATTATTATTATTATTATTATTATTATTATTATTATTATTCCTTACCTTCACTCAAGAATTAATGAAACAATGCAGGAATTAATGCTAATAATTCCAAACATGCCATGTGATTTGCCATCGTTTTCAAAACTTCCGCGAAATTAGTTTTAGCCTGTTTTGGGGGCTTGCATTCACAAGATTCATCTTTAGATATTTAAGGATTTCTAGTATCGTAATGTGTTTATTCTACATTCACGAAGCATGAAAGTAAATCCTACAAATATTGCAACTAACAAAGAAAAACTGATAGCTAGTACAGGTGTAGTGCTACAGACAAAAGCAAAGAAAATCCTGAATATTGACATAAGTAATGTAAGAGTTGAAGACTGCTAAGTATATTAAAGGTTAATAAGTTAAAAAGATGAGGATTATATCAAGCAAAACTCTGGACTAGTCAATTAGAATGGTTTCTTTTGCACTATATTTTAGATCAAAATGTTTATAGACAATGGTAATAAGTTAATATCCGCCTTAAGCGCTTCATTGTTTTTATTATTTCATCCTTGTGAGCAATTTATTGTTATTATGTTTACGTTTTTAATGCGGTATTGACTTTAATTAGTTTTCTTTTAAGATCTTTTAATTTTTCTACTTTTTCTTTTTCTAATATTTTACTTAGATGCTTAAAGAAGAGCATAAACATCGCATAAAGTGAGTTGGTCTACGAAACATATATTAATATAATTTTTAAAGTATTAGTGTACCCATTAAGGAATTACGGGTGAACATCAAAGTTTGTCCAAGTGAGAGGTTTCGAGACAACTACGAGGGAGGACCCAAGATAAACCGGACTTTCGTTCTAAAAAAAAATAATTCATTACATTTTTTACTCTCCATTAAATGCGATTCATTTTTCTCATCTCCTTTCCCATTGTTTGAAGAACCTCTGGAACTCTGGAACTTTCATATCGGCCAATGCCCTCTGCGAAGTCCTTTTTACAGCCTCTACACAATCAAAATATTTTCCTTTTAGATTTTGTTTAACTCTCGGAAAATGTCATCATGTTGGTCAAAAATTTTGGATCACTTTCAATCTGATTTCTCAAGTCCTGGTTCAAATTCAGACAAATGATTTCATCATGTGTGAGCAGGCGAGTAACTAACTTAGCGGCAACATTCTCATTTGCAAAACCTCACGCTGGTATGAGCTCCAACACACTTCTGCCCGTTTTGAAATGTCATCGATCATGAAACGACGATCCTCGCTGATTTTGGGGCAGATTTGTTCGATGTTTTCGTCGTTTCGAAATGATGAAGAGCACCCAGAACGAGCATGACTTCAACACTCATCTCACAACACTTAAAGCGCAAAAACCACTCAAAAAAGTGTGTGTGATTGATAGTATCCTTCTTGAAAGCCTATTCAAGCATTTGGTAAGTTTTCGTTTCCGATTTTCCAAGTAGGAAGCAGACACACTCCTTGTTCCTTTGAATCTGCCATAACGATTTCGCTGGCGGCAAACGAGAACAGTTGAGAAAAACAATAATACGATCAAACGTTAACCTCCTACTCAGACGCCGCTTGGCCAACTGATCTGGGAACGTCTCTACTAGAACCACCTGGCAGAAGCACTCTCTACTACGCCTAGAAACGACAGCGCTCTTTCAATCCGGTTTATTTTGGGTCCCCCTTCGTATTTTCGAGTCTGACCTACCTGAAAAAAATAAGATCCACTTGTGTTTCGGTTGATCTTTCTAACATTTTCTGTTTTTAATATAATCTCTATTAATGATCTCGATTCCGACATTTTGACCGTGTACTATCTGTGCTCAATTGACAGTAATCCATCATTAGCAAGCAATCTTGACATTTTTATATCCTGTACTAATGAACACTCGTATACACATATATACACACACTGACACTTTATGTACCTATTTGAAAATTATAAGTAAACACACCGGCAAGAATATATATATATATATATATATATATATATATATATATATATATATATATATTTACATCAGCTAATGCTTCTGGCAACAAATACTATTCGAAGCTTTCTTGCACCCACTGGAAAACGTGAAGTATATTAATATTTATTTGCATATATTGTTATTGTAGACTGTTCCCATAATGCCCACCGACTTCGATTTTACAAAATTTGAGAAATAAATTTCACTTTTTATTTAGTGGTCAATTTGAAGGCATTTTGTTATACTACCATTAAGAAACCCATATACATCATATTACGAATCAATCATTATGGAAAATCTCATGTGTGACACGCAACAGTGGTACCAATCTTTGAAAGTTTCATTTACAACTTTTTTCTTTTTTAACAGATTTTGTGAGTAATGGTGCATTCAGTATAAAGGTACAACAAGATATTCTCTTTCTCTCTCTGTCTCCCTGTGTTTGTGTGTGTGTGTGTGTGTGTGTGTTTGTTTGTTTGTTTCTAGTTTCCGGCGTAAGCGTGTGGATACTACCAGGTATACTTTCGTGTGTACAAATGCTAGTGTGTGTGTGTGTGGCGCGGGTATATGAACTATTAATTGGGATCGCGTAGTGGAACTTATCAATATTAGTACGTACATACAAACGGCTGTTACTTCACACGATAACTTTGGACGAATGCGAATTTTTAAATTCTGCTTTTTGCAATAAATAAGCAGAGTGATTACTCTCGAGGGAGTTCCCCTAAATGGTAGCCCCTACCATGTACAATTAAATCACAAATTGCCGCAATCGTTTGGACATTGTTTGTACAGAAATGTACAGGCCAAATTTTCGTTTGTACACTATTAGGGGCGCCGCCAGAACGAAAATAATTGGGGCTGTTTAACTGGTAGCCCCCCCCCACCAACATGTTCTATTCAATCACTAATTATCGCATTCGTTTGTACTTCGTTTGTACAGAAATGTGCAGGCGAAATTTTCGTTTGTACACAATTAGGGGCGCCGCCAGAACAGAAAAAAATGGGGGCGGTCTAAGTGGTAGCCCCCCACCATGTCCAATTGAATCACAAATTGCCGCAATTGTTTGTACTTCGTTTGTACAGAAATGTGCAGGCGAAATGTATGTTCGCACGCAATTAGGGGCGCCGCCAGAACGAAAAAAATTGGGAGCTGTCTAAGTGGTAGCCCCCGACCATGTCCTATTCAATCACAAATTATCGCAATCGTTTGTACTTCGTTTGTACAGAAATGTGCACCCGAAATTTTCGTTTGTACATAATTAAGGGCGCCGCCAGAACAGAAAAAAAATGGGGGCTGTCTAAGTTGTAGCCCCCCCCCCACCATGTCCAATTCAATCACAAGTTGTCGCATTCGTTTGTGCATCGTTTGTACAGAAATGTGCAGGCGAAATGTTTGTTTGAACAAACTTAGGGGCGCCGCCAGAACGAAAACAAAGTGGGGAGCTGTCTGAGTGGTAGCTCCCCCCACGATGTCCAATTGAATCACAAAGTATCGCAATCGTTTGTACATTGTTTGTACAGAAATGTGCAGGCCAAATTTTCGTTTGTACACTATTAGGGGCGACGCCAGAACGAAAACAAATTGGGGGCTGTCTAGCTGGTAGCCCCCCACCAACATGTCCTATTCAATCACAAATTATAGCAATCGTTTGTACTTCGTTTGTACAGAAACGTGCAGGCGAAATTTTTGTTTGTACACAATTAGGGGCGCCGCCAGAACAGAAAAAAATGGGGGCTGTCTAACTGGTAGCCCCCCCCCCACCATATCTAATTGAATCACAAATTGTCGCAATTGTTTGTACTTCATTTGTACAGAAATGTGCAGGCGAAATGTATGTTCGCACGCAATTAGGGGCGCCGCCAGAACGAAAAAAAATTGGGGGCTGTCTAAGTGGTAGCCCCCGACCTTGTCCTATTCAATCACAAATTGTCGCAATCGTTTGTACTTCGTTTGTACAGAAATGTGCACGCGAAATTTTCGTTTGTACATAATTAAGGGCGCCGCCAGAACAGAAGAAAATGGGGGCTGTCTAAGTGGTAACCCCCACCATGTCCAATTCAATAACAAGTTGTTGCATTCGTTTGTGCATCGTTTGTACAGAAATGTGCAGGCGAAATGTTTGTTTGAACAAACTTAGGGGCGCCGCCAGAACGAAAACAAATTGGGGGGCTGTCTAAGTGGTAGCCCCCCCCCATCATGTCCAATTGAATCACAAATTGTCACAATCGTTTGTACTTCGTTTGTACAGAAATGTGCAGGCAAAATGTATGTTCGTACACAATTAGGGGCGCCGCTAGAACGAAAACAAAGTGGGGGACTGTCTAACTGGTAGCCCCAAACCAACATGTTCTATTCTATCACAAATTATCGCAATCGTTTCTACTTCGTGTGTACAGAAATGTGCAGGCAAAAGTTTCGTTTGTACACAATTAGGGGCGCCGCCAGAACAGAAAAAAGGGGGCTGTCTAAGTGGTAGCCCCCCACCATGTCCAATTCAATCACAAATTATCGCAATCGTTTGTACTTCGTTTGTACAGAAACGGGCAGGCGAAATGTTTGTTTGTTCACAATTAGGGGCGCCGCCAGAACGAAAACAAAGTGGTGGCTGTCTAAGTGGTAGCCCCCGACCATGTCCAATTCAATCAGAAATAGTCGCATTCGTCTGTACGTCGTTTGTACATGAATGTGCAGGCGAAATGTTTGTTTGTACACAATTAGGGACGCCGCCAGAACGAAAACAAAGTAGGGTGATTTCTAAGTAATACCTCCCCACCATGTCCAATTGAATCACAAATTGTCGGAATCGTTTGTACTTCGTTTGTACAGAAACGAGCAGGCGAAATGTTTGTTTGTACACAATTAGGGGCGCCGCCAGAACGAAAACTAAGTGGGGCTGTCCAAGTGGTAGCCCCCGACCATGTCCAATTCAATCACAAATTGTCGCAATCGTTTGTACGTCGTTTTTACAGAAATGTGCAGGCAAAATTTTCGTTTGTACACAATTAGGGGCGCCGCCAGAACGAAAACAAACTGGGGGCTCTCTAAGTGGTAGCTTCCCACCAACATGTCCAATTGAATCACAAAGTTTCGTAATCGTTTGTACATCGTTTGTACAGAAATATGCATGCGTAATTTTCGTTTGTACACAATTAATGGCGCCGCCAGAACGAAAACAAAGTGGGGCTGTCTAAATGGTAGCCCCCACCATATCCACTTCAATCACAAATTATATCAATCGCTTGTACATCATTTGCACAGAAATGTGCAGGCGAAATTTTCGTTTGTACTCTATTAGGGGCGCCGCCAGAACGAAAACAATGTGAGGGATTGTATAAATGGTAGAAGCATTAAAAAATGTGTCACATTTATGGAGTATTTTTCTAACAGGACTTTGTTCACACTATTGTGTGGTTTGGTTTGTTCACACTATCGTGTGTTTCACTATATTGATCTTATCCTAACGATGATGGAATTAAATGTTTTTTTTGTTTTTTTATATTTATATTTATACTTACAATCATTATTGCTGAGTTAGTTTTTCACTCCTCGGCTCTTATTATTAAACTTATTCATTATTTCTTACGTGAACTGAATCCTTATGAGAAAAATGTATTTTTTTCTTTCTATCTTGCGCAGAAACCGTTATTCTCATCTCGTACAGGAAATTGATAAGTGGAAGATATAACAAATTCACAAAGTAGACTGTTAAAGGGAAAATTATAACACAGTATTTTGTTTTATTTTATCATCTTCATTAAACTCATTTTGCAGAAACTATAGAATGCATGGTGAAGTATTTTGGTGCATTCAGCATTCTGATTTACGAGTAGAGTTGCTAACTGGCCGGTATTTGCTGTAATTTTGATTAAGGCCGGTGACCGGTACAAACTTCTTATTAGACCCCTTCTGACCGGTATTTTGGAATCTGCAATCCAGAATATAACATTGAACATCGAAATTTTTCAACAGTGCCTTTACAAACACAAATTTCCGTTGCATTATACATTATCGATATTTTTTTAACGTATGGCAGTTTTTTTTATTTAACATAACAAATTTGATAACACTTATATTTTATTGTAAAAGAATTTTATTCATTTATTGAGAGTAGAAAATGACTTTTTAAAGCAATTTCCTTTGTTTGAAGTGAAGTTTATAGAATAAATTTCATTTTATGAATCAACTATTGTTACATAAAGATTAATATCCAGTATTATTCATCTGTTTCGATAATTTTAAACAAGTGGCAATTGCTGGTAAATACAATAACGATCAATACAGTCTTCAGTTTCTCATTTGTACAGAGAATTTTGAGGGTGTGCCGGTAATTTTGTTTTCCTGAGTTGGCAACCTATTTACGAGGTTTTGTTTCAACTCTGCTACGTAGTGGCTCCGTACTGACACTCCGCATGCAAATAAGTATGTAAGGCTACCATACGCCCCGGTTTCTTAAAATTTGTCCCGGTGTGCAGAAATTTTCCTTCTTGTCCTGTTTTTTCTTTATTATTATTATTATTAATTACATATCAAAATTTCTGAAAAGATAATAAAATCGACTTATTCCTTTTGCTTTCAATTCCGACAATACTATAGGAACAATTGCATTCTAATCTTTATTATTATTGCAATCGTTGCTTCCCCGGATATAACATGCAATGTTTAAATCCTCCTAAGTAGCACTCTTATCACTAAAAGTAAGAATGTATACCCCGAGGTGGCAACAAATTCTTGTGACGTTGCAGACCAGCCCCGAAAACACATTTTTTTTCTGCTTCAGAAAAACAATTATGCAAATTGCTTTCTTTTAGTTCGCATTTTAGGTTAACAAAAATAAATCAGCCTATTGAAATTTTGAAACAACTTCATAAATCTGGATATTTTTCTTTATAGACATGTAGAGCATGTAAAGGTGGTATGCGTAATAATATTGAAAATGTAATTTTTGCCTAAATATTGTATGTTCACTGATTGCGTTTATATTGTATAACAGCTTCTAGCTTCTATAATAATTTTTAGCACTGTTGATTAAGTATGGACAGTGGCGTATTTACGATTTTGTTTCGGGAGGGGCTTTGCTAACTTCCGGGGGTGCTTTGCCTGAAAATATGAAAATTCTGCAAGATACTTCATATACTTTACTATAGTAAGTAAGATTTCGGTGGGGGGCTTGAGCCCGGAAGCCCTCCCCCTAAATACGCCACTGAGTATGGACTATATTAATACATTATTTTAAGTTGTATAACTAGTGCGATACTGTAGTAAAATTCGAAAGATAAAATTAATACAAAATGCAATATTTACTACTAATTTGTAAGATGTCCCGTTTTTTCTGTTTTCAAAAAGTATGGTAGCCTTAAAGTACGCTAAACCATACAAAATAAATTGTACTGTAAATAGTACCCCTCTGATAGTGCTCTCAAACGGGTCGGGTTACGGGTCGGGTTGTCGGGTCGGGTCAGTCGGGTTAGCTCGTGTCGGGTCACTCGGGTCGGGTCGTCACATTCTTCACTTATTTTCTATACGGAATACTATAAAGAGCTTTGTTGTGGAATTCAATTCGAAGTTGGTGAATTAATGATAAATGTGACTAATTGAAGGTGAAATAGTAATAAAATTTTAATTTTACCCTATATTAACTAATTGGTATTGTAATTGTAATTAATATTACTACTGACTTTTTTCCTTTCTGCGTTTCTATGTCAAGTTAAATGTCACATGAAGTGAAATTGAAAGGAAATATCTAATTAACGGCCCACGTTATGCACCAACGCTAAGAGAGACAGTGATGATGAGAAATAATTGAAGTGGTTGAATGAAGAAAGTGGGAGGAAATGGGAGAACACCGAGAAAACCCATGCACATGGGGTTTGTCCACCAGAAAACTTACTTGGTACGAGCTGGAATCAATACCCATGGACCTTCGGGTCAAACATCTGCCTTTGGGCAGGACACATTATTATTATTATTATTATTATTATTATTATTATTATTATTATTATTATTATTATTATTATTATTATAACTTTAAGAGTGCCCAAGAAAGTTCCGCTGCCTTTTCACCAACACCTTCGAACATTGGTATGTAACCTAAGACGTACCTGGAATATCAAAAATCGTCTCCATCAGCCTCGACGACCTTCTGAAAACGTTCTGGAAGGCCATGGATTCCATCGCAGTCCAACTTGGTGGGACGTGAAGTGAAGAAGGTATCAAGTGCATATTGAACCTCTACTAGCTGTTTGAATTGGCGTTCTCTAAGGTGATTGTCCAAGGAATGGAACAGGTGATAATCGGACGGTACAACGTGGAGTATGGCGGATCCAATAGTGTTTTCCATCCAAGGCGTAGAATGATGTACTGGGTCATTTTAGCCACGTGGGGCTTAGCGTTGCCTTGTAACAAGAGGACCCCTTTGCGATTCAGAACTGCTGGATCCAGACAGTACACAGTTGCATTGATGATCTGACCAGCTGGTAGCAGTTCCCGATGGACGATGCCTCGAACAGTCCACAAAATGCACAGGAGAACCTTATTCTGGCGTAGTGCTGGCTTGGGCTGTTTTTGAACCGTTTCATGGGATGCTAACCAACAATGACGGCGCCGTGGAGCTTCGTACAGGACCCACTTCCCATCACATGTCAACACCCTGTTCAGAAATTGCTCCTTCCTCAGAAGAGACACCAAAGAAACACAGGTGTCTGCTCGCGTTGCTTTCTGGCTCCAAGTCAAATCATGTAGGACCTATCAACCCAGCTTGCAGTGCTTCCCAAGTTGATGGTGGTGGTGCCGAATGGTTTCTCCACTTACACTGAAAGGTAGTACCAGTTCCTCACATGTCTGTCTTCGCCTCAATTGCTGCCCGAAGATCTTTATTTTGAACATCTGTTTGTCTTCCGGCACGTGGTGCGTCTTCGAGTGTTTCGTCACCGTCCTTAAACCGTCATACCACTGCACTCTCCGCGTAGTCACGACACCCTCACCAAAGGCCTGTCATATCTTCCGCTCCGCGGAGCAGCTTATTTGAACTCGTACAGCAAACAAGCCCTTATGACGCTCTGTGAAGGCCCCATGTTCACTCAGTCCTTACGCACGTTCACGGTGTATCTGAACAGCCACAACCAAGTAGTATGTTGGATATACTTACTAGTGTTGCTCACGAGACCTGGTTTGGGGCATTCTCGTTTCGAAAATGTGTCGTGAAGGTAGTCTCGTCTGGAAAACTGCATATGTTTCTATTGAAAGAGCTCTGTATCATCTCGTACCCTTTCATGAAAATTCTGTCTCGTCTCGTCTCGTCCAACAACTGACCTTCACCTTATATCCATTCGCATTCAACTCACGGTGTGAGGGCCAATTGAACACAGACCTCTACAAAGAGACAGACCTTTCTTGGTCACCTTCAGATTATTATTATTATTATTATTATTATTATTATTATTATTATTATTATTATTATTATTATTATTATTATTGCTGGGGTAGTGATTTGACTTTCTCCGCAATAAAATACTTGCTAATTTTATATAACGTTGCAAATATCTCCTAGATAAATTAATCAAGAAAAAATAAAAGGTAATTCCCTACAGAATGATATTTCAGTGCAATTAGTTCCTTATGATTCTATCAGACAGCAACGCTGTTTTTAAATAGAAAAATCGGAATGTTAACGTGATGAAATTGTTGTTTGTTACACAGCAAACAATATTAAAAGAAGTTCTATATACATTCCTTACTAGAAAATAATGTTGTCTTCAGAACTTTTATTCTTTTAGCCTTCAGAACTTGTCTTCAGAACTCAGTCAAATTTTATTTTGATTTTCGAAGTTGAATGCCTAAATTTTAACATTGGAAATTTGGGTGTGGAGTAAAATAAAGAAGGTTAGCAGGGTAGAGAGGAAAACGAATTAGGAAATGCTGAAAAAATGCAAGAGACGAGAGCAATATTAGACGATATAAGGAAGCGAAAAAATGGACGGATCACAAGTTTCGATCTTGCTAAGGGATTGCATTCTGAGAGATGTAGTAAAGGGGGTGATATCAGGAGAGCGAGAGTGTGTAAGAAGGTAGCAATTGATAGATTGTAATAAGGAGGGTGGTACTTTATGTTGGGTTGCGAGGCAGATATTAGCGGGAAATCGCAAAAATGGAAGCTTCTTACCTAGTTCACAGAAACTGGCCTGTCATTAATGGCAGAACACTGAGGAGGAGGAGGAGGATAATTATACTACAAATAAAAAAGCCGAAACAATGGTTTATGCATAAGAATTGGTCAGCATTTTTTTTTTCTGGTGGCAGTTTTGTAAGATTCTAGCTCTCTCAAACTGATTAGATTGTAAGGTCAGGTCACTCGGGTCGGTTGTCGGGTTAGGTCACTTCGGGTTGGTTCACTCGGGTCACTTTGGGTCGGGCCAATCGGGTCAGCTCTGGTCTGGTTGTCGGTCGGGTCAGTCAATTCGGGTCACGGGTGGGGTCGGGTCGGTCTTCAACACATATAATTTCCACGAAAATTACAATATACCACGGTTTATACCTCACTGGACTTCCAATAAAACATTTTCAATGATGTGTTCACCATGTCACCATTTTTGTATGAGGAAATTTCTAGAGGGATTTTGTGGGAATTTGATGGAGTGTAGATTCCTGTGTGTGTGTGTGTGTGTGTGTGTGTGTGTGTGTGTGTGTGTGTGTGTGTGATACGTTACAGGATACAAGATGTCGAGGAAGTGTGTAATAAACCGGACAATTTCTGTTATGTATGTGGGGAGCTGATATTTAAATCACAACGTCGATGTTTTACTCCACTTGTGAGGAAGTGTTATCAGTTATATTTTGGTTGCTGTGTAGGAGACCAAGATAAGAACTGGGTTCCTCACTGCATTTGTTGTACTTGCGTGAAACGTCTGACTGGGTGGGCAAATGGTGGACGAAACATGAACTTCGCAGTACCGATGATCTGGAGGGAACGAAAAGATCATTCTTCAGACTGCTACTTTTGTATGACACAGATAAAAGAAATAAGCAGTAAATCTAACCACACAGTACAGTACCCTAATTTGCCATAAGCAATTAGGCCAGTTCCACACAGTGCAGAATTACCTGTACCAGTACCTCTTCCTCATCTTACGGTAAATGAGGATTACGTACTTGAGGCAACTATTGAAGTTCCAAATGAAGATGATGATCCTACTTATGTAGGAAGCACATCTACATTGGATCCCCATCTGATAACTCCGGGTGAACTAAATGACCTCGTACGGGATTTAAAACTCTCCAAGACACAGACAGAACTTCTTGATACTAAACTTAAGGCTGGAATCTGCTCCATCGTGACACTAAAGTATGTATTTTTCGAAACCTTCATACAGAGTTTCAAAACTATTATTCTCAAGAAAATGATTTAGTGTATTGTAATAATGTCTGTGCTGTGATGGATACACTTGGACATGCACATAAGTACAGAGTGGAGATTGCTTATTGACTCTTCGAAAACTAGTTTTAAGGCTGTCCTTTTGCACAATGGCAACAAATTTCCTTCAGTGCCTTTGGCTTATGCAACTAATATGAAGGAAACCTATGAAAACATCGAAATAGTGTTAGAAAACATTCAGTATGAGAAATACAAGTGGACCGTTTGCTGTGATTTACGCCATTTCTTTGTTAATGGGTTTGCAGCTTGGTTATAGGAAATGTTGTTTCCTCTGCGAATGGGACAGCAGGAACAAAGCGGAACATTACATCAAGAAGGAATGGCCAACGCATGTATTAACTCCTGGACAGAAGAATGCTGTTTATTCCTCACTGGTGAGCCCTGATTAGATAATTCTACCTCCTTTTCACATAAAGTTGGGGCTCTTCAAAAACTTTGTTAGGGCAATGGACAAAAGTAATGCAGGATCTTGTTACCTCAAGGAAAAAATTCCTCGGGTTAGTGAAGCTAGGGAGTTTTGCAGACACCCAAATAAGATGTTTGATTCGTGACCAAAAATTTGAGGATCTCTTAACTCTGGTTGAGAAAGTAGCTTGGTGTCCATTTAAATGTTTAACAGAGAATTTTTAGGAAACAAGAAAGCCCCAAATTACCGTGAAATTGTGAGTGATTTCCGGCAATCATTCAATGAAATGGGTTGCAACATGTCACTTAAAGTTCACTTTCTAGACTCCCACCTGCATTTCTTTCCTGAAAACTTTGGTGCTGTTAGTGATGAGTATGGGGAACATTTTCATCAGGACAATTCCTCCATGGAGAAGAGATACCAGTGACGGTGAAGTTCAAAAATGCTAGCTGATTACTGTTGGACACTTAAAAGAGATGTTCTAGAAACCAAACACAGAAGAAAGTAAACAACTAAAACATATTAGTTGAGGTAAGTAAGTGTCCATTTATTAAGAAGATACCACTCACTTCTATTGTATTATTTATTAAGTAGATATAAAATGCTGACACGGTGTATACATCATTGAAAATATGTTTTATTTCAAATCCAATAAGATATAAAGCGTGCTTATATTGTAATGGAAGTTATATGTAATTTTATCTGCAATAATGAATATTGTAAAATGAACAGTACACATAGCATATTTTTATATAAATATGTTTATTTCTCTAGATAGAATAATGCTACTTAGAGGGCTTACTAAGTACAAATCAAGCTAACATACAATATAATTTGTGTGTTTATATACCTAACGTACCCAAGGTACAAGTGTGAAAATGGTTTTTAAAAAAAGAAAAAGAAAAGAAATTTGAGGGGAAATTTTCCGAAAACACCTCTGTCACGGAAAAACTGAGGGTGATAGAGAAAAACTGATTGCAGATTCGAATTCTACGTGAAAAGGTCTATTAGAATCAGGTATTTTCTTCCGTGTGCCAGAGAAAAAGATTTTTTTTCGACTAGTGTAATAGGTACCATTTTCAAACTCAGCAACCGTTATTCAAACCGGTTAACGTTGATCGCAGATATTAAAAATACTCACATCCGTATATTATTTAATACAAACGAAAATTTTACTTGCACATTTCTGCACAAACGATGTATAAACGATCGCGACAATTTGTGGTTCAATCGAACATGGTGGGGCTAGCACTTAGACAACTCCCCTTTTTTTCGTTCTGTCCACGCACCTGATAGCGTAGAAAAAAAAACTTTCGCCTGCGTATTACTGCTCAAACGATGTACAAACAATTAAGATAATTTTCTTTTGAATCGGAGTAGGGAGGTGCTACCAATTAGGCAGCCTATACTTTATCGTTTTGGCGCGCTCGCAATTGTGTACAAACGAAAATTTCGCCTGCAAATTTCTGTACAAAACCGTAATAAACAAGAGCGACAGTTTGTGGTTGAATTCGACATGGTGGGAGGGCTATCAATTAGAGAGCCCATAGTTTGTTATCGTTTTCGCGGGGCCACATTTATGTGCAAATGAAAATTTCAGCTGCACATTTATGTACAAAGGCGTACAAACAAGTGCGACAGTTTGTGGTTGAATTGAACATGGTGGGAGGGCTACCATTTAGACAGCCCCACTTTGTTTTCGTTCTGGCGGTGCCCCTAATTGTGTACAAACCAGGGCCGGAGCGCGGGGGGGTCGAGCCGTGCCACCACCCGGGGCGGCAAGTCTGATGGGCGGCAAAATTTGAAAAAGAAAAGAATACAGGGGCGGCAAAATTTGAGAAAGAAAACAATAAAAGGGCGGCATGTGAAAGAACCGCGCAGGGCGGCAAAACTTCTAGCGCCGGCCCTGGTACAAACGAAAATCTCGCCTGCACATTTCTCTATAACTATATTCAAACGATTGCGACAATTTGTGGTTCAATTGCACATGGTGGGGGGCTACCATTTAGACAGCCCCCCACTTTGTTTTCGTTCTGCCGTCGCCCCCTAATTACGTACAAATGAAAATTTCGCCTGCATATTTCTGTACAAACGATGCACAAACGATTGCGACAATTTGTGATTGAATTGAACATGGTGATTGGGCTATCACTTAGAAAGTCCCCCACTTTGTTTTCGCCCTGGCGGCGCCCCTAATTATGTACAAACGAAAATTTCGCATGCACATTTCTGTACAAACGATGTAGAAACGATTGCGACAATTTGTGATTGAATTGGACATGGTGGGGGGGGGCTATCTCTTAGACAGACCCCCACTTTTTTTCGATCTGGCGGCACCCTTAATTATGTACAAACGAAAATTTAGCCTTCACATTTCTGTAGAAACGATGTGGAAACGATTGCGACAATTTGTGATTGAATTGGACATTTGGGGGGGGGGCTATCACTTAGACAGTCCCCAATTTGTTTCAGTTTTTACGGCGCTCCCATTTATGTACAAGCAAAAATTTCGCCTGCACATTCTTGTACAAATGATGTAGAAACGATTGCGACAATTTTTGCTTGAATTTGACATGGTGAAGTGCTACCACTTAAACAGCCCCCACTTTGTTTTCGTTCTGGCGGCGCCCCTAATTGTGTACAAACGAAAATTTGGCCTGCACATTTCTGTACAAACGATGTAGAAACGAATGCGACAAATTGTGATTGAATTGGATATGGTGGGGTGCTACCACTTAGACAGCCCCCACATTTTTTTCGTTCTGGCGACGCCATTAATTTTGTACAAACGAAAATCTCGCCTGCACAGTTCTGTACAAACCATGTAGGAATGCTTGCGACAATTTGTGATTGAATTGGACATTTTGGGGGGGCTAACATTTAGACAGTCCCCCACTTTTTTCGTTCTGGCGACGCCCCTAATTGTCTAAAAACGAAAATTTTGCTTGCAGATTTCTGTACGAACGATGTACAAACGATTGCGACAATTTCTGATTCAATTGTACATAGTGGGGGACTACCATTTAGACAGCCCCCACTTTGTTTTCGTTCTGACGGCGCCCCTAAGTGTGTACAAACGAAAAATTCGCCTGCACATTGAGACCATTTCCGATTGAGTCTGATAAGGGGGGGGGGGGGGCTGTCTAAATGGACGTCTCCTTTTCACCTCTACTGTAATTAAATTCTTCCTCGAGAAAATCTGTAATCAACACTGTCAGTAGCTACGTCGTCGACTAATATACCTTAACAAGTACAGCTTTATTTTCGTATATTTTACAACAGTTAACCAATTTAAAACTATCGCAAACAAGAATATGTAGTCAACTTCTTAAATACTTCGCTCGCAGGAACCCGTTCAGCGCGTGCAACAAGCAAAAACAACATGTTTGGCGTCTCACAAATGAAAAAGGGGAAAAAAGAAAAGCAAAAGCAGCACGACAGTGCCTTATCGCAGTCAGAGCTGACAACATAGTTTCGGTCGTTACTAACGCGAATAGACCTACTAGCGATGTACAAGGGTTATACAGTTACAATATACGTTGTGCCACAGTAGCGCTACAGGCGGAATGTGCACGAACTACAAATGAATATGTTCCCTTACAAGCATCAGACACTGTTGCACCCTCTTTACATTCTACACATCATTTTTTCTCCCACTTTTTGACCTTGACAAGCAGAAGTACCAGGCTTTCCGAGTTCACAACCATAAACTCTTTGTGTACAGAGTACGTTTTCAGTTCTTCCAATGACTCTGCGCGCGAAGAACAGGGGTGATGATCGGGCTACCGAATACGGAAGTCAGAGACACCCGGTTGCAACTTTAAATGTAAAATACAAATATAGAGCCTTGACAATGCCGTGAGGATGAATATATATATATATATATATATATATATATATATATATATATATATATATATATATATATATATATATGTGTGTGTGTGTGTGTGTGTGTGTACTAGGGTCGTTGGAAAAGTTATTGCAATTATTTTTTTCTTGAAAATGTTAGCGAATAAAAAATTCTGATATATGCAAATGGAAGGCTAGTATATATGTAAAGATTACATGTAGGAAAATGGATGATCACACACACCACCATAAACATATAGTACGACAAAAACAAGACGGAAAATGTGTAGTTTCAAACGTGTTTTACTGTCAATTGCAACAGTTGACAATAGTACAAGGCAGGAACACGTACATGTCACATCAGAATTTCTCGAAGTAGTCTCCCAAAGAATACCTAATTCACTGTTGAAAGTTCAATTCTACTATTGTGTACTGTTGCAATTGGCAGTAAAACACGTTTCAAACATTTTTTCGTCTTTTCTCTCGTGCTATTTCTTATATACGTGCTATATCTATAGTATATCTTATGTTATAAATGAGAAATAAATAATGAATTAATGGCATTATTCAAATATATTTCTAGGGACAGGGATAGCTGGATATTTTTGCAAGTGATTAATGCAACTCCTGTAATATATATACGTGATTTGCTTTTTGGGAAACTTGAATTATTAGGTAAGTGATGATAAATTAGATATACGAAATTGGACGGTGATTGAGTTTATAGATTATGTGATATTGAATTAGTTGAATTAAGTTAGGATTCTTCACAAAATATGATCTGAAGATCTCAATGAAGATCTCTAATCAGCAATTGAGGCTAAAAGTGGCCTTTTGTGTGAGTGAAGAAACCATTCGGCAGCACCTCCATCAACTTGGAAAGCACTACAAGTTGGGTCGACGCTTCCCATTATTTGACTCCGGGCAAGGAGGCAACTCGACAGGACACATGTGTTTCTTTGCTGTCTCATATGAGGAAGGAGTCATTTCTGAACAGGGTGTTGACATGTGATGAGAAGTGGGTTCTATACAAAGTTCCACGGAGCCGTCATCATTGATTATCATCCCATGAAACGGTTTCAAAAGAGCCGTAACCAGCACTGAACCAGAAGAAGGTCCTCTTGTGTGTTTGGTGGACTGCTCGCGGCATTGCGCATCAGGAACTGCTACCAGCTGAACAGATCAGCAATTCAACTGTGTACCGTCAGCAGTTTTGCCGTATTCAAGAAAAACCCGAAATTCTGGAGCCAGAACTTCTGAATCGCCAAGGGGTGTTCCTGTTACAAGACAACGCTAAGCCCAACTTAGATAGAATGACCCGGGATACCATTCTACGCCTTGGTTGGGAAACACTAGGTGAGATGTCGATGTTCGAAAGTGGTGGGTGTAAAAGCGACAGAACTTTCTTGGTTACCTTTATAAAAACAGCAATAGCACCTTATCAGTAAATAGAATTGTTGTATATAGTTACTAGGAATGCAATGTATATACCCGATTGTAATGAAATGAGCTGAGCGAGCTTAAACTACGTAATCAGGAAGCGTTTTTCGGTGATTATTCCTCGATGGTACATCGGATTTTTGATTTCGACCTATGTTCTCACTCAGCACAACATACTCTATCAGCGTGCTAAGTTTGGTTGAGATCGGCCAAACGGTCTAGGAGGAAGCGTTTTTCGGTGATTATTCCTCGATGGTACATCGGATTTTTTATTTCAACCTATGTTCTCACTCAGCACGACATACTCTATCAGCGTGCTAAGTTTGGTTGAGATCGGCCAAACGGTCTAGGAGGAAGCGTTTTTCGGTGATTATTCCTCGATGGTACATCGGATTTTTGATTTCGACGTATGTTGTCACTCAGCACGACATACTCTATCAGCGTGCTAAGTTTGGTCGAGATCGGCCAAACGGTCTAGGAGCAAGCGTTTTTCGGTGATTATTCCTCGGTGGTACATCGCATTTTTGATTTCAACCTATGTTGTCACTCAGCACGACATACTCTATCAGCGTGCTAAGTTTGGTTGAGATCGGCCAAACGGTCTAGGAGGAGTTCGCGGACAACCAAACGGCTAACCCGAGTATAAGAGCTTCGCTTCGCTCAGCTCAACAAAATATACAATTGCCGCAACGCATAATTCAATAATAGGTAAATTAACAACAATCATGACACAAACTTTTAAGAAATTCTTGAAAGCAAATAAAATATATTCAGCTAGAATGTCAGGACTACATATATTCTACACTGCTAATCAGTAAACGAAAATATATTATTTGTAATAACGTCATAGAAAGAGATGTAAAAAAAAATATATACAATAATTTGCTGCAAGCAGAGGCTTCGATTTGGGGGCAAGAGTGGGTAGGTGCCCTCACTTTTTTGAAGTGACTTCTTAATCTAAATAGTTCCATTTGGAAATGTAAAGTTTTTGTATATATTACTGGTTCATAGAGAAAATTGTACCATATAATATTTATCGTTGCATGAGTACCTATTGGTTATATGTCTTCCCATGGAGTTAAGAAAGCTACAAGAATTGGGTTTTAATTGTAATACAAAGCAATTACTATTGCAATTGCGTCCTTCTTTAAATGTGGTATCATATGCTTATAATATTTACTATCTTTCATTTTTCTAACAGTAATAACATACATTTAACAGCATGTGTAGAATTAAAAATATAAGTTGTTCATTAATCCCCAGTTTCAATATAACTTCTAAAAAACAAGCCTCATTAATCATTACTATCATTAATATTTTTCTTTCTATTTATTGGTTTTGCAAATTTGTTATTAAATAATCTGATCACTCAATTTGTCAGACATAATTTAAGATGTTCATGAGCAAGGAATCAAATCTCTCCTTACACTTTCCTTGTTTAAGACTGCTTAGAGCTAGCTCCTAGTTGCGTTCCTCTTGTCAATTTACTTAATAAAATATGGAATACGATATACGGTAGTTTAACTGAAAAAGATAGTTATACAACCTTTAGTGTAACAAAGTGTTAAAATCAAGCAGGAACACTAACATTGATATAGATACAAATATTCAAATCATCTGTTACCCTCCCACTTTTAACGTTCATTCGCCATCACTGGCTAAAAGAAAGACATAATACGAAATAAAACTAGTACGAACCTTCAAATTATTTCAGCAATAATCCTACTAGAAACCGTGCAATCTTACTCATGAAAGTAAGAATGAATTAACACTTACCTTTTCAGCAATAATAACACACTGCAAAATAGGACACTTTTCCAGTAAAAATTAACGAACATCCGGTACAAATGAACTCTCGCAACTGAAATATGACAGTGTTGTAACGAAAATAGTTGACAATAATTCCAGACACAATAAGGACACAACTCTGCCGTCCTAAGCGAAAAGACCTTAACTCCACATTTTTCGAAAATCGAGATATTCGTATGGGAATGTTCGTAGTACAATTCTGCATCTATCTAAAGTGAAATTGGTGTGGTTTGACCAATAGGTAGGGGGTAATGACGTCATGAGTGTTTACCTTATGTTCAAAACTGTAACTGAAAGTAAGCAAAAGACCTTAAGTGGCAATTCATAAGCAAAAATAATTAACTGTAATACTACCCAAATTTTAGATCGTGAAAATATATTTAATAATGTTTTACTGAAATACAACAAATTTGAACGTACATCCTAAGCCAAAACGCGTTTTGCTTATTTTCTCGAAAGTATGTGAAATGGAGATAAGGCCTTCTCGCTTCGCAGGGCAGAACTGCTCTTTGTCAGCCAGTTTTGCACATGTACTGCTCCAGCAATAGAAAATAGATGCATAAAAGGGCTTCTTTTCATCAACTCAATAAGAGTCATTTTTAGTTGTGTCGTTGTTGCAGCAAAGAGCGATATTAGGAAACAAGTATGCATTAACTCAAGAATTTAATCGTTTCTACGTTAATTGTTTCTAGAAAGGTTAATTGTTTCTACGTACAGAAAAAAATATTAATATGCTATTATTGTATTTTAATAAGTATTAATTGTAACACATAACAATATTATGTTAACGCTTTAAGATCTAAACCAATATTTCTAATCGTATAACATTTACTGTATGTACAAAGTTTTAGGGAAATGAACCAACAATTCGTATGTCACATACACACTGTTTCCATTGATAAGGCTTGATATAGTTGTTCAAAATGTAGTAATTGGAAGAATGTTATTGAATTTCACATTATCAGTGTCTGTGATGTAATCCTACGTACGGTAATAACTAATGCTTTCGCATTTAGTGTAAGCGGGGCGGTTCAGGGTTCAATTTCCGGTGGACAAAACCCTTTCATCCTGAGTAAGGATTTCCTGGGTTTGCCTCGTTCATACCAGGCAAAGTCAGGGTGAACACTTAACATAATTGTATCAGGATGATTACTTCTTCTTCCTCCTCGATTTCCTGAGTAGTGTGATTGTGGAGATACTTCAACACTCATGCGTGATGATCTAACATGGCCATAGATGCCAACAGCGCAAAAATATTATTAGTAATCTTAACATTAGACCTAGGCGCAGATGGGAGGACAATATTGAGATGGATCTCGCAGAGATTGGAATACAAAGTAGAAACTGGATCCAATCGGCTAAGGATAAAAGACAGTGGTGAGCTTTTGTGAACGCGGCATTGAACCTCCGGGTTCCATAGACCATAGAGTTAGTTAGTTAGTTAATCTTAACATTGACTTTGTGGTGATATCGCAGATGAAAATTAGATAAAATTCAAGGGAATGTCTACTGAAAGATAATGTATTTTTACACCTTTCTGTACATAAGATTGAAACCATGAAAACAGCTGAGATTAGGTTAAAATTTAATTGACCCAGTAAATACTATCGTGACTGGTGCTAAATAGAAAATAATGTATCATAGAAGCTATGAGGACTTATCATATTACTGATTATGTACAATTTGCCGATGATAGAATTTATCCAATTTTGGCATTTTTCACTGCTCAAAAATAAACATGCTGCATACGATTTTAATTATCTCCGTAGTCGGTATGTGATATCACAAATAAGATGATGAGTGACGAAGTACGAACACAACAATTTAAAAGCTTAAATTAAGAAAGCACTATTTGTACCTTTGTGTAGGTAAACAAGTGAATATGTATATAATATAATATTAATATAATCAGTAAAATAAATAAAACAAACAATCATGCTATTTCATTGCATAACTTTCTATTTGTCTTTAAGTCGTTTGTTCTTACCCAGTCTGATTCTTCACGTTTCAATAATAGACACGTTGATGTTTCGTTGAGAAAAGTTACTTTGCTATTCTGTGTTTCTCACATTTACTTTTTGCTCCATTTATTTACTTGTTTGACTTTTGAATTAAGTTAAAACTACTCATTTGAAGCCCATACTTACGAGGAAACCGATTCAAGTGTGACACAAAATTGTGATCGCGTTTTTGTGTACATTAAACTTATTAAACGTGACAACTCTCAATGCCAACAATTCAGGAGATATAGAGGAATAAGGGGAAGGCTGGTGCTTTGATATTTTGCGAACTCTTGAATATACAACAATATAAAGTGAGAAAACTTTTAAAAATGAAAAATTCTTTCATCCACGAAACTTTAGTAATACATCGCCTTTGACATAACGGTTACAAAACTGAAGAGTCCACAAAAATTCTAGGGGAAGAAGATTCGGAGGGAGAAGACGAAAATAACTGAGTTTCATTATTGCCTGGGAATAGGCGTATGAGATGTTAATGTATAAGTTTCGAGGTACGCTGAATCGAATAAAAGCATCATCAGATCAAATAGGATGAAAAATGTTTTTAAAAAATAGTGGTCGTCCTAATTTCCCAAGCATGTATAATTTCTACAGTTATTAACGGACCGGAACGTAAAATCACCCAGAATTGTGCCTTTTACTATATGGTAGTTTTGATGGTCACCAATACGAACATTAATACAGTATTTGGTTTTGTTGTGAGAATTAGTAACTGCTATTCAAATGTTGGTTTTAAAAAAAAATTTTCAGGAAGGAACGTCGAAAAAAAAGTGAATGACGAAACAGCTACAGTATAGTATCGGTCGTAGTGTAGATGAAAAAAGGGGAATATCAGTACTACATAAGTATTGTGTTCTTCGTGTTAATGACATTTGTTACTCCTTAGAGCCCCTTCCTTTTCCGGCTCCAGGTAGAAGCTAAGCCACTCGCCTCAACATTCAACATAACTTTTATTCCCTCAGATGTATCTTCTGTAATGTTTAAATGCACTTTTCAAACATGTTCACTCGCAACACAACCGACAATCTACAAAATATCAGAGAACCAGCATTACCCTTATCCCTCTATATCTCGGGGACGGTTGAGATCGAGGGTTTTTCCCTCTAATGGAATACATTGTTCACAAAACCAATTCTATTGTGCATAAACTCGTTCACAATCTCGTGTTACACTTGAATCGGTTTCCTTGTTAGATTAAAATAATACAAGTAATTCACGTTGTCGATAATTAATATAATTTTCTGCCATATACCGTGTTTACTCTCTAATAATCACACTCTTTCTACCAATTTTTTAACAAAAAAACCAACTGTGACTATTACGCGAGGAAAGCTGCATTCAATTATTGTTGTGTTCAAAAAAAATCGAATTATGATACTACAGCATTGTGTCAACATAAAAAAATAAAATATAGCCTACATGGGATAAAATATTAAACCTTGTAATAATTTGACTCGTAACTAACCGATGGGAGATAAAAGTTTTATTGGCTTTGGCGCAAAAGAACTATATATTTACATAAACGAATACAAAACTCCAGTAAACTTTGATTTCTATGCGGGGATCCTTTTTGGTGAATATTTTTACATCAAACTTAAGATGCGACTATTATGCGAGTAAACATGGTAATGCACGAAATTGGTTGGTTCGTTGCCTAACACCACGTGGATTCTTCTGTTCTTGTAACCTTTGATTGATATTATAACCTCCTACCCTCACCACACCCACACATCAATCTCTATCAACATTGAACCTATGTGAAACAATTTCATCTCAATTACCTTACTGTTTTATAATTAATATGTTTGCAAACCCGTCTAATTCGTAGGTGTAAATCACGTATGTGGCATACAGTAAGATTCGAGATTTTTCTATTATATCCGTATTAATTAATATTTTTGTTACAGTTTCATTTGGAGGGATCTTTGCCTTGTGTATTGGAGGAAGCCTTGTTTCACTGGTGGAAGTTGTGTATTTCCTCCTCCGTCCTCTATTTATGTTCCTGATTGGTTTGAGAAAGAAACGCCATGCATCACATTCAGCGTTAGGGAGCAGTAGCCACAGTTCAGAAAATCTCAACACAAGAGCTCCTATTAATTTCTCACCGATTAATGAATCAATCAGCTCCTCAAGTTCAGATATTACAACAGTAAGGGAAGATTCTAATGAACCTAAAAAAGTTAACAGAACATCTATTAATTATCGTCAAGCATGGGCCAAGGCAAAAGTGTCAGGAATAAGAGGACAACAGGAAGACACAAGTACTATCAGGTATGTCTAGAGTACGTGGAACTTGAAAATCCATACATCTGCTCCAAGCAAAAACAGCTAAAAAATAACGGGTTCATAAATGTTAGAATTTTAATAAGGCAGCGCTACTGAATATTTTTGTTAGGATACAAAACTTGCTTGAATTCTTTCTTTAAAATTGAAATGTTCCTGATAATGTAAAGGAGGCAATCTTTCTAGTGTCATATATACAATTGCACTTATAGTGTATTAGTGCACCAATTATGATAGATTGGTCTCTTCTATATACTAGAACGTGATCAATTTAATTATGTTTTTTTTTCGTCTGGTGAGGTCCAAGTGTATTTTTTAACGTCGCGATGTGGGAATTTTGTACTCTTCACGATAAGGTTTTTAAATGTTGCAAAGCACGCGTCTAACACCGTTGTCATTACTTTCATTGTGCAGACTTTCGTTCACTATAATCAATTTGAAAATATCCTCTCTTCCTACCTTCGCATTGAAATCCGTTAAGAGAATAGACATGTTATCGCTAGAGTTGGTCAAATATCCGTTCCACTTTTCGTTAAATCCTATAGGCGAAAATACCTTGTCGGCTTGTTTATCAAAGGTTTACATTATTTGTATCCTGTTTAAGTTAGAATTTAATTTACAAATGGTCCTTGCTTGACCATGAAAATACTTTTTAAAAACTTTTGGTTGTCCTCTTTTCCTGAGTGGAAAATGGACAATAGGTGAAGGTTGCGTGTTTGTGACGCTTTACATAATTGTTCTTTCACTGTCCGAAAAACTTCATAAAATTCCTTTTATAACTTCTCTAAGTTTTGTGAGATTCTCTCTCTGTCTGTTTGATGGGATGTTCCAAGTTGACAACCAGTCAAACTTTTGGGTTTGTAGCCCAAAAGTAAAAAAAAAAGAAAAATAAGCTAAATGTTTAGTTCCTATTTGCACTAACGTGCTTGTTGGAAACTTAATATGTTATACCCATTGTTCCCATTGTGTCTGATGTTCCAAGACAAGAATGTCAAGGAATTTCGGTGGTTTTATTTTCTAATTCTACTAGAACGATATCAGTGTTTCTAAAAGTTGGTAAACATGTAACGGTTAATTTATGAAGACATCATGAATTATGCACCACGTGTTGATCCTAAAGATTTCGACGAGCTGTCCCGGGTTGGATTCCCGGTGGGGGCACTCGGTCGAAAAAGTATGGAAAGCTTTCTCAGGGCAGCCATCCTGAATGAGGTTTTTCATTCACGTGGTACCTAACGTATAGACCTCAGCCCACTTCCTTCCTTCCTCAATCTTTTCTTCCTTCCCTTTACCCGGGTAATGTGCTCGTCCATGAACATCATCCCTCATACTTGACGGGCTAAATATCCACTGATGCCGAAAGCTCAGAAATCTAAATCCTAAATCCCTGAAGATTTTGGAAAACGCCCAAGCATAAGACAACTTATTCTTCTAAGAATATTTCCATATTTTTTGCCATAATGGAATGTACAAGTTTTGGCAAGGTATTTTGTCGCTAGTTCTACAGACATTAAAGTATGTCTAATCTTGCCATCTTCAACCGGACACGGATGGACGGCGTTAAATTGCCCATAGTGTGAAATTTCTTCTGCTAAGTAGTGTAATAATTTGACTTCTGATTCCTCCGTCAGTTTTTTCTTCTTAGTTTTATTGGATAGCAATTTTTTTATCACTAAATGTTCTAGAAGTTAGACAACCATATGCTGAATCCTGCTCATGATGATTCACGCACTATAACATTTAGTCCGCGCTACACGTATTTGTAGCTGAAGAAGTAGTTGTAATAATAAGTAAAAAGTAGAAATAATAATAATAATAACAGGAACGGGTTAGAAGCCCCGCAGGGCTCGTTTTGTTCCACCTTGACCCCCATGATATAAATTTTGTGATCAACTTATAACAGCTGACTAGGGTAGAGTGCGAAAAGAGTTACTTCAGAAAGTATTACTCTCCCGAGCGTGTCGTAGATTTTCGTGTGTATGACACAGTATGTCGAATGGTATACGATGGTCTTACTACAACAAAAAGATTGAAAACGAAGAAGAAGAAAATTTTAGATTCAGTTTCAAGAGTACGCTGCGTCTTATCCTCGGGTAATTCTAAGCGTTTCTCATATACGACTCGTAATTTCTCATATACCACTCATAATTTTTAAACACATAACTTTTCCTGTGTTTATTTATAGGAAATCGAGTGGACTTACAGAGAAGGAAATAATGGACGAACTAATACTAAGTATAATGAAGATTACTATAGTGATTCAGAGGACGTGGTACAAGAAATTGATTTAGATTACTATGGGAAAGAATCCACTAGTGGAACTGACACGGATGGCGATACATCCTTTGTCTTTCAGATTGTAAGGAGAAATACGGTTACATTAGACAAAGCTTACATATCCAAAGACTGTACAGTTTAGAACAAACATCCGCCCAATACTTCATAAACGAGTACTGTAATATTATAAAGAGAGTTCCAGGAGTAGATAGAAATGTTACTTCTTTGTTACCGAAATCCGCGTTGAATATATTGATTACTCCTGGCCTCCTTGACGACATAATACTGTGTATAACTTTCGAATTAACTGGAATAAGGAATTATCTGTACGAGAAAAAGGGAATTAGCTGTAAAGAAATCATGGTACTAAACAAACTGAAATTATAAGTTTGCATTTGTTAATAGTTCTTGAGAAAAACTGGTACGTAACTGTAAAGGAAACATTTCTAGCTCGACATTCAAACCCAACATACAAGCCTACAATGTCTGCAAACAGTTTTCTGTATGCACTTCACGTTGTGTTTGTGTAGTGATGTGGAGATTCTAACAATATGTATATTATATCTCTAATAAAACATGTAGAATGTACTAACTTAGGTGCAACTGCCTTCATAAAAGTTATTGTATAGGTTTCTAAATAATTAATACAGTAAAATAATGATGCAATCCCTTGTACTAAAAAGAAACTACTCAACGGTGTTGGAAGCACAATCTGAAAGTATAACACCTAACTATGCCCGTCATATTTTGAGTTTATTCAGTGAAAGTAATAGGTATCAAATCGACCTCCAAAGTGTAAATACGAAGGGAAAGCTGGAAGTGTATCAAAAGGTAAAAGATGTGCATTCTACGATTGCTTAGCTAAAATTCTAACACAACAAATAACTACTTGTTTTTTTTTCAGTATATTAACCCGATCTACATCAGGAACCAAAGTGGAAATAAGTAATAGAGTTCAAGCATTTCGTTATGCAGTTGGTGAAGCCCTTACAACGTACATTCAGAATTGTTCATTGGACTGCGTGAAGTATATTTTAAAGGCACCTGGAAAATTTCTCAGGTTATAATCGTTTACTTGTATAGTTCGTTTAAGGCATATAGACTTTAAATTTATTATTTCTACTATATGGAGCATATCCTCACCAAAGTAACTTGCTAGTTATTCAATTGATTTCTCTACAACACTTCCAAACATTTGGTTCCGAATGAACAAGTACACTAGATTCCGTCAACCTATCGCTTTTCAACTTTCCGCCTACTTAACTCCTCAGCATCCTTGAAGAGATACGTCATTTTCGGTATCAGCTGAGGTCGGAGCTCCGCAAGAATATATCATAAGGAAATCTAAATATTCTTTTGTTTACTAAATATGTTTTAAAACATTCGGCTGTACTTCAATCAGCATTGAACTCTTTTTATCAGTTTTGTGTCTTTCTTCAATGAATACTTACACACTGTAAATAATTGTGCGGCTTGTGTAATAATATAGTATAACCTATTAAAAATTCAAAATTTCCTTCAATTAAATTTCACTGGATCTATAAGCAGCGTTTATTAGAACTATAGAATTTAGGGACAGTAAAATGTTTGGTTTCTGTTTCAACCCACTTTCTTCACCAACTGGTGAGATTTTAGTCTCGTGGTGATCGATTAACAGGGATATTAATGTACTTTACATGTATATGAACACCACATTCATGAAAATAATTTTAATTTACCTGGGAAAGTAGGAATCACAACGATTACTAAAGATGAATATGTAAAGTTTATTACATGTCTTATCTCGAATATGAGTTGTTCTGATCTCTCACTGAATTAAGAAAATCTGATCTGAGAGTTAGAAATAGAGAAGTATATTAGTTAACCGAGTCGCGTATGCAAGTCATAAACTTGAGATACCTTGGCAGAGCTCACTGGCTGTACTTAGTGTAGTCCTCTGATTTACAAGGCGTTCCTTAATCCGGGTAAACTTGCGTTGAATGACAAAGAGATCGAATAATGATCCATGAAGAAAAGAGTAACAAATTCTATCCTACAGTTATCTTGACTGCTTCATATGGGTTTGTCATATTCTATTTCATATGTTTTCATATAGTAAACGTATCACAACCTGACCCAACCGTATCAACATACAACTAACTAACTATGGGTTATGGAACACGGAGGTTCAATGCCGCGTTCACAAAAGCTCTCCACTGACTTCTATCCTTAGCAATTTGGATCCAGATTCTACTTTGTATTCCAATCTCTGCGAGATCCATCTTAATATTGTCCTCCCATCTGCGCCTAGGTCCTCACAATGGTCGTTCTCCGATTGGTCTTCCAGTCAAGACTCTCAAAGCGTTTCTACTTTCTTCAATTCTAGCTACATGACCTGCCCTCCTAAGCCTCCTAGAATTGACAACCCTAACAATGTTGGGTAAACCGTATAAATTACGTACTTCTTCGTTATGAAGTTTCGCCATTCCCCATTCCCGTTCCTCTTGGGTGCGAATATTCGTCTCAGGATCTTGTCCTCAAATACTTTCAGTCTATGTTCTTCTCTCAGAGTAAGCGACCATGTTTCGCAACCATACAGAACAACAGGCATGATTGTTGTTTTGCACATTTAAAGTTTCAAATTTCTCGACAGAATTCGCGACGACAAGAGATTTTGAAACGAATAGTAACATGAATTCACTGCTTTTAGTCGGCATTTAATTTCTTCGTGAAAAATGATTTTCCTCTGTTAATATTCATCCTAGATATTTGAAACTATCCAATTTATCAAAAGTATTACTTAATATTTTAACGCATCCACAATTTGTCGTATTACGGTCGCGACGCACTTCCATGTATTTAGTTTTCTCTGCATTTACTTCTAAACCCATGTCCCTGGAAGCGTTTAATGAGATCTCTGCATTTCTTTCTATTGTTCTCCTATCATCCCCTATTAAATTTACATCATCAGCATATGCCATAACATATTGAATAGCATTAAACTCTAGGCCCTGGTTGCTATCTTTGATTTTCCTTATAGCGTATTCCAGCACAAAGTTAAATAATAATGGCGACAACAGGTCATTTTTGAAGTGAAAGCTCGTGGACAAAAATTTTTCTACCAGGACTTTACTTTGGGATTCACTTAAACATATCTTAATTAATCTAATTAGCTTTTTGGTATTCCAACTTCTGTAAGAACGTTGTATAATGTTTCTCTCTTAACCGAGTCGTGCGCCTTTCTAAAATCAATAAATAGTTCATGTACAGGTGTATTGCATTCCCAATTTTTTTTCGAGTATTTGGCGAATGGTAACTATTTGGTCGATAGTTGACCGATTTCGTCTAAATCCGCACTGATAATCTCCAATAATTTCATCTGCGTAGGGGGTCAACCTTTCTAATATATTTTAAAGAATTTTATAGGATGTTAACAGAAGAGAAATGCCTCGATAATTATTGCAGTCAGATTTGCCGCCTTTCTTATGAATTGGAACAATGATTGATTCTTTCCACTCTTGTGGCAATTTTTCTTTGTTCCAGATAAGGAGAATGAGGTTGTGTATCTTGTTCCACAATATTTCCCACCAGCTAAAATTAACTCAGGCGGAATTTCATCTACACCCGGAGATTTGTGTTTTTTTTTTAATTTCTTTATAGCAGTTTCTAGTTCTGTTCGGTTGTGTTCTGGAATATACTGTTCTGCGGTGTGTATCTCCTTTTCTCCACGCACATTAGTTTTTGGCTGCGTGTTCAGCAAATCGTCAAAGAAACCATTCCATCTATTCAAGATTCTATCCGTATCAGTGAGAACTGTACCGTCAGCTTTCTTTAATACATAAGCACGAGGTTGATAGCCTTTCTTAAATTCGTTGATCCCCTTATATATGTTCCGAATGTTTTTATTTTTACTATTATCTTCAAGTTCCTTAATTTAGCTTTCAAAAAATCTTCTTGAAAGCTTTGTTTTAAAAGTTTTGGAAGTTTCCCGCCTGATATCCGCGAAATTTCTGTAGTTATTTCATTCGGATTTTGTAGCCAGCGTAATTTTGCCTGTTTTCTCTTCTCTGCTAGTTTAATGCATTCCTGGTTGAACCGTGGTTTGTTCCTACGTATTTCCGCGTGTCCCAATTTCTCTTTTGGTGAAATTTTAATGCTATCTCTAATTTCAATCCAAGTGTCCTGAACACTAATGCACTCCGAATCTTCTTTCTCTCCGAATCAACTTACAACTAGCTTCTCAAAATCTCATTAATACCTATTAAAATCTTCTCTCATCATGATGCATACACACGAAATCTTCTCTCATCATGATGCATACAGATGCATGCTACGTGCAAGAAGGTCATTCACCATTTTATAATATTCATGACTGATGCTTGGGCACCATTGCAGCCTAACGTGCTATACGGTCAAGCGAATTCGCAATAATCCGCCGTCCAAATTTGCCTAGTCCATCCTTGTGTAATAACATACTAAATTATTTTACTTCCTCACACACAAAACCCGTTCCATATTTCTATATAATTTCCCGGATTGGTTAATATGTGTACTTCAGTGCATAATACTTCGTTTGGTTGACGAAAATTAGATTAAAATCAAACATATTCCATAGCCATATTCTATGCCATAAAACAAGCATAGATTTTATGATTTGTTGGAATTTTTTAGACTTTATCTTATTTTATTATATAATATTAATATTAATGTGCACATAATCAGATGGTAAATATACTTGCTAAGTATTACTTGAAATATCTGATACAGAAACTACGAGATACAGATTATCTTAGTGGATCATGATAGTTAAATTTTGCAATCCAAATATGGATATATTATGATGAAGTAGCAAAATATGCTTATATACACTGATGCTTGAATTTACCTGTGCAATGAATGATTCCAACGTTTTTCATGTTTATGTAAGATTTATCTCAACAAAATTACATGAATTGAAGTAGGTTAGGATACAACATGTCGCAAAAGTTGGTTGTGACTTTGTAATATTATGTCTCGACTGATATTGTCTGTAAACATATGTTTCTCACTGGAAACTATGTAAGAAAATTTAAGTAATGAACTAATTCACCTTTTGTAAATAGAATAATATTGCAATAAGGTTTTCTTATTTTAATCGTAGTGATAAACTTTCATTTTTCTAAACACATTTACGTCATATATGGTGAACAGTAACTATGTGGACAAATTTCAGCAGGTTACTCCGAACACCTATACAAGAAAAAAGTCTTATGCACATACGCGAGCTGATTAATAGTTTGCAGGGGCGGATCCAGAATCGACTTCTGGAGGACGGTGGGTTGTCATACTGCTACTTTTAAGGGCTCCAAACTTTGGGATGGTTTTTATATATATATATATATATATATATATATATATATATATATATATATATATATATATATATATATATATATATATATAATAAGAGAATTTCCTCTTTTGGGAAGGCAATCGCCCCGATCTCCCCCTGGATCCGCCCCTGATAATTTGGGAGATACAGGACGCACAAAGCATGGGTAAAATAATTTTAGAGCTCCTTAGCTTCACTATCCTGAATGACAGACCTAAGGTGGCAAGGTCGCGTGAAAGAAACCGAACCTGCTCTAGCCAAAAATGCGTATACTGAAATTGCTACATTCGTGTGGAAAGGATTCCACAATCAAAGTGGGGAATCCCCGGAAATTGTCTGTCGAATTGTGGGTCTAAAGTTGCACGGTTCGAAGGTTATACGAACAGTAAGCAATGATTTGTTGTCGGAAATGTCAAATCGCCAACTAAGTTGCAACATCAGGCAGGAGTTACAACAGCGAAGGATGTGCTCTTGAGCTACCATACATGAGAGGGGATGTCGTTTGCCATGAATGGAAGTAGCACATTATGTAAACAACTGCAAAACGAAGACATGGGACTTAGTAGTAACAAAGATGAAAATAGGCTGCAAGAAAGACAACTAATTAAGGAAACTTGCACGCGCATTGTACAAGTGAACCAAGTAAACGAAACTAGTAGGTCAGTCTTGTCTCGTTGCCTCGCCTCGTAGCTACGTCCCGGTTTTGAAATGAAACCAGACAGGAAAAGTTCTCGTCTCGGAGCAGCACTAGCAAGAACACTTAAAAGTTTGGGTTCATGTGGACACTGAAACACTGCGCTGGTAGGAATGGCCTATGTTGTGAGAAAGAATTGAGATATTAGGGACCATTCAGGTCTATTTCAGTACAGATATCATTCATGCAAAGGCCTGGTGGTACTGAGGGAAACTCTTACAACTGTTAGGATGGCCGAACTGAAATTTAGGAATGTAAATAGTGTGTAGCATGTACATCCCTCAGTCAGCATAACGTGCAGGGTGACAGGAGATAAGGTAACGCCCGAAGTCTTGGAGAGGTTACATTATCACATTCGCTTGGTGTAACAGTTGGAACAGGTCAGTGGGAAATACCCCAAAAAATATATAAGAATAAGAGTAGACGAACAGACATACATATTGGTGAAATAATAACAATAATAATAATAATAATAATAATAATAATAATAATAATAATAATAATAATTATTATTATTATTATTATTATTATTATTATTATTATTATTATTATGTTTAATAACATTATTAATATTAAAAGTGCCTCAAAAGCGGAGCTCAATGGACAGCAGCAAGATATTACAGTGTTTAAAATCAGAAGCCCGCAAGAATTACACAGCATATGATAAAAAAAACAATCGAATGATGTGCAGTACATAGATGGCACTTGGTCCTGTAGCGGCAGTCACGCCACTCCAGTGTGTTTACCGTACTAGTGAGTGTACCTCGTGAGTGAACATGTGTTGAGTGGTGCTGTTAAAATGGTCCGATATTCATACCGAGAGCAAGCTGACATTATGTTCGTGTATTTCCAAGCAGATGGCAACGGTCGGAAAGCAGCACGAATTTACGAGCCAGTCATCAAACGTTTGCTGCAATATTCCGGCGTGAAACAGGATCTTTTGAGGGAATGCGTGAACATAGTGAGCGTCTGGCGTATGCTCGAACACCATACTTCGAGGAATATGTGCTACAAGAGATTGCGAATAACCCCAATAACCCCAGTACAAGCTCTAGACAAGTAGCCCGCCATTTTAATATAAGCCAAGGCACTGTGTTATGTATTCTGCATGACAACTACTATCCCTATCACCTGCAATGTGCCCACGCATTATCACCTGTGCATTTCCCTCCTAGAGAAAGGTTTTGTCGGTGGTTATTACACAAGGTTACCACTATTGTTTGCTTTCTTTCGGCAATCCTCTTCACAGATGAGGCGATGTTTAGCAAGACTGGCGTCATCAACCTCCACAACCGACATCTGTGGAATACAGAGAGCCCCCACGGAATGGTTGAATCGTCCCACCAGGAGCGGTTCAGCGTCAATGTTTGGGCATGGATTATGGGGACCACCTCCTTGGGCCAGTATATCTTACCCAGAAAGTCAATGGACAGGCTTATCTCGATTTTCTGCGAAACAATCTGCATACTCCACTTGAAGATGTGCAACTCCATGTACGACTCGTCATGTGGATGATGCATTGAGGAGATCCAGCACACTTCCGACTTCCCGTCTGCCAATATTTAAACGTCATTTTCTCCGACAGATAGATTGGTCGCGGAGGTCCCCTTGCATGGCCTGCTCGATCACCTGACTTCAATACCTTGGACTTCTAATTGTGGGGACACGTGAAAAGTCTCGTGTATGCCGAGCACGTTCCTGATCTTCAAACGCTTCAACAACGTATCCGTACAACCTTTGACGAACTTTGGGTGCAACATGGTCGATTGGAGCAGGTTCAGCAATCCATGATGCGACAAGTTGCTGTATGCATTGACGAGTGCTGTATGCTGTATGCAGGAAGGGCACTTCCAACATCTCCTGTGAAGTTTCCAGAAGAAAGAAAATCTCTGTCGCATGCAATATGGTATTGTAAGAATACAGGTTCACATATTCTTGTACTATATGAATGGTAGAACGACATACTTAGGAACTGGATAGTTCTTTGTATGAATAACTTTGTTTCTCTTTTACCCTACTGCAGCTTCCACTAATTTCCACTGGTACATAACGCGAATATGGAACGGTACTTCTTCAAGGCTTAGGTCGTTACCTTATCTCCCGTCACTCCGCACGTTATGCTGGCTGAGGGACGTACATGCCACACAGTATTTCCATTGCTAAATTTTGGTTCGGTCATCCTGACAGCTGTCAGGGTTTTCCACAGTACCACCAAGCCTTTGTCCACAAGAACCCAAACTTGTTTCCAGTTCTGGCTAGTGTTGCTAGGAGAAGAGAAAGTTTCCTGTCTCGTCTTATTTCAAAACCGAGACGTACCTTCGAGACTAGACAACGAGACAAGTCTGACCTAATAGTGCCATTTACTTGGTCCACTGGTACAATACACGTGCAAGTTTGTCTTATTTAGTAGCCCTTCGTTTGCTCTAGGGTTTCGAGTTCTTGCACACTATTTCCATCTTTGTTACTACTAAGTCCCATGTCTTTGTATTGCAATTGTTTACATAATGTGCTACTTCTATTCATTGCAAACGTCTCTCCCCCTCATGTGTGATAACTCAAAAGCACATCCTTCGCTGTTGTAACTCCTGCCTGATATTGCAGCTTTGCAGCCCCACATACCAAATGTACCTTCCTGCACCATATTCACAATGTTGGCGATAAGGCATTTATGACAACAAATCATTGGTTACTGTTCGTATAACCTTGGAACCGTGCAACATCAGACCAACATTTCGATAGACAATTTCCGGTTATTCCCCACTCCATCTAAAGAATCCCTCCCACGCGAATATCACGATTTCAGCATACCATATTTGGCTATAGCAGGTTCGGTTTCTTTGAAGTGACCTTGCCGCCTTAGGTCTGTCATTGAGGATAGTGGAGCTATGGAGCTCTAAACGTAATTTTCCCACGCTTTGTGAATCCTGTATCCCAAACTACTGATCAGCTCGCATATGTTCATAAGACTCTTTTAGGTGTCGAGAATCACCTGCTGAAGTTTCTCCACATAGGTAACATTCACCCTGTGTATATCAAGGTAACTAAGAACGTTCGATCGCTTTGTTACCCATTACCTTCGAACATCGATATGTCACCTAAGACGTGTCTGGTATTAGCGCATTTTGCAAAGAAAGTATCAGGTGCATTTTGCGTCTCTATTAGGCATTTGAACTAGCGCCCTTTAAGGCGATTGTCCAAGGAATGAAACAGATGATAATTGGACGGAGCAATGTCTGGGAACTATGGTGGATGCATTAGTGTTTTCCATCCAAGAATGATGCCAGGGGTCATCCCTCCTATCTAGGGCTTAGCGTTGTCCTGTAATAGGAGGACCCCTTCGCAAATCAGAAGTGCTGGCTCCGGAGCTTTGAGTTTTGCTTGAACACAAGTCAACTGCTGTCAGTACACGGTTGCATTGAGCTCTGAGCAGCTGGTAGCAGTTCCCGATGGAGGATAACGCTAGCATCCACCAAACACACAGGACAACCTTTTTGTGGTGGAGTGCTGGTTTCGGCTGTTTAGGTACCGGTTCCTGTGCTATCCAATACAGGGCGATAGTATGCTAACCAATGATGAGGGCGCCGTGGAGCTTCGCACAGGACCGACTTCTCATCACATGTCAACAACCTGTCCACAAATGGGCCGTTCCTCAGACGAGACTGCAAAGAAACATAGGTATTAGTTCGCGTTGCCATCTGGCCCGAAGTCAAATCATGTGGAACTCATCGACCCAACTTGTAGTGCTTCCCAAATTGATGTAGGTGCGGCCGAATCGTTTCTCCTCTCAGATTGAATTGTAGTCCCAGTTCCTCATATGTCTGGCCACTGTTCACCTCAATTGTTGCCTGAAGATCTTCATTTTGTACATGTGTTGGTCTTCCTGCACTTGGTGCGTCTTCGGATGTTATATCAACGTCCTTAACCTTGTTAAACCACGCTGCACTATCCGTATTGTCATGACACCCGCACCAAGATCATGGCACATCTTCCGTCCCGCTGCAGCGGCGTTTGGCACCAATTTCAAGTCGTACAGCACACACGCCCTTGTGGTGCTCTGTATGGGTCCCATGTTGACTCTGTCCTTACGCAAGTTCACGGTGTAACTTAACTGCCACAACCAAGTAGTATGTCAGATATACCTCACCAACAACTGACCACCTTATCTCCATTCATATTCAACTCACGGAGTGAGGGCCAATTGAATACAGACCCCTACAAATAGCGCCAAAACATGTATACTTAAAATAACTGTATATTAAGAAGGAAATCTCCATTGATAAATATCTTTTCAGATAAACTAAAACTTATCTACAACGTAATTTACTTTTATTTTTAGACAGTTACTTCAGAAAACTCTTCACTTTCCTTTACTAACACCGTGGATTATTATTTCAAAAGGTGAAAATGCATTTTGTTTCCAGATTCTTCTGGATATCAGTGCTGATAGTATTTGCAGTCCTTGGAGGTATGACATTACACTCGTTATGGGTAAAATTCAGCGAGAGCCCTTTGATATTCATTGAAAAGAGAAGCATGGTTTCCAGAAATTTTACTTCTCCAGCTTTCGCAATATGTAACGTTGTCACCTACATAAATAAACTACCGTAAGTGTTCGTTTTATTGCAATATATATATGCAATATAGTATATAGTCTTATTAAATTACTTTTGAATATGTACACAATTTCATCGATCATTTTAGAAACACGCCGATGTGTCTGGGAATTGAGCTTAGTTACCTTATTAATAAACGTGAATTATCTACCATGATTTCAAGCGACAGTCTCGAAACAGCTATTATTTTTACAGCTTAATAGAATCCATCTTAACTTTTCCATCAAATTTTATGTATAATTTTCTCTTGTTGCAAATCGGAAATTATGCAACTCTATTTGCAGTCGTAAGAACTGTCTTAATAATAGTTCATATAACGACGGAATTTAAATACCTTATTTCGGCAAATATCCAATTTAAATCTGTCAGTTATTTCAGAAACACCTCAAATGTAGTGACATACTTGTAAATTGCTAATTAAATTAAACTTCAAACTTTGATTCTTTTATGTAATTTATTCAATTCCTTATTCAATCAAATGTTAAGGGGTCAGACTACTAAAATTACCAAAGCCAACCATTTTTCTTTTGCCCGTTTTTCCTAAGTGAGAAGAGGTAATGAAATGTAACTTAATACAATAATAGATAATGTTATTCTGCTCGCGAAAATACAATTCGGAAGAATCATTGTTGCTATCCATTGAAATTACAGTGTGCCCAGAATATGAATTACCCAAAAATATATTTTAAGGCAGATACTAGAAAAATGAACTCAAGGGTAATTGATGACTTCTGATATTGTCTTGGTTTCTTGTTAACTACTTTTTAAATAATATTTGTATTTCATTTAAATAAACAGTAAAGATAAAAACATTTCTACTAAACAATACAAAATAAATATAAATATTATTTGAAAAGTAGTTAACAAGAAACTTAAACAACATGATATGTCATGATTACCGTTGAGTTCAATTTTCTAGTCGCTACCTTAACTTAAATTTTGGAGGAAATATTACTCTAGCAACACTGTAATTTCTTTTGTTAAACGGCAACTCTTATTGTATTGCTAAAACTCACTCCAAAGATTGACATACACATTTTCAACCACAAGTTTTCACATTGATTTCTCGGAGAGTTATGTTGAGGCAAATCCTTTTTGTAAATTCTATGATCCAGTGGAGACAGCTGAATACACAGCTTGCATGTCAATTCGCATTGCATCTGTTCTACTGGAAGTATTGTTGTGATAATTCCAGCAAAGATTAACACACATATCTATGTTCGTGAAACACGAACCAACTCAGTACGTCTCGACCCGATTCAGCACCAGTAAGCTCGGATGATTCCGCAGTGACTTGGTTCACACCGATCCAAAAATGAAAAGAACTTTATTTTTCTCCAAGACATATGATGATTAAGTCTCGTAGCAATCATATAGCTTGTAGGTAAATAGTAGTACAATAATTTGCACATAAGCTTCACTGTAGCTCACATCTTTTAGTATCAGCTGACTGTCGTTACAACGGATGTACTAATAAGTTTAGGTTCAAAAAGTAAATCAATGTAACTACCATAACAAAAAATGTGATACTATCAGTGGGAATTCAAAAAAATTTTAAAAAATGATTTAAGGCTATTTGTCCTCTGTTCAATTTCCATGTATCAATTTCCAATTGATATTGCTGGTATGAATATTATATAAATTCCCCTATTTTACAAATTCCTTTATTCGCTATTAATGAATGGCATATTTTATATACGGATTCCTTTGAATTTAATTATATGTAAAGACGTATGACCAGTAACAAAGCTTACTACTTGGGAAGAAGGTTTCTATTTTATATTAAGTTTAGAGTCATTTAAAACAGTGAGACTTCGAGAGACATGAATCTACAGCTAAACGCGGATTTGAATCATATTAGCTCCTGCCAGGAACCAAACCCTGGTCTCCCACTTCAAAGGTACGTACCTTAATCGTTTAGACCGGAGACTATTGCGGAGAAGAAAATAATATCCGATGTTAAAAACATAAATTTTAAGCACAGCAGAACATAAGGTGTTGTCGTATTATTTCGTTATGTGTGTTCAGTTTCCTACAGATAAATGGCGAACTATTTCTGATCATTCGCACTACTACTCTTTTCTTGGTACCTAACATAAGTCACGGAAATGAAAACGATAAAAATTTCAATTATAAATAATGAAAAACGTATTACTTTTCCAGTCAGAACAAGTGTAAGTCTTTAAATACTTGACGGCATTCTTGCTCCATTGAATAAAAACAGTCAAACACAATTACGAAAAAAAGACCATTGGTAAATTTGTGATTGCCTTCTACATTTCATATGTTCGTAATTTGCTAATTCAGAAATTATGAATGTATTATGTATTACTTAATTAAAACAAAAACATAGATTTACTATGCTAGTAATATTAGTTTGTAAATAAACCCAATATTTTCTTACATCACATGAGGCACGCTAAAAATTTAGAACACGTAATAATTTTCTACACAATTTTATATTACATATTTTTACGGACGTGTCCAGTAGGTTTAGATGCCCAAATCCAGCATAGTTCAGTAATTGTACTTCAGAGATATACATTTTAACTGAACTGATATTTAAAGAGATACCATATAAGAAGTATATTCCAACTTCTCACATTGCCAAAGGCCTAACTCTAATCATACCATTTATATATATATATATATATATATATATATATATATATATATATATATATATATATATATATATATATATATATATATATATATAAATGGGAAATTACAAGTAGATGTCTTTTGAAGTGAAGACGCAACATGTTAACTTTCAGGAAAATGTAACGAATTTCTGGGCAGATGATACGTTATTTCATACATGCTAACAAAGTCCAATGGTAGTACATTAACTTTACCCTTCAACTGTACTAAATTTGGCACTTTTCTACAATTTTAATTACATTAATAACCAACCTATTCATATATACGCATTAAACATGTAACAAGTACATTTTTATTCAGTTCGATGGGTCTTCATAATTTCTTTAAAATATGAATTAGAACTGTAGAAAACGCTAGCATGTATTCTTCCCATGCAAGCCAATATATTATTTTCATAGAAGTACAATTTCTCTGAATAAGTAGTATTCCACTGCGTAGCAATTTCATAGTCAAGCACCCCATCAGCACCTTCTTTTGATCAATAAATAAACGATAAATCGGTTTGGGATAAATAGATGGTTTATTTTCAGTAAAGTATTTTACAAAAGATTTAACAAAACATTTTAACAAAAAAGGCTCTTGAGTCTTTCATCTGTAATGTAAATGGTTATTCCTTTATTTCAAAAAAGCTAGCTCACGAAAGCTCTTTAACAGTAGTTCGTAATCAAAAACCAATACCTTGAAAATGGTTGGATCATACTTAAAGGTAACCTTTGTATCATGTTCTTTGCTCTCTTCTATATCTTTGAGAACATGAATCACTATATCTTTCGATAATTTAATAGAATAAATGTTCCTACTCAGACACTTCAACATCATATTTCTCGGAAAAGGTATTCGGAGAGAAACCTAAGCCGCGCAATCCTCCTGAAAGCTTGTAAGTTCTCTTATTAAATTTACCAGCTCGTGAAAAGTTGTCATAACTACTTCAATTGCGATTTTTGATACTTTAATATGACGTGCAACAAGAATTCATCGTCCATTATCTTGACCATTATCAAGTTATCCTCATGGATGAAAATAGAAATTTCACTTCAATAGCCAGCTAAAGCTTCATGAACGCTTCTCAAGAGTGGGACCTACATAAATGAGGTAGTACATAAAAATGTGAAGATATGGAAATATATAATTGGAAAATGACTTATCTACATTCTTATATTTAGCAAATTGTACTATTTTACATGCTACTTTAAAGAAATGTACGAATGCATTAGAATTATCCCTTCTATATAACCTGTTATTTCATTCACATGTTTAGTTAAATGCAAGTTTGAATATATTATAAAGTCAACACTGCAATACAAACATTTAATAAAGATTGCAATTTTTCATATTTCGAATGATTTTGTAAACAACTAGGAGCATTCATATAACATGAAACTAGATTTAACACTTATAAATACTATCACAGTTAGAGTTAAATAAGGATAATGTAACGAGAGTGTGCGGTTATGTTGTTAAGATCATCACTTTCTCCTCTAACACATAGTGAACTATAAATTTTTCGAAACCATCACTGTACTTTTTCGAACAATGATTTAAGTAGTATTTCTCTGTATTTATATCACTTTTGCAAGTGGTAGTAGATCGACTTTGTATACAAACTATATCCACGTCTCGTTGAAAAGCTTATTGATTCATTTTGTTTGTCAAGAGAGAAATTACAAAAGTGCTGATTTTGTAAGTTTTCTATTATTTATTAGGAGCATTATATTTTATTGAAAAACATGTGTCACATTAAAATGGAAGAAGACTTAAGTGAATCGCGATTTGCTTACCATTAATAACTACAGAGAGGAGGTCAACATTATATATTAAATATTATACCTACCTATATGAAGGGTAGATTCCAAAAGAGCCTAAGTCAATTGTTGTCAATTTTAAGATATCAGCATCTCCGTATATTGAACAAGGTTTCATTCCAAAACTCCATAAATCAAATTGTAGGCAAAAGTAAACAGCCTTGTTTTCCAACATGTCGTAAGGCAACAGTATTCTCCACCAAACCGGTCTAAGTCTGTTGTCACAGGGAACGTTCTCTTCAAAACCAGTCTAAAACAGTCGTCAACCTCGTCTACAATATTTTACTTATTTATCTTCAAAGTTAAGTATTCATGTGTGAGAACAAGAATTTTGCACCTAACTTGGGAGTATAGGCATGTATTTCAGGCAAGAGGTGTTTTATGAGTCAGTCAAGGAATGTAGGCGTAAAGAACCTGGCAACACAATTAATCAGCCAACTAAGTAAATGACAGTGAACGTATCTGTACTGTGTGTGCTCTTTATGTGAAAGTTACCGCTTAAACATGAGCGAAATATGTAATTAGGACAACTTTTCAATAGTCATTGGTGACTCAAAAAGCACTGGTATTGGGAAACGACCTAAAAGTGAGAATATGTTGGTGGCAGTGCTTTCAAAAACTTGTTATGTCAATTGCGTTAGGTACTATTGGCGCAAACCCATGCCTAAAACAGTTATAAAACTCTTGCTATAGAATAGTATCGCATTTGTGTAACTTAAAGAAGGCAATTATAATTTTCTTTCCTGTATATTATTTTTCTTTCACAAAAATAGAGCCATGGTTATCACACACAAAAATATCATCTGCTTTTTATTTTTATTTTTATTTTTGACTTAGGCTGTTTTGGAATTGAGCTCTTCAATTTATTACTATACAGCAGTGATGTATATTTTAACTGATTAAAAGCAACAGTTAAAGTCGACGATTATACATAGAATTATTCACTAACTAATTGTTGATTCCTCTCTAAAGTTAAATTAATATTTATAGCCAATTTGGCATCTATACTGCTAATCCTTGTTTTGTTTCAGACCATGTGAAACGTTGATAATAAAGTGCGAAATAAACAGCAAACCAGTAGATTGCTGTTCTTATGTCGATGTACAAGAGAAAATTGGTGATCCATGCTACATTTTCAATTCTCCTATGACCAGGTAAATAATTTAATCTAATGCATTAACAATTAGAAATATAATGTACCTCATCAGCTATTGTATGGTTCAACCATTACTAGTATCATTAAAGTATTCCGATTTTAATTTTTTATGTTCTGAAATTTTGTATAACCAACATGTTTGGATATGTAATTGAAGACAATGAAATGAAAAATCTGCCAGCAACTTAGAATAACACAAGTTTCCATGATTTAGATTTGTTAAGAGGTTGACTGCCTCTGTGTAACACTCTGTTGGCTGCCATTGTGTGTAACACTCTGTTGGGCTAAGTAATAAAATTTAGAAAATGAATCAACATGGTATGTTCAGTTTGACGGAATTGCTATAAGCTCCCGTTGCTTTCTAGGGCCAGCTACGAGTATCCAGGCTACGATTATAACATTCTGCAGTCAAAAGATCATTTTACCATGTTAACAAGTGATAACTGAAACCCATATACGGATATCGCGACTTGAAACAGCTTGTGAGTTGAGACAAAAAAAGTGGGTATCATGGCCTCCTAAATGACACTACTTAAGACCAGATTTTCGGTCTCATGGCAGTCAACCTGTTTTAAGCTTTCTCTTAATTTTTTTTCCTCTTATATGAATTTGAATCTGTGATCTGTCAAAGTAAACTAAATAAAATAAATTACTAAGAGTATTTGGGCTTTCTTTAGTTGAAGATGCATATACAACTGCATATTTTTAACTATACATTTTCAAAAGTACAATACAACGCATGCAGTGTAAAAAACGAATTAGATCCTATTTCCATCGAAAAAGGAAGTTCGAAACAAATATTTGTTTTCCGTGTATAGCCGATGTGTTTGGTATCTCATGTGTGACTATTTTATTATCAATTTCTTCCTTTCTTTTTCTCTTTTACACAACATACGAACTCAATATTGTTTAACAAATGCTCATGCATCTAAATCGTACAGTTGCAGTCACAAAAAGTGGGACTCTCTTTCAGAGACTAAGTGCAAAGAAATGGCCCTACATCTTTACGAATTTCCTTAATGTGTGGGCTCTTGTCCTTCATTTTTGCCCAAATGTGTGGTAGAAATTGAACAAAACTATTGCAATACTTATATGATAATTTCGTAAATAAACAAAATAAATACAGTACAGAAATGTACGGTAATGTTAAGTCGCAAATGTGATGCATTGTTAAATATTTAACCTAGAAGGATTAAATAAGTAAAAGTAGAAGGGGAAGTGTCGTACTACATACTGTAACGGATGAACGATATACATATAATCTTTAAATAGCCACCACTACCCACAGTCCTGCGAGAACGGACGTCACCCCACTTCCCCCTTTAGAATATAAGAATTTTAAAAGGAGAGAGAAAGAAGAATTCCACTCCCCTACGGCTGAGAATAATGACGACGTGAAGAGTGAGGTTCAATACTGGAAAAGGCTGTAAATGTAAAACGTTTTCTAACAAAATGGAAAATTTTATTATAACAAATCCGAAACGTGATATATAAATATAAATATAGAAAACATTCAACAAATTTAACAAGTAATAATAGCATTAATCGAAATCTCCGTTAGCAAGCAACATTTTTCCAAAAGGATTTTTTTTCAAGTGACAAAAGTTTGTGAAATAAATATTATAACCAATCGTAAATCCAAATATAGAATTTAGAAACCTATACAATAATTTCATCAAAAACGTATGGAACTCGAAGTTACTGCAAAGTGTCTTTCATTGGAATGAAAATGGGGGAAGAAAAGATTTCTAAAATATGGGTCAATATGCATGAATTATGAGCAACAGCTCAACTGTAATTCTATAGATTCATTTTTTCTTTCATTTTCAAAACGGACCTAAGACATATATCATTCATTTAAAAGTCTCTATTGGCCTGAACATTTCTGTAATTGCAATATATTCTACTTCCTGACTAGTAATTTTAAAACTGGTTTATCAAGGAAAACAAGAATCAACATGTTTTAACTAAAGGCATAACTCTGCCTACACAAAACCATTTACATTAACTGTTCGGTTAACTATTTTTCCTTTTCTTTCTTTTTCCTTTCGCAATATTTGTTAGAAATAAATGCTTCCAAATATACTGAATAATAATGATATCTTCTGAATAATAACCATAGTCAGGATCAGTAATAGTTCTCAAAAGAAGTTAATTAAACTATACGATTATACGGAAAGAATATAATTTAACGACCCATTCTTCATTCAAAGGACCTAACACTCTTACCTCATTTTATACACTGCCAAAAGCTCCCGGCTTAGAGCGAGAACCTCGAGTTGCAACGTGACGTCATCCCAAACGCCACGACTCGCGCAATCCAACCGAAGGTTATGCAGTGCTTCGAACTCCAAGAGAAATAACCAACTTAACACTAAGCTGGAGTTTCATCTCACAAAATTTTCCTTTACAAATTTTTCATTTTATTATGAAACTTGGATGGGTTACCAATTCCTTACATAACATACACAAAGGATGATGATGAGGTATTTACAGAATGAAAAGGTTGACCTCTCACTTTCTCGGACGAGGCATTCCTGCAGGAATAAAAAACATACAACACACAAAAATTTGTTCGAACAAACATCCTAAAATATATATATAAGTACAATATTAATAATTTATTTAACTTCAATTCTCACATCAAATCATTTTTTTCTGTGTTACCTTATGGGTTAGGTTGATTAACTTGTCTCGGTGGAAAATATTTCTCACAAAAACGAACATGGCTTTTTTTATGAACATATGGTCTTTCAATATTTTCTAGCTAAACTGTATTTGGTGTAGATATAGAAATAAGGCGGTATGGGCCTTGCCACTGAGGGGCGATCTTTGGATTGAAATGTTTCTCTGCTGAAATTTTCATGAACCTTTTAACCAATACTAAATCATCAATGTTTAAATTAACAGGACTATGTTTTTGACTCTAAACTTTCGCACTATGTTTCCAAGCGCGTTCAATGTTATTATTTATATTGACTAATTTTTGCTCTTTATCCTGGTCATCGTCTAGAAGATCTAAATCTATCAACCAATTGACATCTAATGGATGATAAAATTTCCGTCCCATATAAAGTTCACACGGACTAGTCCCAGTAGTTTCATTCATACTTATGTTAATAGTAAAAGCAATTTTAGATAGTAATTGGGCCCAATTCTGTTGAGACATATCAACATAAATACGAATTAAATTTTTAACCGATCTCACCGTACGTTCGGCTCTATTCGATTGAGGGTTATATGGGGAGAATTTTACACTCTGTATACCATAGCTATACAAGAATTTCAAGAAGTAATCACTCACAAAATAAGAAGCGCCATCATTTAGGACTTTACCAGGAAAGCCGTATCGAAGAAATAATTCCTGTAACTTATTACAGATGATTTTTGAGGTTAGTCGTCTTAAAGGTTCTAAAAAGACAAAACGACTATAGGCGTCAGGGACAATTAAAATATATTCAAATCCAGAACTACTATTCAATTTCCCCGCAATATCAATAAACCAAGTATAATTTGGGTGCATTACCTTTTTTGTAAAATATTGACCCATAGATTTCGATTAGAATCTTTACAGGTTTGGCACAAATGACAAGATTGTATAAAATTCTTAATGTCAGAATACAAATTAGGCCAGGTATACTTTTGTAATGTACCATTACAGTTGAAAGTAATGGCAACTTTTTTTACGCACCCTGTACCTAGTATTTTTTTTTCGATTTCGGTTTAGTTACACAATTTATTTACTCTCTTTACTTCGAATTAAATATAATGAATCGAAAGGTTTCATTAGTAACCATATTCCCACTGAATAATATATTTTATTTATATTTTGATTAATTGTAAATCCCATTTTTGCATATACAAGTCGAATAGTTACAAGGTTTACCATTCTGACGTCATACCGAAACATAGTTCCGTCATTGGATATAAATTTTCTTAATTTCAGACCAATGTAGAATTTAGTCAGGTACCTAATCTTTCCCTCACCCCCTCTCACTAGTCCATAGTCATTTTCAGATCCGGTTATATCTGGATTTGCCAAATTTCTATTTGTTTTGTAATTTCCGCGGCTAAAGTTTTCGTTCTGATTGGAGGAATTCTCCTACCTCTGGCCTTTTCGGCGCAATGTTATCATAATAATCAAAGACGATTCTACGAGCACAGCCGTGGACAGCGTCTCCTCTATATTTGCTGGTAAGGACTTAAAGTTTTAGTGAAAATCCATTAAAAATCAGATTAAATGCCGTAGTAAACGCCATAAGATGATATAGGAGCCTGTAAACATATACTTTAACTGAAAGAACTGCAAAACCAAGGAGAAATAACAAATTCCGGATTTCTGTTTACTCGGAAGCCATGTTTGCTGCCCAGCTAGAATAGACAGAGTAAAATAGTGACTTTACTTTTTTTCTTTCAAACCATAGATTCAGTTAGGGATTAGGGAAATTACGACCTGTTTAGTGCATGTTGTTCGTGTATTAGGTAGATGTGATTTTTTTTATTTTACAGTAAGTGTATGTACGTAGTAGGTTTGATAGTTGTAATGTAAATAATCATAATGGCAGCTTAAGCTAGCGTAAAAGGGCTCCTATCCCCTTTTCCGAATTGAACCAGTTCTAGCGGGGGAATGGGTTAGTTATTGTTTGTTTTAGGGCCTTTTCCCCTTTCAGGGGAAGGGTCCCTTAATAAATCTCGTTAAGGTGCCCCCAGGGCATCAATCTTTAGCAATCATTATGTAAACAATTGGCCAGGTCAATTGAACCTAGGGTTACCTTTCTCATTTTGCCCCCTAAAAGTTTAATAGAGCCAACTCTATATACCAGAAAGGAGTACTTTTCTTCAATATGCATGTAATTCAATGGTGTTTGTTTAGTTAGTAGTATTTATGTGTAGTATTTATAGCGGTGTGTAGTTCGTAGTTCTGTCTGAGTGTGTGAATTTTCGGTTAGGACAGTGTATAAATATGCGTTAATTTAGTACCATTTGTCTAACTCGAAGTATACTAAACGAGAGTAAATATTAGATTTCTGATTCATAAGTACAAGTATATATTTCAGTACACGGTAAATTATGCCTCCACTACAGCGCCATAGTGCCCGTTTTCGGTAGTCAGTTGTTTGTTGACATTACGTCATTGCACGAGTTAGTGATTTAGTTTGTTTGATTTTGGCCATTTATTCTTACATTACATCCCGTGGACATGGTTTTCGGTTCAGATGAGTATACCTTCATATAAGATAGCATGAGATCTTACTGTACTGAAAATTTCAGCTTGCTAGGTCCAGTAGTAATTGAAATATCCACTGAAATAAAGAATACCTATTTTCTTAATAGAAGTAAAGCCCATATGCTGTTACTGTTTGTTTCAAAATGTAGTATTAAATTCTCTTTTCCTGTGGCTGTAGAAAAATTCCATTGTTGCTTTAGTTTTATCAACAAATCAGAAATAGATTAATCGTTGACAATTTAACTTTCAGTGAATACACGTATGATTTTTTTTTAAACTGCGAAGTAAATACAATTTGGGTGCTTCGAAACAAAGAGTACGTGGTTCGATGAATGTTATCGTGTAGTAGTTTGAGCGTGATAGATTGTGATAATTATATATTTATTAGTGTGTAATATAAATATGTGTATGGCCTGCGTGTAAAATGTATGAAATAGGGTTTCTATAAAATATTACTTCGCGCGAAAATTAGTAGATAATGAATGAATGTAACGATATAATAATAATACGATTATAATGTGAAGTGAATGAGATGATATGACACCTATATTTAAATGGATAGGCCTAGTGTATGTTATATAGTGAAAATATGAATACGTTTACTAAAAAAAATCTCTCGCGTTTTGACTTCTACACCAGTACATTAATCCAACCGAGTTTGCTACTTGGATAGTAAATTGTAGTTGGAAATTGTGTGTTGCTTCGCATTTAAGTACCTCATAATAACAGCCCCGGATCTTAAGCCTTTCATCAGATAGGGTAGCATCATGTGGGAATTACTCCTAAAGGTTGACAGAAATGATAATTAAGAAAACTAACTGCTATATTCTGTGATCTTCGAAAAGTACAGGTTCGGCCATTTGTACCTTTAACATTCATTGCCTCTCCGAGATTTTTTTTTCTTCGTTGCTTACCTTATTTATTTATTATGCAGTGCTCATATAACTCAGTTCGGACTATCCGATTAAATCAACTGCTACTAAATTAATATTTATGTCATTTCCGTACCCGGGCATCGTCCCCTTCCCCCTTGAATATTTTCGTTTTCTTTTCTCAGTTTTCAAACTAGATAGTGATGGAAATTAATCGATGCCTCAGAATTTAGCGCATTCTGCGAAGGGGAGCTATCGGTGATGTTTGGTCATTGAAATCACCGATCCAAAATTCAGTTTATTTATTTTTTTTATTTTGGCAAATCACTAATTAGGGATATCTTAGCTATTACTTTTACTCTAGTTTATTTACTGTCCTTGAACCTTCTTAGTTCTTCTGAGGGGTCGAATGTTTTTTTTTCTTACTTAGAGATTTCAAAATTGGGGACGCAGTTACCTGGTCCCTTCCCCCTCTCCTTTTATCCTGCTGGTCTGGGCCGGATACGGGGATCGGATTTCAATCTTACAAGCAAATTCTTGTGGGATTGGGATCTGATGGACACATAACTTGCATCCTTGGCAGCAGGACCTCCCTCCTAGTTTACGTATTTAAGTAAACCACCCTCTTTCGGCATATGTGAATATTTTTGGCTAGGAGTTGTTATATATTTAAATTCGATCACTCTTCTGTGTAGTGAGTAGTACTTTAATCTTTCTTCTTTCGTTGGCGCCGCTTTCTCTCTCTTGTCTCTTCCTTCTTACTTCGAGATTTTTTTTAAATTTCAACCTTCCCCCCCCCCCGGTTTTTGAAACTCATGAAAACATACAATATTCATATCACTTATTTCGATCGTATGTACTAACTGAGACATCGAGGGATGCAATTCGTGGAGGTATTGCAGCACAACTCAGGACCATTTTCGCGATATTCAATCCACCACGGGAGAAACTGACGAGAAGGTACACTATGATTTCAGATTTCTAGAAACTTATTTGTTATTCATTGATGGTACAAATTATACCCATTGACGACTGATTTCTGGTTTTCTTTCTATTGATTGGTCATATAGTGTGTATGTATTAGTAGTTTGGGCCCACTAGTTTCGAATAACATTGATTTTTTTTCTTTCTCTGTATATACATCTATATATATGTACTTACATAGTTTGAAAAGTTACGTGCCTGCTCTATTTGTTATATTTCCACCTCTTATGTCAACTTATTAAATAACACCAATTATTTCTTTATACGCGGATCTTTAGTAAATTGAGAATGATTATTGATTATCGGGTTTACATATAAAGTACAATGTTGCAACCTTATGAGGGAAAAAGTGAATTTTTATAGTCAGGGTTTTTGTTTTGTCTTTGAGCCAATAAAATATGAATACTTATCGAATATAAATAGGTTATGTAGAATTTAAATGTCGACGAAATATTAAGATGGATATTAAAGTGAAATTTATTATATTGAGTAATATGAATATATATATATATATATGCGAGTATGTATGTAAAGGGCTCGGTATTTACCCTGGTTGTTTTAGGTTGCCATAGGCTTTTGACACCCGATATTGACCAACTATTTGTGATATACAGTATTACCGCGTAAATTGTAATAAATTGTATTTTGTTGAGTTGTTATTGATGTTTGTGACTATTAAAGTTGAATATCATGTTAAATACTGCATGTAAATAAAACAAGTAGCAGGTCGTAAGAAAAGTAAAAATAACCCTAATCCTTATCCAAATTTATTTTGCGAGATCATAGTGAAATTAGTAAGCTACGAAACCGTGTGCCCCACCAACGAATCCTCCTATCAGTAAACTATGAAACAAATCCTTCCCCTACGATCGGAAACCTAACTATTCAGTGACTAGAATCTTTTGACTACACGATCTATACTAGGAAAAAAAATTAGTGATCTTAAATTCAATGAACTGAAATTTGGTCAATAATTTAGTAATGTGAATACAGGAATATGGAAATATGTTCCCAATGTTTGGGACTGGACTCGATATTTTAAATCTAAATAAACTTTGAAATTTTATAACAAGTGCGTCAAGTGACGAAATAAAAAATATATATGTGATATGAAGCAACTATTTGTCTATAGTTAAAACAAAAACGATTAAATACTCTCATGGACAATAATCATAGTGAAAAAAGAGAGTTGAAAAAGGAGTTATTATCGACGTGAGAACAAAGACTCATAAAATTGTCGAAATGTTTCCTCTTGGGACAGAGACTCAATAAAATGCTACTAAAGTGTTTTTTTTAAAGAATGATTAACCAATTATATTTTTCTTTCTTTTTTCCGCAATGATATGTATTCATTGCACTGACTCTTAAATAAATTGACCTTTGAATTTTTTTTTTTGTCCCTTTATTTATTTTTATTTTTGTCTTTCATCTTTTGTCGAAATTTTTTTTATGTAATCCAACTTTTAATATCTCTAGAAAGAGAAATGTGTTATTTGATCTTGTTGAAAGTAGCTTATTTCTGTGCATGCTTATGAAACATTCTTTTCATGTATTAAATTTTTCCTGTTATGTCAAACTAAGTTTTCTTTTATTGAAATGTAATAAATGTCTATAGAAATGTAGTTAGGTTAGTTTAATTCAACTAAATACAACCTGAAGTATACATTGTCCTGTATGAATGTGTGTGTGAGTGAAATGTAGGTTTAGTATTAAGTGCACCAATTATTTTGACATATATGTGTGACTTATTATAATTAATGGTAGTTGGCAATTAAAGTCATTGAATTCTTCGTCGTTTTGTTTTTCAAATATTGGATATTAGTCTAGAACTTCTGGAAATATTGAATAAACGGTTAAATTAAACTTTCTCATCTATCTCAGAGCTAGACTGGGATAATTCGGTAGTTTGGGTTAAATGGATCTAGGTCTGGGATGTATGGGTTAACATGTGTCTACCTTTGATCACCTTAATACCAAACATTCACCCAATAGCTATTGGAAATGATCCCAATTCGATAATTATTCACTTTTTCTTTACCATATTTCTCAAAATATCCAGTAACAGTTTCCTCTTTATCACCTTCTTACTTTACCTCTTTTCTCTTCTATCTTCCTTTTCCTTTCTTCATCTTCTTCTTCTATTTTTAATAAAACTGAAAAGGGGGTCGTGACTGGGAATTCTATATGTAATAAACACGGTCATGTATTTATTTGATTTTATTTTCTTTAGAAGTCCGATAAAAAGTTTTCTCATTTCGATCGAACCTAGTATGTTCGAAATTAAGAAATGGATATTATATTCCAATATAATTAGACATAAGCTGATAGCTTCATGAATATCCCCACCAGGGGTGAAGGGTTCCCACTCACGACTTATTCCATGCATCTCATTTGTTACAGAGCTTTCTTTCTTTTCTTCTTTCTTGCCCTTTATCAGTTTTAGATTGGAAAACGTGACAGGATTCGTTGTTATGGAAACGGTGGTTTCTATGGCAACGGCCCTTTTTCACTTTTCAGCGACCTTAGCAATGGTTTTTCGATATCCCATATGCCCACCATGAATTATTGGACAATGAGAATACTCAATAATCGACTGAATTAAAGAATTAGGTATTACAATTCTAAATCCATTATTCCTTTTACCTTTAGTCTTTTTAAACAAAATCTTATTTCTTAATACATACGGAGGAACTTCTTCCTTTCGCTCTAACCTATTGATCATCTCTCTTAATTCAGGATCCTTCCTCTGGTGATCTGTAAGAGGCAAATTAAACACAGGATTTTGCCAAAAATTAATGAAAGACAAATTTACTGTTTTATTATGATCTTTTATGACTTCCATTGTATTATCGTCTTTTGTATAAAATTCTAGATGGTTTCCAACCCTTGAAAGGAAATCGGCTATACTATTTATTTTTGATCTTACATGGACTATACGAAATTTAAACCTCGATATTTTCTCTAACATAGTTCCATACCTCCTTTGTCTTTTATGGTTATTAAGTAACCAAGTTAAACTCTTACTATCAGTATATACTACAAAGGAATTTGCCATGTAATACTCAATTTTTTTCAAAGATAAATAAAGAGCCTTAAGTTCTAATTCATATATATTTTTACTCCAATCAGATTGTGGAATTGCCTGACTAAACATAGATACAGGTCTAAGATTCCCTTCCGAATCATATTGGCGGAGAACCCCACAAAAATGACGCAAAGAGCTATCACAATGTATAACGAAGTTGGAATTCATATCTGGGACTTTCAAAATGACCTGACTACAAAAGGCATCCTTTAATTTTTGAAGGGCTTCATCATGAGCTTTAGTCCATTTAAAAGGCTTTTTACAGATCTTAATTCTTGAAGGGGAGCAATTAACTCTGAATACCCATAAATAAATTTTGAATAGAATGAGAAAAATGAACATATTCTGTGCAATCCTTTTCTGTTCTTTGGTTTTGGTATCTCCTGGATAGCTTTAATTCTCTCAGGGTCTATTGATATGTTGCCATTTTCAAAACGAAACCCTAAATACTTCATACTAGTTTGAAATAGACAGGACTTCTTTTCTGAAATAGTAATTCCCCAATTTCTTAGTCGAGATAATACCTCCTATAATAGAGCTTTATGACTCTCAATATCTTTGCTAAATAAAATTATGTCATCAAAATATATCTCTAAATTCTTACCAATTAACCCTTCAAAGACTTTTGACATCAAATTAATTAAAACAAAACTTGATAACACTAAACACATTGGTATCGATTGATAATTGCTCCACTGCTACTTGAATGTCCCCAAAACATACCACTGTCCATTGTCTTTTCTTGCATAAAAACATAAGGAACAGTTTATTGAAAAATCAATTGAAGTCAGCAGAGTAAAATCCAACATGTTGCAAACATTATGCTGTTTTTCGTATAACATGTGATTCATTCTGTTCGTATTTAAACACGAGCTTGTGAGGCAACTATGTTTCAGAAAACAAAATAAAATTACATTTACATCAGTATTAAACCTAGCCGAAGTTACACTAACGCTTTATAAAATCCTGCTGTTAGTACGAGTTAATTTTCGTTCAATATATAACCTCTATTTTAACACATTTATTCAGACGTAACCGATAAACATTTCTGTAAGTTATTCTCTCTAAACTCCCTCAACAAACAACTCTGAAATTTGTACATAAAATGAACGTAGGAACACGATTAGAAGAATCTTAAAAATTGTGATTCTTTACGAAATATATAATAATTCGTTTGTTACATCTATCTCTGGTCGGTGAGGTCCCTGGAATTTGAAAGTGGACAAACACGATAAGTGTTATCCGAGTTCTATGGTTTCCTTCTACTTTCTTCATTCTATCATCTCTTCCATTTCATTATCACTGCATCTTAAGTCCTCGGTGCATTATTGGTTGACATTCAACTAAAAATATTTTATTTTTAAATGAAAAAAGTTATTTTAAGCTACATTTCATGTCAAGTTTACCTTTTGACAGGGAGAAGGAACATCAAAATATTTAAACGCCATCTTCTCCGACAGACAGATTGCTCGCGGAGGTCCTCTTGCATGACTTGCTCCATCACCTGACCTCAATCCCTTGGACTTCTAATTGTGGGACACGTGAAAAGTCTCGTGTATGAAGAGCACGTTCTTGATCTTCAAACGCTTCAGCAACGTATCCGTACAACCTTTGACGTACTTCGAGTGCAACATGTTCGATTGGAGCAGGTTCGGCAATCTATGATGCGACGAGTTGCTGCATGCATTGACGCGCAGGAAGGGCACTTCCAACATCTCCTGTGAAATTTCCAGACGAAAGATAAACCCTGTCACATGCAATATGGTATTGCAAGAATAAAAGTTCACATATTCTTGTACTATACGAATGGTAAAACGGCATTCTTTGGAACTAGATAGTTCTTTATATGCATAAATTTGTTTCTCTTTTACTCTACTGCAGCTTCCCCTAATTTTCTCTGCTACACAACGCGAATATGGAACGGTATCTCTCCAAGGCCTAGGTCGTTACCTTATCTCCCGTCTCCCCGCACGTTATGCTGGCTGAGGTGCGTACATGCCACACAGTATTTACATTGCTAAATTTCGGTTCGGCCATCCTGACAGTTGTCAAGGTTTCCTACAGTACCACCAGGCCTTTTCTTGAATGGTCTATGTACTGAAATAGACCAGGATAATCCCTACATATCCCATTTCTTTTCCAAAACATAGGGCATTCCTACCAGCGTAGTGTTTCAGTGTCCAAATAAATTGAAAGATTTTTTCGAGTTCTTGCTAGTGTTGCTAGAAGAAGAGAACGTTTCCTGTCTCGTCTTATTTCAAAACCGAGACGTAACTTTGAGACTAGATGACGAGATACCTCTTAAGTTCTCGGTGCAATATTGGTTGACATTCAACTAAAAATATTTTTATTTTTAGATGAAAAAGGTTATTTTAAGCTACGTTTCATGTCAAGTTTACCTTTTGACAGGGAGAAGGAAAATCACAATGTTCAGAGCGCAAGAATAATGCTCATATTCTATTATGTTAAAATAACCCTTACGCATTTAATATAATAATATCCGAAGACTGAAAGAAAGGAGGTTGTTGTAACACCATTCTTTATTAAAACTTCAGTATATTATATTTATCTATATATTCGTTATTTCGCACTTAATAATGATATCTCTTGCACCGATTAAAAATAATACATTTTTCACATTTGCTTCTCGTTCCTTTGATATCCTGAGGTAGAAACATTCACGTTTACCTTAATCTTTTACTTTATGTCTTTATGTGGTCAGACTGATATATGCATTATATTTCTTTATATTGCACAACTAAATCTAATTCATGATCCTGTATGAATCAAAAGTATTATTTGTAATCCTGATATCTCTTAAACTTATCATTTTAATATTCTTTCATAAATTTCTTAACTTCTTTTCTTACCATGAGATTATTTTATACCATACAATGCAGTGACGTAGTAGCAATACCATAAAATGGGTTTCCATATGTATGGAATATAACTTTGAAATTATCTTCAAAACGCAAAGTGGATATTTCACTCTGGTCATTCTACGTGAACCAGTAATAAAGACGATCAGCAACATGGCAGAATGGTAGTGTGCGTGGAGAATAAAATAAATAGTAAAATGAAATATAAATGGAAATTTTTCTTGAGAAAAAGTATTGTAAAAATAACGTATTAATGGTTATTTTTATGTCAGAAAGAAAAAGGTTTCCTAATCAAAAAAATCTACATGAAGAAATATCTGATTCATACCAAAAGAATGATGTACAATAGAAACCTACGAACTTTAATGCTTCCTATGTTTCTTGCTCTAAGTTGTAACGAGCGAAAGATGGCGAGCATCTGTAGATAGAGGTGTAATATTTTTACAGTTGTTGTATTACGTCTGGCGTTCATTTTTCCAAATTTAGATACAATTTAGAGACTGTTCAGCTCAGGTCAAATGTAATATTTTAGATAGAAATATACATGAGGGGCAAAACTAATGAGAGTTTAAAGTTTAGGGTTGGATGTCGATGAGACACAGAATTTGACCTGCTTTGAATAAAACGATTTACATGGTTTAAACACATGAACATCTGAGCAACAGATTACTTACTAGGGTGAGCAGAAAAGTAAATTGGAAAGCAATACGCGACCATAAGATGTTAATAGCTAAATAATATTTAAACATTACTTTTTGTAGTTTTAATACATAAGAGTTTGAATTATTACATGGCGAAGAGGTTAATTTTAAAAGCTATCTTTTTTAGGCATAATTGCCAATTCTCTAAATAATATTCAAATCTATCATACGGAGCCAGCTAACTATTTCTTAGTTATCTTGAACCGGGTTTTTAACATGTTACATTCATTACTATACATATTCTAAGCAAAATAAGTAGGATTAAAAATCTACGGCAGATAGTATATCTCATGAATCCTTCATGATAAGAAGACGAAAATTGGCACATAAACTCGTTTTTTAAAATGTGTGGCATGTGATACACAACCTTCGGAAATTTTGCCTCTGCAGAAGAAAAGGTCAATTGCAAGGAATTGTGTAATTTATCATGTTGTATTCTTACAATTGCCAAAGCGAGGAAACGTTTATGCTGTTTTTGAACATAGCACTAGAATTGATTTAGAATTTTATTTCTGTTTGATTGAAATATATATTCTTTTGAGAGAAAATAGTTTATATATAAATCAAATTACTTTCCAAACGTTGTTTCTTCAGTTGGGAAGAACGGGATTTGAAATTAGTTTGTCTTTGACATTTAAAAATATGACCAGTCAGCATGTTTTAACTTATTGTTGATATTATTTCATGACTTTTCGTATATTTTAAAGGATGTTTCAATCAAATATTAAGAAATTAGATAACCAATTTTTAACCTAAAAATCGGAAATTAAATTTGGAACACGATGCTTCACAGAGTAGTCACCTTTATTACCCAACTTTGTAACTTTGACGTTTCTTTTTTATTTGTTTGTTTGTTTATTTGGAAATTGCTCTATACATGTTTTTTTAGATTTATTGCAACATTTCGTGTATTAGAAACGACTTGTCTGTACTCAACCTTATGACCTCTAAAACTGATCGGTTCGTAAGTTAAGAAATTGGTGTTCCCTTCAGGACCGAAACTGGATGGTGCTCACTTAACTTGAGAACTCAGATCCAACGAGCTTCCATCGGGGAATCTAATCCAGATATAAATTAATTTATCATATTTAGTATTGAAAGTTGGGAATTTAGAGGAATTTCTCTGTTTTACAAAACTTACCTTTGGTTGGTTTCAACTACAAGCATTGGAGATGATCAGGATACCCGAAAGGAAGTGTGTACTACGCATCATCAAATACCAAAAAGTTCCATACAGTTCAAATTAGAAAATGATTTTCTACAGGTGAAAATTTACAACACTAGGAAGATTTTACTCCCTTTAGCTCATTCGTTTAGTTCGATAATTTCAACATCAGACAATAAGGTTTGTTTGGAAGATTGGAAGAAGAAGCATACAAAGCATCGTTGAAATTGAATAAGATTAATGGGAATTTTGGAAGAATAGACAGACAGACGACAGAGACAAAAATACTGGCTTAGTCAAAAGTAGATAGTCAACCTCACTACGAGCGCAATTCCCCTTCCACCCCCTAACTACTAAAAAATTATGAACCCACCACTAACCATTACACTTTAACACAGAAGGATAGCGCAAAGTGAGATTGAATATGCTTTTATGACATTTAAAATCATAAAAACTTACATCTAAAAACTTACATCTAAAACTACAACTAAATTATTCTACGCATTTACAAATATAATCATATCCATAATCTTCACATCTACTACATCTTCCAAAGCTACAGAAGTCACTTGTACATTCTTTTTTAGTTTGCGTTGCAATTGATTTACATGTTGTGCAATAATATCGAAAGTAGTCTAATTTTATTATGTTTTGCTTAGGCATTTATTATATAAATGAATTGTATATATATTTCATTTTCTTCTAACTTATAATGACCCCATGGTAGGGTATTGATCCCATCATTTAAAACACATCTCTTATCATCCTCACAACTTAAAGCTAACTTATTTACTTCTATACTGTACAAATCGTGCTTAAAACTTCTAATCAAATTCATTTTCTCATAATATTCTCTTTGGCTAATCAAACAGTCCTTATATTCATTAAATGTAAGTTCTTTATACACGACACTCTTCTTAACATCTTTAGCTTTCTTACAACATTTTTCTTTATCGAACTTACCTTTAAAGTCTTTATCTGTTAAATCTATTTGAGGTGCTTTTATACTGTACATCTTACTTCTTAAACCCACAAACTCTTCTATGATTGTGCCTTTAATTTCATCCTTCATCTTACCAAGTATTTTCTTATTGATTTGTGGTATCTTATATTTGTTATCTTTAGGGTAATCACTCGTGTCGAAGTAATCAATATAATTTTTCATGTCCTCGTACACATCTTCTGTTTGGATATGGTATATATAACTATCGGTATCTGTATAACATACTTCTATTTTGTCTTGATATTTTGGTTTCATCACATTATAATGGAAATCGTACATTAAATATTTTGACAAATCTAGAATTGACATACCGACATAAATTGGTTTGTTAAATTGCACTTTAATCTTGTTCATGTGAACTGCTACTAAATTTTCCGTAAAAACTGTGGTATTCTTATAATTCGGTTTTGCTACAAGCTTCTCGTATTTTTTCTCATCACTTACAAGTTTAATATTAACTCTCTTTCTAATATTTTCCATAGTTTTCCCAAATACTGAATTATTCATGAGTTTATAAAAGTCTTTTTCAAAATCATTTGCTGCTTTCGTTCTCATTTGTGTGTTTGAATCAATATATTTATTTAACCAATCTGATTGTTCGAACTCTATTACTCGATGTATCTTGTTAAGTTTTAATCCAAGTGAAAGACATTGTTTTAGGTTTCGATAGTGAATTACATGTTTTTCTTTGTCATAAAGGGTTGTTAATAGCTTCGATTGTTTTGAACCAGGCGGACATATATTTTGAGGAGCTAATGGATAGTCTTTATGATAGTCATGTAATTCTTTAGGATATTCAAGATCAACTTCTAATATATAACCAGTATCAGAATCATCAGTTATACTTGTAAAATCTATTTCTTCAATCTTATCTTCACTTAACCATCTAAATCCCTTATACGGTAAATATTGACTCATTGCCCACCCATACAAGTTATTGGCATCAAGATACATTAAGTAAGAATCTTCTTTATTCTTATCGTAATCTTCCATATACTTATTATTTGCTTTAACATATCTTTTTGAGCACTGACTAATCCCACCTCTTATACCTTTCTCTACCATTAATACCATATCATAATCCCACAACAATTCTAATTTTATATTTGTCATCTTTAACATTGCATCCCAAGCTAAACCTGGTGCTGTCATATACCAAGCTGGATCAAGATCATAAGCTTTAAGACATGTTTCTCTAAAGTTCTCAAACACATCTGCTAACAATAATACATCTGTTTTTAAATATAAATCATGGTATTGTCCGAGATTCTTAATATCAAATGTTTCCCATACTTTCTTTGCATGTTCATAATTTTCATCACTTGTATGTGTGTTCATAAGCATGTTGAAGAATGCTTCCTTTAACGGTAATTTTCTTTCTCTAAACCTATCCCAATTGTTAACATAATCATATGGGTAAACACCTTTTCTTGTTACAAGTTGAAACTGTTCTTGATTAGGATAAAAGTGTTGGGTATGTATCATTTGCTCAGGTTTCAAGTTTGATGATAATTTGTCTAAACTAGAAGCCATAAATCTAAATGAATCTACAAATTTCAATTTAATAGTTCCAACCTTTTTACTGAATGATATTTATCTTTCTTCATTATTGGGTATTAGATCTATTTCGTCTTTATTACATCCAAGCTCTTTTATAAACAAGTGTGAGTCATATCCTGTCAATTTATGTATGATCACTGGTACAAACTTTGCTACTTTGACTTTTAAATTGCAGTTATTACATAGTGGTGCTATAAATTTTCCTGTTATATGATCGTGATGCTTAACTTTATGATTTTCTTTAGTATACTCCTGCTTACAGTAATAATAACATTTAGATTCATTGAACTCTTTCCTCTGACTTTTTGTTAATGGTAATTCGTTATTTTGTTTGTATCGGTTCGATATGTGTTTGGCTTCTTTTGTTAACAGCCTTATAAATTTAGTAGCAGCGTTCTTACCTCTATACAAAACAGGATTAGTTTTACTTTCATCGCTCTTTACTACATAATAACAAAATCCAGATGGCTTATGTTGTTGATATTTTTTCGTATATGGCCCGTTATCCGGATAGCATTCTTCACAACCCATAACTTTATGTAGCAAACATTCAAAATCAGCATAAATCACAAATGGCATTTTCATTGTGTATTGGTAGTTTTTAAATTCAACACATTTACCTTCTTCAGGTATTATTATTTTTACTGGATCATTTAACGAACAATCTTGCTCATGTTTATTTAAAGCGTCTTGTGAGTAAAAGTATAACAAACATCTATCACATAAACATTTTCGAGCTCTCCATTTAGTTAACTGTGCACATACTAGTCTGCTTAAATCCTTAATCCAACAATAGTATGTTTTAACTTGGTCTTCATTTTGTTCTTTTATATATAATAAATTGACATGATTTTCTTGCTTGTTTTGTGTATGATGTAGTATATAGATTGAATAGTCTTTATCATATGCATAAACATTTATAGAAATATTAAGTAATTTTTCAGCTCTTGGAATATCACATAGTTTTACAGGAAAATGAATATTTTTTAATTTTTCTTCTAAGTATTTAACAGCTTGCTTGTACTAGGAAGGTCGTTGTGGATCTTTATTAACTGGGTATAGTGCAGAACAAATTGAATATAAGAAACATTTTTCATCTTCGTTCTTTACATTTATGATTGCTTGTTTATTTTTAATTTTATCAGGTAAATCTATGTATGTTGATCCTCTATATGGTGTATATTTAACGATTGCTAGTTGTAAAAAGTTAATGTTTATGAGAGCCCAGCCAGAACCTCTGGCTTGGAACTCATCCATTCTTGTTCTTAATCTTTGTTTCATCTTAGTTATTTCTTCTTTTAAATTACTTGATTGATATATTTCTTGGTTTTCAGAGTTAAAATAGAAGTTTTGAGTTTCTTTACCTTTCTTATATGTACAACTTATTAGCTTTCAATGATTAGCTTTCAATGAACAAGATTAGCTTTCAATGAACTATGTTTACTTAAGCTAATTTGTAATCTGTTTAATATAGCTTTAGATGTTGCAGTAATATATTGTTCAAGTGGATCTTGTGGTTTGTAATCTGTTGTAAATTCCCATGTTTCTAATCTTGATTTCATTGTCGTTTCTTTGAGTTTTACATCAATTGGTACTGATTCAACTTTGATTTTTGGTTCTTCAAATACTTCTTGTTTAAATGGGAATATATCTCTAATCTGTCTTCTGCTTTGTTCATCATCATATTGTTTAAGAAGGTTTATTAGTTCTGCTTTTCTTAATCGGGAATATCTTTTGATTCCCTTTTCTTTACATTGTCGTCTTAACTCTATTACAGTAAATTTACTATAATCACTCATCTTATTTATTATATAGAAAATTCTACTACTCAATTCTTATCTTCGCCGGATTATTTCTGTTCATTTTGTACTATTTTTAGTTCCATATATCCTAATACAACGCTTCACATTGTACACTCCTGCTATTGTCTACATATTACGCGTTGTATTAGAACACGACTTTGATGAGAATAACCCATCAAAGTCAGATATACAGATATTAAAATTAAATCATTTTTGTAAGCTTACTCATCATCATCATCTTAATCATCACTACCATATTTATATTCATCATCACTATTCAAATCAGATGTTTTTGTTGCATTATCAATAATTCTTTTTCCTTCAACAGTATTTGCTTCTCTACTAGTGCTGCTAAGAGTTTAAGATCATGATGAATTAGTTTAAGTCTATCATGTAATAAATCAAATTCTTTCTCCATATTTGTTATATAGAAAACCAACAAAAAAATGAAATAAATTTAAAATCTAAGAATAAAAACTAACATGACTAGTGTTAAGGAAATATTATCTTACAAACCTGTATTTGATTATGTATGTAAACATTTAGATATTGGTGGTTATAATGATGAAGACAAAATAAATTTTAGCGTATCCATAGGTATGTTAGATCATTTGTTCAAGAAAGCCACTAAAGAAAACAACTCATTTCTTACACAAAACATTCTCTATGCAAATGTTATGAATTTGTCAGATGAGATATTAGATTCACTGACTGATCAACAATGGTTATCTATAGGTTATGATGATTATGAGGAGGAATATAACTATGATCACATTACAGAAGATTTCATACGCAAATATCTGCAGAAAGTTAATTTGAGCGAAATATGTTTATGGAAAAAGTTATCGGAAGAGTTTATAAGAGAATTAGCTGATAAAGTTGATTAGGAGATTATTTCAGGAAGCCAAGACCTATCAGAAGACTTTATAAGAGAATTTGCAGATAGAGTTGATTGGAAGGAAGTATCGTATAATCAAAACCTATCTGAAGAATTTATTAACGAGTTTATAGATAAAGTTGATTTTGATGCTATATCTTATGGAAGCAAACTCTCTGAAGCCTTTATATGAGAACATGCAGATAAAGTTTCTTGGTGGCGCTTATCTGGAACTCATCAATTATCAGAAAACCTTATAAGAGATTACGCTGACAAAGTAGATTGGGAAATAATTTCAATGTTTCAAAATTTAACAGAAGGATTTATTGCAGAGTTCAAAGACAGAGTTCATTGGCATAACATTTCAATTTATCAACACCTCTCTGTAGAGTTTATATATTTATTTAGACATTACGTAGATTGGAGAGTTATAATAAGAAAATATCATAATAATCCCGATTTAGGTAGTATATTGAATTTAGCATTCGATGTTACAACAGATGGTTTGTTTAATGTTAACTAATTACCTTTTATGGCTATTATATCATAAAAGTCGTAACCTTAATTATTAGATACTAGCAGCGTTCACCCCGCTTCGCTGCGGTCACCCCGGAACGCAATAAACCTTGTTAATTAGATAATTTTTACTTTTTCGCTTTCAAGTGATATGATAAAAACCATAGAAGATTGCAGTAAATGTTAACATTATATCGCCTGTCATTTATGTTAACCCGCCCCGCTTCGCTGCGGTCACCCCGGAACGCAATAAACTTTGTTACTTAAATATTTTTTACTTTTTCGCTTTCAAATTGCAGTAAATGTTAACATTATAGCGCCTGTCATTTATGTTAACCCGCCGAGTCACATGGTCATGCGGGTTGCATATAAATACGTTTATTTTTACCTATGATGAACTAATAACAAAGGATTTGTACGTATGGACACTTGAATGGTCAATTATCTCAAGACACTGGTAATTAAAAATTAAAGTGATATGATAAAAACCATCTAGGGTCCAAATCATAATAACCCCCCAAAAATGAAAGAAATTGGTTCAGCCGTATTAGCGTGATGAGTTCACAAAGGATTTGTGCGTTCTCTTTTATATATATAGATTAACCTTAATTATCTTTTATGATTATTATATCATAAAAGTTTTAACTTTAATTCTTTAATATTAACCTTAATTATCAGATAATAACCTATCATATAAACAATCAATTTCTTTAATCAATTCTTCTTCTGATAGTGGCGTCCAAAACTCATTGTCTTTTACCTTCTTTACGCCTATTCATCCATTTTAACTCCAATCCTTTTAATTTTTCGATTACTTCATCATCTTGAATTTCTTCTATAACTTCCTTGATCGTGTTGAGTTCACACTTGAAAAATTCACCTTTATATTTAAATTCATCTAATTGTTTATGCACAAGTGACTCTAACTTTTTAGCATCATTTGTCTTATAGCTTTCTTCATAATAAAATAATTCGAAGTCAAGTCTAAACTCATTAAACTGACCTAGGCGTTGTACAAGGTTTTTTGTATAACCCACTTTATATATATTCTTCTCTTGGTGCTGTTTGGTAGTTGCTATATAAACAAAACCTGACTTATCATTATCTTTTTCCAATTGAGACCATCTTTTTATTTCTTGGAACAAGTCTGGATGAACATATGTACCCGTGATTATCCTTTGTCTTCCTCCTAAAATCATGTAATATATTTTTTTAGACTGATACTTTTCTTCTAATTTTTTTATTAGTTCTTTTGATTCTTTATTTTTCAACCAATCTTTAAACCTCTTCCCACCATCTTGACACAGTTTAGTAGCATTGAAATATCCTGTACTCTTATCTATAATCAATTTAAAATCACCAAAAATACCATACCAGTAATCATCTTTAATCTGTTCATAGCAAATATCATTTAAACTATACGAGTTATCCATAGTACTTATATAGAAAATGTTAATTTAATCATTTTCAGAGTTTCTACCCATACAAATAGATTCTTATCATCATGATTTTAGCTATCGATAAAGTTTTAATTATCTTTTATGGCATAATAACCATAAAAGACAAACATTTATATTTACAACATTACTTTTATCTATCCAACTATTATGTGAATCATTAAAACCTAGCCATTTAACATATACTTTATCACCTTTCCTTCTTAACACCTTTTCCACCAAGTATTCATCTTTATGTTTCGTCTGTAATAGTTCTGGTTCGTAAAATCTACCTTGCACATCCTCTTCTTCTAAATCTTTAATTCTATATGTAGGTGGATTAGATGGAATAACTTCACTAATAACAAATACTTCTGTTGACCAATTAGGTGTATATCCTTTCTCAAATAACCCTTTCGACTTACTTATAAGAACATGATCACCTAATTTGTATTTGGGTTTAACACGTCTATATTCTTTTTTATACACTTTTTACAATATTGCTCGCTCATTCTTCTTATTAACTTCTATAGGTTTTAAACCAATTGTTCTATGTACTCTATTATTATACTCACTAACCAGTGTTGGTAATATCTCTATCCATTTATAATTTCCTTGTGTTGTGAACCTTTTCCACATGTTCTGCTTAAGTGTTCTATTAAATCTCTCAACAACAGAAGCTTTGTTACCACTATAGGTTGAGTAATGATTAATCTTATTTTCCTCCATTAACTTCTTAAACTCTTTATTGTAAAACTCTTTACCTTGATCAGTTTGTAAGTTACTAGGATTTCTCATTCTTAATATGGATTCGAATGCTTCTGTAACATTTTTACCACTCTTATCTTTAACAGGAACAGCAAACGCATATTTAGAGAACACATCTATAATCGTTAGCAGATACTTATAGCCTTTGTTTATTTTGGAAACACCTTTTAACACACCACTATCCATTTCTACAAGATCAGCTTGCCAAAGATCATCGATACCTTTTATAACCACACTTAATCTGTCAAAGTTTTTTCTAGATGGTTTGTGAATTTCTGCTATAATGTCTTCTCTAACACCTTTACCTTCTTCTAGTCAATCAGGCTTTTTAACGAATTGAGTTTTAGTAACACCACATACAGAACAAATACCTTTCTTTAGATATCTTCCATTCTTTGTCTGTTCTACTCTAATGGTGTCTTTCTCCGTATCTGTTAATTTCTTACACTTAACACAACACATTATCATTATTTATTGTATAGAAAATCGCTAAAGTTCTCTTTCTATGTACATTACAACAAACAATAATTGCCCTTCTTCCATAGCTGAATTTTTATTTGGTTTAATCGTTATTATATCATTCTTCTTAAAACCAAAAGGTATATTTTCAATCAAAGTATCGTCTAAATATATCTCTAGAAAGTATTTATCCAAACTTAATTCCATGTGCATTATTTTCCCATTATAGAGAAATTTGTAACCATTAGAGAGATTAAATATTCTAAAGATTGGCTCCTTAACGTTTTTAGCTCTTAATCGATATAGTAGAGGTACAGTTTCTTTCTGCATAATCAATTTCGTAGTATCCATCCTAATCTTTTGAAAAACATCTTTCTTTATATAGTGTCTTGTAACGTTTCTAATGCATCTTCAAATCGTTTTCTATCGTTCTCTAATTGAGCTTCTATTGACCTAAGTTGACTTACGCTAACAACATCATTTAAATTCTTCAACAATTTTAATTTTTCTTCACTAATATCAACATTATCTTTTCTATCTTTAACATTACCAAATATATCCATACTCATTTATTATACAGAGAATGTCCATCCTAATTTTTCAAAACATTTCTTTAACATCTCTATTTGTTTAGATGAGTGTTTAAAATCAATATCAACATGAACATCGTGCTTTTTCAACAGATGGTACAATACACATTTCAAGTTAATAAACAATACTCTTTTTGGATACATTTCTTTAAAGGTTTTGTATAAGTTTTCGAAGTCGTCTATAAGTGTTTCTTCCATTGTATGTCGTAAGTTTAATGGATTTTGATCGGTAAGGTGATAGTGTATTAAATAAACATCATCATAATATTTTGTGTATTTGTTTTTCTTTAGTACTTCTACAACATCTTTTGTTGATATTAAATGTTTTGGTATATCTCCAAATTCATCATTTAACACCTTGAACACATCTTCAGGAATAATTCTATCCTGTAAAGCTTGCAAACGAGATAACTGCAACTTAAATCTTTTTATAGTATCATACCATGGTTTTCTTACGCAAGCTCTCATTCCTTCACAAGTACTGTAAACAAAACCATTCGCTACAGAACAATAATCACAAATGTATGTACTCCTACCTTTTGTTAATGACTTACAACCACAATTACTGCATTTTAATGGTCTAGAGCTATAATTTGACAACAACTCCTTTAAGGTAATTATTGGACGTAACTTTACCAACTCTTCTTCCGTGTACAAAAATTTAGGTATTAACATTCTCCAAAAATCAATAACATCATATACATTGTTTTTATCTTTTAAGTCTATCTCACTAACATACTCAAAATACTGATAAAAATTATAACTAACTAGTGGATCTAGTTCATCCTCATGCTTCTCAAAATAATCTAAAAATCTACTGTGTATAGCTTCCATATTTATCTTAAAACAAAACTTTTATGAATATAAACCATAAGAGTACTTAAACTTAATAATATTTAATCATTTTTAATCATATACATAACATCACTAAAAGAATACCATTGATTTAGACGATTTAAAACCTTAACACAAAGATGACCACATATAACTGAATTAAAGTCTTGTATTCGTTCGTCATTGTAGAATAAGTTTTGGGCACCAAGATATTGTACTAGTTGTTTAGGAGGAACACCACCATAAGAATCGAACACGTACTTTATGTTGTTATCTTTCCAATAGCATATCCAATGAGTACCAATGTTTTCTGATTTATCAAGGTTAACTACACCACACTCATGTACATAAGGTTTTTGTGGAAGTTCATCACTCATAAATACACCTCTAAATCGTTTTATCTTTAATTCTTTAGCCAACCTCTCTATATCGAAGTTGGTCAATGGTTTTAGTTTTTTGACTTCTTTGGTTTACCTGCTCCCTGCTTTTCTTCCATAGCCATATTGTGTCTCTTTTGTTCTTCAAGTTCTTGTTTATTCTTCTTAGCATCCAGTACAGTTTTAGTAATCGCTGCTGCACCACCTGCTAATGAGCCAACTGCTCCTAAAGCTGCTAAAATGACTGGAATTGTAAAAATAAAACCGCCCATATGCTCTTTCTTAATCTTTTTCTTTGTGCTGTAGTTAAAGTTAAATCCATTCCTTTACCTTCATTAATTTTCTTGGCTTTATCGTTAAGTTGTTTCTTTGTTAATACATGATCGATATTTAAATCCTTTAGTTCGTTATAAGGAACACTAAACATACAACCTTTAATAGAACACATCTTCCTATTTATTTAAGAGAAAATCTTAGTTTGTAAAAATACAGTTGTTGTTGCTCCACCAAAATCAATTAAGGAATCATTCTCATCTGTTATCCTTATCTCAAAATTGTCAACCTTGTCTTTGGATATAGGGAAAAATAATAGATAAGTAGGTTCGTAAATGATGCTATGTTTAAACTCGGCATCTGTTTTAAATGATGCTATGATCCCTGTTTCTCTATGTGTGTATTCTGTATCTTTAACAAACATGCCATCTGCTATATTACAGTGAACATTTATAGTATCAAACGGATGAAACTTTGGCAACTTACTTCCAATATGTGTTTTGTTCTTTTCTAAAACTTCAAAAACATTAAACCCGAGTACAGTGCTTATACTCCCAATTGTAACATCATTACTATCAGTTTCAATTTTAACTCTATTTCTTAAATGATCTTCTGATAATGTTATGTTGATGGATTGAGATTTTAAATATTCATTAAGACTGTTTAAGCTGTATTGCCCTTCTGGTATAAAAACTTGTCTATCACCATATGAGAAACTGTTTTTTCTGTTGTTATATTTGGAGTTAGATATGTACTGTAAAACCCAACTAGTCCTATACTTAAATAGTTGCTACCGTTGTCTAATTCGTAATGGAGTTTCTTCTTTAAAACAGAAGTATCACTCGTTAACTTAAATACCTTAGCCATTTATTATATAATAAATGAATGAGTTTGATTTACCTAGAGATATTCCAAGAGAGAAAGTAATCAAGTTAATAGAAGATGTTATTCAAAAGTTAGAATACAGTTTAAAGAAGAAAAAGAGAAAACTACGAATTGTTAAATATGCATACTACACTTTGATCACGTTATCAGTCATACTTTCTGCAACAACTGGGTTTATTAATATTTTTATACCTGTAACAATTTACTCAATATTAACAACGTCTCTTGCAACTGGAAGTGCTATAATAACAGGTTTGTCTTCTAAGTTAAACATAAGCAAAAGAAAAGACGAATATAAAACCATTGTCACTTGTATTAACTCATTTAAAGAACAGTTAGAGATGATAATAACATTAAATGGCGAAATGGATAGCAAATATATAAAAGATACGTTGCTTAAGATCAGAGAACAACTTAAAGATATAAGATCATAAAAAAGTCGATTTTCTCTATAATAAATGAGTAAGAAAACTATTAATTGGGAAGTACAAGAGATGATAAAAGAAACAACAGTTAAGAAAAGAAATGGAGAGCTCATACCTGATGATGTTCGATGCCTTATAGTGGGTCCGTCTGGGTCTGGTAAGACGTTTTTGTTATTTAACTTCTTATTACAGCCAGGTTGGTTAAACAATAATTACTTCTACATATATTCTAAAAGCATGAATCAGCCAAAGTATGAGCAGTTAAAAGATCGATTTGAAAAAGCAGAACTAAAGTTTAAGAAGCAAATAGCAACGTTCTTAAGCGGTAATGATACTATTGTACCTATTGATGAATGTGAAAAATACTCTGTTGTTGTGTTTGACGATTACATTTTGGAGAATCAAGATACTGTTAGAAATTACTTTACAAGAGGTAGGCATAGACATTTAGACTGTTTCTATCTTGCACAAACATATTCAAAAGTACCTAAACAGCTTATAAGAGATAACGTCAACTTCCTATGCATATTCAGACAAGATGATACTAATCTTAAACATGTGTATAATGAATTTGTTGGAGGAGATATGTCTTATGATAAATTTAAAGAGATATGTTCAAAATGTTGGCAAGATGATTATGGTTTTATAGTAATTGATATGACAAGGAAGGTAAACAATGGTAAGTATAGGAACAAGATAAAACATTTCTTAAACGTTTGACTTTTTTCACGTTTATTGATGTTCTTTGACGTTTATTGACGTTTGTTCGTTTTCTATATAATAAATGGATGAGAAAGATATTAATAAGAATATCAAGTTAAAGGAGTTCTTGATAAAGGGCTTCAAATCTTGGAAGAAAGAGCAGGTATATATGATAAATTTAAGACACAAGAACAACCTGTAATTGATGCTATTCAAAACTTGGGAAGTGAGATCAAAGAAGTAGCAGAACAATTTAAAAATCTAATAACTGAACTTGTTCCAGTTGTACATAAGACGGCTTCAATAGATCCTAGTCTACTAGAAATACCTAAAAAGATAACTTATGATAGTTCCCCAAGTAGTAGTGATACGCCTATCACGGGAGAAATAAAACAAATGAGAAAACAAATTAAAGACAAAGTTGAAGGAGTAGAGCCTTTAACAACAGCACAATCATTTGGTAAGATTGCAACGAAATATTATAGTAAAAGAAACGATAGTGTGTTTGGAATAAGAACTGTAGAAGAAGATGGAAAAATAATAAATAAGATAGGAAATTCTGAAGTTAAAGTGAATGGTGATGATTTGATAATTAATGGTAAAACTTATAAGGGAAGAGAAGGTCTATGGGAATTGTTAACGATGAATACTAATAAACACATTGAAGATTATGATGATGATGATTTTGAACAGTACAAGGAAATAATAATAGAATCAGATGCTGCCTTCCAAAAATATAATCGAGATAAAAAAGTAGCATCTAGTAGAGGTTCTAAGTACATTAATATTATCAAGCCTATTTGGGATAATTATATTAAACCATCTTTACCTCCAACTCCTAAAAGGACTGGTGAAGGAATTAAACAATATACAGAGATACCTAAAGAATATATATGGATGGATGATGTGAGAAAGTTAATTGATCGGTTAATAGTTATAGATGGAGAAGAAAACGCTGGTAATAATAACTTTTATAATGAGAAAGTTGGTATAGTGAGTATGATTAATAATAAGCTTTCACAATTTATTCCTAATGATCCAAAAGGTATAGGTTATTTGATTAAGATCTTAAATACATTACCACCACGATTCTGGAATGATGAGAAGCTTGGAAAAGGATTAGTAAATGATTTGATTAATAAACTCCCATTTGAATTACATATTCCAGGTTTTAGATTTTGCGGGCCTGGGACTAAGCTACAAGAAAGGTTAGAGAGAGGTGGTGAAGGTATTAACCCATTAGATGAGACTTGTAAAGAACATGATATATACTACAGAGATAATAAAGATACAGAGTCAAGACATATTGCAGATAAGGAACCAGAAACTAAAGCATGGAAAAGAGCATTTAGTAGTGATGCGTCAATTGGTGAACGATTAGCTGCTTTTGGGGTTGGTACTGCTATGAATGCTAAGGTTAAGTTAGGATGGGGGTTATAAGTTTTTAAATGTTATTATGTATGATTCTTTTATGGGTATATCCCATAAAAGTGTTGTTTCAAGATTTTCTTTATAATAAATGGATAGTGTTGAGAGTTACGAGTTACAGAGCTTTAAGGCTAACACAAGAACATTTAATAATTTGAATGAAGCTAACAAAGATATTGAGTTCGATTTCGATGTGGGGGATGGGTTCGTACATCCACACAAAGCAGATTGTCATATGACTTTTAAAGTTGTTAGTGCATCAGTTGGAGGAACATTTGGTGCAAATGATACTATAAAACTTGTAGATAACTTCTTACCATTCTTCTTTTCTCAAATTGAGGTTAGAAAGCATGGAGTTGTTATAGATAAGATTGAGCTACCTGGAATAACATCTACAGCTATCGGAACATTAAAGATTTCCAAACCAGAAGTTGAATATTTAAAACAAGCAGGATTTGAAACAGATGATAAACTTGGTCTAAGAAAGGACTTTAGTGTTTTGTACCCATTAAGATTAATTCCAGGCTTTTTAAGTGATTATAAACAGGTTATGTGGAAAGGTGGATTGAGAATAACATTTACAAAAGCTAACAACAATAATGATGTCTTGTATAAATGGACTGGATCAGAAGGAGGTGCAGCAGCTCCTCATGATGGAAAAATAACAATAAAAAGTATGGAGATAAGAATGCCTATTGTTGAATACGAATCTAATTATGAAAACAAGTTAAAGTTGAATATTCTTAAAGAACCTAAAATCATGTTTTCATTCCATACTTATCAATGTGTTCAAAAGACTGTTGTAGGTTCTTTCTTGGAGTTTGATGTTACTACTCAATTTAATTCTAGACAATTTGATATGCCTGATTTTGTAGTTGTAATGTTCCAAACTGATAGAAGTGGCAAACAAACAGCAGATGCAAGTAAGTTTGATCATTGTAAGGTAAAGAATATCTATCTTAAGAATGGAAGGAATGAGGTATTTCCAAAAGAATCAAGAAACTTAGATATTGCTAACAAGGATTATTTTAAGATGTACGAAGATTATACTGCATTTAAAAGAATAACATGTGGCAATACCGAAATGTACTATGATCCTAAAGAGTTTATAGATAACAGACCAATGTATGTGATTAATTGTAGTAAGAGGAAGAATGTATCGGTAAATGAGAGAACAAACATAAAGATTGTAGTAGACTTTGCAGAAGCTGTGGCTGCTAATACTATATGTTATGCGATTTTAATTGGACAAAAGAACTTTACATATGACCCTAAGAATGAGAAAGTAGTAGAAGAGTTTTAGATAGTTAAATGTATGTTTGTATTGTTTTATTAAAGTTTTTCCATAAACAAAATTGATAAAAAATGATTAAATATTTTTTGGTGAAGATAAAAATTGAAGAGTGTTCATTGATTTTCTATATAATAAATACGATGTCGAGTCATATTGAGCTTTTAAATAAACTTGGAAGTCTTGAACAGAAACAAGTTATTGGATTAAGAGAATTAGAATTAAATACAGAATATAAGATTGTGAAAACGGAAAAGATTAAAACTAAGTTTGGGAAGAGCATTTTAGCTGAGTGTGAGGAGTTTAAGGTCTTTCTTCCACCTAGATTTACAAAACACTTAACAGATAAAATGATTGATGAGATCGTTAAAGATGGAATAAAAATCAAATACACTGGTTTAAAAGATAATTATCCAACTGTTGAGTTCTGTATGTAAATTTTATGTAAATTTTCTGTATGTAAATGAGGATTGGTTTTATGAATTTCTCATAAAACGAGCATTTTCCTTATAATAAATAAGCTATGGCTAATTATTTGAATAAAAAAATGACGTTAAAGCATTGAGATTCCTTCGCATAGATGAGTTAGAAAAAGGTAAAGCGTACGAGATAACATTATGGAAATTGATTCAAACACAGCGTTATGGTCAAAGAGTTTTAGTACATTTAGATGAGAAATATAAGATGTTATTACCACAAAGATATAATGATGAAACTGAGCAAGTATTGAAAGATTTGAAAAAGTATAAGCTGTTTGTTAAGTATGAAGGCTTGAAAGATTTATATAATGGTTATAAAATACATCAGTTTTACTTTAGAAATGAATCCAAAAAATAAAACTTGTAATTTTAAGTGTATAAGTGTTTTTATGATTTCATTATCAATATCCGAACTTGTAATTTTAAGTGTATAAGTGTTTTTATAGTATCAGACTATAAAAAACTAAGACCTTTGGATATATAGAATATAATGTCATTTAAATTTTAAAGATACATGTATAAATAAGAGATTTATTTGAGTTTTTTGTAATTATATCCTTAGAGTTATGCAATTTATAAGACATTCGATAGATAGGAAATTTATTTGTCTATTGATTGCCAAGTTTGAATTTTGAAAATCGGTTAATATTTGACGAAGTTACAGCAAGTTCAAAATTTCGGGAATTTTTTACGGGTTTATTTTTGAGTTTTCGGGAAAATGTTATTCTTTAAAAAGTCTTAGAATTTTATTTGACTTATGGTAGTATTTTTATTTTTTCGATTTGTTGAAATTTTGTGGAGATATTGAAAAAGGGAAAAGTATCCTTTGGGTTATGCAACCATTTATGCATTTTAGAAAATTGGTTATGTTATTAGTATTCATTTGCCGTTTGAATTTTTGAAATCGGTTAATTAGGGACCGAGGAATTAAATAATAACGTTATTTGGGGGTGGGACTGCAAGTGTTGCCAACTCACTTTTAACAATTATCATATTTATTAGTAATGGAGTGAATTCATCCCTATATGTTTTAAAGCGATATCTTGAAAAATTAAAATCCTGGAACGTTCCGAAAAAAATATTGAGTTGGAGACACTGCATGGTAAAACATTAGTTTCGTTGGCGGGTTTATTTAAACAGTTTCTCGTTCATGCTAGCTAGTTGAAGTTGTCCGATCAAAAATTTTCATGAGCGACGATTGTGAATCAAGAAATCGAAGACAGACACTCCGGCAAAGGTTTCATCTGCGTTAATGCTGGCGGAGTTAATGCTGGCGGAGTTGCTTATAAAAAGAAAGAAAACATGTTGCAGCTGCTATAAGACTCTATGTGTATGCATATATGTATGCTGGCATGAGGAGAAGGAAAGAGAATCGAATTGGACGGTCCTGTGCTGGTACTGGAATCGTTCAAATGAATCAGTGACAGATCATCTGTTCCGGAGTTGTATGTATTCCTTCTCATTGAGTTTTTAAGGCTAATTATGAACGGATTTTCATGATTCAAGTGTCAAATAAAAGCTTATAAACTGGAGATTAAGATGCAATAAATATATTTTGTGTAGGATTCCATTGTAATATTTTAGATGTAAGTTTTCATGATTTTAAATGTCATAAAAGCATATTCAATCTCACTTTGCGCTATCCTTCTGTGTTAAAGTGTAATGGTTAGTGGTGGGTTCATAATTTTTTGGTAGTTAGGGGGTGGAAGGGGAATTGCGCTCGTAGTGAGGTTGACTATCTACTGTCAAATGGTAAATAATCGTTACATTCGTTTCACTTTCGGGTATACTTATTTTCGGATGTAAGCTTTTTTCGATAATTTATTAATGAACGAAGTATCTAAAACACTCATACTTCTGATCTAGAGTTATACTTGCTGACTTATGTTATTATTGTAGCAAAAAGTAAAAGCAATAAAATAGAATGAAACCAAAAATTAAACTGTACTACTATTTTCTAACTACTCCTTCCACGAAAAGAAAAAAAGTATACTTCGTTATAATTCGAATCTTAATCAGGAGCCTTGTCGGTAAGAAAGATAGTAATTATGCGAAACATTCATATGCTTCACTCCTCTGATAAAATGTAAACATTCAACTGATTTTTATATTTCCCCTGTTGTAAAACTTAACAAGTAACAGTATTGCTATTTTCACTAGTTTCTACACTATTGTGTTATATATTATTGAAATGCATTTTTAAATGTATTACATTTTGTTTTTAATCCAGATTCACAGCTTTAAAAGTTTTAATGCACAGAGGCATATCATGAATAATAAGAAAAAACAAAAGGGGACTACATTAGATCCTTGAGGGACTCCCGATAAATATTGAACTTGAAAATTACCTGTAATGTAAACATCGTATAGGATTATTCAACAAAAGGGGTGAAAAGGGCTTTTTTAAATCTTGGAATTTAATATTTGTATCGTTATTTGTATATTCTGTGCTATTACTATGCTGATGTTAGTTTAAATTAAACAAGAATAGCACTCGATTTCAATAATTTAAAACCAGTTTTTCATTAACTTTAATATTTTTACTACAAAAGCCATCCACTTTTAAAAATTGACATACTACTAACTTCGTTTATCTTACATTATGATCTTAAATTTCATATTTAATTTCATGAGTACAGAATAAACTCTGGTTGTTTCTCATAACTAACTGGAAGGGGCGCCTTGGAATTCTCACCCAGAGCGCTTACAATCCACGCGACGGTCCTGGGAAGGAGAATAGGTTCAAAATCTATGTGGAAAATGTACTATAATAGCATCTCCTCAAATTTGGAGGATGGAACTCGGAACATAGTATTTTTTTTTAATAAAAAGTAGGTTGGTACATGCCTCAATGTTCTCGAAACCTTCTTAAGAGGAAAGTGAATAATTTATACGTCCGTAATTTGGCTCAGGAGATCGTGTTCTAAGATCGGACATACGGTATATTCTCTTGCTGCGGGTTTGTAGACACATAAAGTGAAGTTAAGGCAATATTCTTCGTCAAAAATAGACAAGTTGATGGTTAGGCAATGATAACAAATTCAGATTCAGAAGAATATTGGCTTCGTCATATTCACTGCAACTTGAGTGACCTCTCGAGATATCGGGGATCCTAATGGCGTAAGTCTAGTTGATGATGATGACCGGCTAATTAGTGTAAGTGTTAAAATCATACCAAAATTTTTACTCAAAGATACCGATGCTTCCCGACAGACTTTTCAATCCGTGAATAAACAAGAGTATTTAAAGGATCTGGTAAGTATCGATGGAAAACTGGTTTCAGCAAAGAAAGGACCAATACAAAACGTTTCTCAAATTAATACAGAGTGTCTGGTGAAGCCAAAGAGTTAGTTGGTGAAATTGTAACACATAATTAATTTTTAATGAAAATATGTAGTTTTGCTCAGCAAATAACTAGTGTGTATTTAATTATATACAAAGCAAAGATTCTACTTATGGAAGATAAGCTTAAGTAGAACTTTTAGTAATATGAAGCTGACGCAATGCCACTCGCGCGTTTCTAACGTTCTTAACAAGGATAAATTTGACAGTCGAATTCAATTTGCCGAGTTGTTGCTTAGCAAAGTTCAGGAGAGCCCTGATTGGGTCCGGAATATTATGTAGACTGATGAGGCTAAATGTCACATATCGAAATCCGTCAACAGATACATCTGATCGTTTTGGAGGTCAGGGAACGCAAGTGTTCCCATTGAACACTATTATTTCTGGTCCCCGGGAGTGATGGCGTAAGAACAACTGACGGGCGATCTGTTTTATATATATATTGGAGTCTACTGTTTGTGAGAGAAATTGTTCCCCAGTATTTCATTGGCAATATAACCTCCAAGAACTGTGGTGCCAGCAAGAAGGAGCCCCGCCACACTACCCCAAAATTGTTCGGGCCTTATTGCAGTAGGTTTCCCTCAACGCTGGTGAAACTGCATAATTCAGACTTCTCCATTCTGGAGAACTTAATCTGTTAAGAAAGTTTTCCAAAGCATTCTTTACCTCCTGAAATCTTCTTTGCTCCGAAGTGTGCGTCTGTCAGATGATTGGCGAATGATTCAAACTTTTCCAACTCGTATGCGTCTTTTGATTACCTAGTTTACATCAAACTGATCTTGAATTAGCTGGTAGATTCTGAGAACTACTTCATTCATCTCTCAACTAATCATACTTGCTTGCATTTTCCCTGCGTTCATTGTCTTTGAAGTGACCAGTTATAATGAACATACTCTATATACGGCAAAATGTCTTGGAGTGTTAGAGTTACGTCATCAGTTTAATTGTTCTCTCTTTCTTTCTCTTATATATATATATATATATATATATATATATATATATATATATATATATTAGATATTTGTTTGTTTGTCTCTCTCTCTCTCTCTCTCTGTGTGTGTGTGTGTGTAAGCGGCTTGGGCGCACATAAGGGAAAGCATCATTTCTGTAGAAATTGAGTTTTTTTTATGTAGAATGGGTTGGCATCGAACCACATATAAGTATGTACATATATTAATTTTGGAAATATACTTCTACATATGGCAGGGAATGCTTGTTTGGCATATGTCATTGGTATCGCTGGTTTAAGAAGTTACGTATACAGTATCTTTACACTATAATAAAGACATAGTATATAAAGCTCCTAATCATCTCTCTCATAATGCTAACGTAATACGCATTGGCAATCATAACGGAAACTTCAATTAGGATGGGTAGCAAAGTGGTAGGTCGAGTAGAAGCTATTTACAAAATACAAATTACTGATTCTCACTCTTCTCTCTCTCATTCTCTTATCCCTTCCAGCGCGAGCGATAGCTTAGTACTTGGATCAAAAAATACGTCCCGCGACCTGAGCTCTAGCACTAGACTTCTCGGTAATTATGATCTGATTTGAATAAGCTGAGAAACACTAAAGATGATTATAAAATATTCATGTTTTCACTTTAGATCAAACTACATGACTTCGCACATTTTCCTCAGTGGTGGTTTTCATACACAATCGTAATATATCAAATATTCATGCAACCAAGATAAAATATTCTATATTACTATAACATAGATATTTACGTATAAGATTTGTCTGAAGAAATTTGCGTGAACCAATTACTCTCAAAATGGAGCGTCATGTCAGCACTCTGCATTTACATAACTTACATAACGCTGTCCTATGAAACGTGTTGTTGTTAAACTGAAATTACAAAAATTCTTAAAATCACATAGACGATTTACATCATTTACATTCGCAGACTGTTTTCAGACATCACACATACCACAACCAAAACAAATAATCATTGAGATTTCTTAAATTTTAAAACTAAAATGAAAAATATTTAAAATTAATAAAATAAATTATTAAAATATCTTGACAATATGCTTTAAACTTTAAAACTGTGCATTTATATGCTCTATAAAACTTAAATTTGAGCTTTATTATTTTTGTTAGAAAGCAATACCAAGTTAAACAGAGATCGACATAAGCAATCAAAATAACTCCGATGTCTAGTGATCAGACATAAGTTGTTTATGTTCTTTAAGATGACTGCTGAATCCATACGGATTCATTGAAGAACCGCCGGATTAAAAGACCAACGTTTAACCCTTTAATGCGCGATTTTTCCAATCAGACTGATTTTTGTTTTAATTTGGAGTAGTTTCAGTGTAGGAAAAACGGGAATTGTTTTTTTTAGAAAATGTAGTGCAAATATTATGGGTTCTATGGGAAATTTCATTTTGTTTACATATAGGGTCTATGCAAAGTTGCGCGTTGACCTCTAGAAAGTCCACTAAAATCACATAAACCCAATAAAACGCGGCGAATTTTTCACCGTGCTTGCACTTTTGCATTCATTGCACGTCTATCTAACAGAAAAATAACAGTTAGAAACATGTCCACCTAAACGAGCAAAGCTCAAGGATGGCAAGATGACAACTCCACGTATAGCAAGCAAGACTAAGAGACCAACGCTGGCTTACTATGACATCTAGCGGGAAATTCAGAACTACACTAGTGAAAGAGCATCTTGATCGATACGCACAGCTGCTTTTCTATGCTTGAACTAGAAACTACATGCTGCAATAAAATTTGAAAGTAAACTTTGCATTTCCGCAAAGCTGCACAATAAAGGGTTAAGTTAGGCCTTGTCCCGTTATTCTATTACTGACTACTCACGATCTATTAATTCGTCCTTTACCATGTCAGATTTCATTGGAATTGAAAGTGTCATTTAAACTAATTGAGATTCGGTTTTTCTCTGAGAGGCGATAAGATCTATAAGACAACGACGAACATACTGACTTGTGTAATTCCGATAATGTTCAGTTAGTAATGGTGTGGTTCGTGCGTTTCATTAAACCAACACTAGGACCAGGACGTGGAGTTTGGGTGTTGTGTTAAATGAGGTGAAAACTAAGTTTTTAAGTTTCTTACACTATTATATTCAATAAATTATATTACTATTAAAATATTATTCGTATGAGTGGAAATATATCTCTTAATACCACTCGGACAGTTAGGCTCAGAGCTTGTATTTCTCCCTTTCTTTTCTTTTATAACAAGATATCGGACCACAGGAATTGTCATAATTGTCCTTTCTATATTAAATGCATTTGTTATTGTTCAAGACTGGCTCAGATCAGATTGGCTTCTTCCTAGAAGGCGAGACCTGACTAAAAATTTATGACTTTCTGATTGTTATTATATTTTACATAAAACTGCATGCGATCACCTCAAAACCACACTGACGCGTTAAGGTGACCCTTGTAATTCCGTAGGCATACCATTGCTGAAGGTTCAGCGTGGTGTCAATGCTCAATGAAAATACGAAGCACATCAAACAACCATTCATATCGACGAAAGCACATAGTCGGAGAACAAAAGGTAAAGAAAAATGAAAAGCAGCAAAGCAATAGCAAATGAATACCAAAATTAACGTAACACAATCGAAAACAAATAAGAACAGAAAAATGCTGCAGAAAATATTCAACTGTTTTAAGTTTTAACATTTCTTAAATTATATTTTTTTCACAAGTAAACAAAATATACTAGACTTATACACAAGGAGGTAATGACATTTAACGTTTCTCATTCTATGTTGTCGTCAACTACTCAAAGTACTGCAACGGTATTCGGATCCGATCTTTGGTATACAACATGAAGAGGAACGGTGATCAAATGACTGATAAATGAGGCTAACTCTCAACAGAAACAAATTTCAATTATCTAACTACAGTAAATTGTCTGTCTTTTTGGTAATCAGTTTACATCACATGCAGATAGTGCCTTATAGTCGTACATAATATTTTGTAAGAAATTATATTTTTAAGGAATTACATTTTCCACTCCTTTTTACTTGATATAAATGAATAATCTATGTAAAACTAAAACATATTTTTGTGCTCAATGTACACATTTTGTAATGGCGTTAAGAGAAAACATGTAGTTAGCCAATTCGCTTACTGCAAGTAAGCTTAGAAATAGTGATTTCATTTACTTCATGTTCGATTCACAATCAATATTATCAATAGAATATGATATATATATATATATATATATATATATATATTACTGTCATGTGCCGTGCTTAACATTAGTTAAGTAATATTAAACTGCGTATTTATATTACAGCGCTGCAACATATCCTGTAGAGCTTTCAAGTGAAAGCACGACCAGTTTCGAATTTATTTTTAGTAGTTTGTCATATGTGGTAAGTATGTTCAAATTACAAATATTCAAAATTAATTTGTTCTATTGATAACCTGACAGATGTTAATTTTCTTTAGAAAATTATTTCTTGAAATTATGAATTATTATTGCTTTGAGATCCACAAATTAACGAACTTACATTAGTACACTATTGTAGATATTATAGATTATTACATATACGCAAAATATTGTTCGTAAAGACAATATATGTTAACCTTCCGATAGTAACAGAGATTACACGTAACCCCAGCGAGAATTTTTTTTCTGTATGCATGAGGCACCAATGCACTCAGCTTTCACCACCTTTGTGTATGCCTGGGAAAAGGCAAAGAGTATTTACTGCTGAAGTGTTCGCGATGGAATTTGATTTATCTACCAAGAAACAGAGCTGCTGGGGTGGTAGGTCACCCCTGTTACCATTCGTGTTAGTGAAATTTTGTGTTGGAATATTAATATATTTCTTGTATAATGGCTAGTGTCAATGTGTCTGATCCATATTATAAGGACTTCGTTTCCTCTGTGTTAGACGAAGAGACTGAGGTTAGTGCTGATGATATTTCTAGTGAGGAAGAGGGTAATATTGAAGTGCAATCGGAATCAGAGTCTGAAGTAGAAGCAAAAGATCTAGATAGTGAAATAGAGGTAGAGTCAGGTAATATACCTAGGTAGTAAAAGGTAAAGACGGACATGCTTGGTCCATTGTGGCTTCAAATCTTTCAAGGACCCCTGTTCGTAATATTGTGCACATTTCTCGTGCTTACTGCCAATATTCAAGAAATTCTGGGTATTGAGAAGAACATCCATGATAATGAATATCCTCAGAAATTGTACAAGCTAACATGATGTGTAATCAGTCCCCGTGCAAAGGAAAAAAGTGAAAACAGCATGTTGCAAGTGTCACCACCTACATACAGTGAGCATACAAGAGAAATTTGCATCAACTGCTGAATGACTTACGTGATACAGAAAAAACAGTTGCAGTAAGTGATGCTGCACTACACTTTCAAAGTGTATTTTAAAACATGTTTCTATTACAAATTATAGCTGTATAAACGTTAACATTGTAATTTTAGATTATATATAAAAGTTATTTTTCATTTCAAGTAGGAATATCTAAAATGTAGTGTCATTGTGAACAGTTTTAACGTTGGGGTTATATGTAACCCCATGTTACCTATCTAGTGCGTTCAATTTATGATTACCATCGGAAGGTTAAGCATATTTAGAAGACGGTAGTATTATCACATAAATTGTTGATGTTCACAAATTTGCATTTATTATGTTATTGCAGAAATATAATTTTTTGGTGAATATTCGTTTATTCCATCATATTGATATATAGTAAATGTTATTTTTACTCTTAAACTTATACCTACTTCATCTCTTAATTTAAATTTTAGTTAATATAGAAAAATAAATTGATTTAGATATAACTGATCAATTCGAGCCCTTCACAGTGGGGTGCCATAATGATAGAATCATGCATATTGTGATAAGAACATAACATTTTCCACAGAGCTTACTAACATCGTAACAAATAAATTTTGACGTTGACCCCAAAAGCTGACGACAATTTCTTGGGATCCCAAGCGCTGGAACATTGGAGCACTGGAGAACGTATTTTTTAAAATTTTGGGAGGGTACAATGGTTCGCATTTAATTTTAGTTCATTTTCAAAAACCAAAATTTTGTAAATGTGCTCCATAATAAGCTGTTTAACTTATTCTCTCATGTTTGATGAGGTTCTCTCTTTCTCAATTTGTCACAGACTATATAGGTCAACTCCTTAATTTTGAAAATTGTCCAAAATGCAATTCTCTAGATCCCATTGTAAATTTTGATGATCCTGCTTATCCCCTTGTATGAGGAAACTATTTTCGAATTATCACTGTTACCACTTTCAAGTTTATTGGCCTCATTTAAATTCTTAAATGAGACTTTACTGTAACTAATTTATGCGGTAAACTTTATTTTATATGACATTGGTACATGGATGCTCTTCTTTTAAATCCTGCAAAATTCCCAATTTGTAATTCCTCATACGGCTATGACGTAATTATTATAGTGTATTGAGTGTTTTGGATTTGACCATGGTAAGGAAAGCAGGAAGGCTGAAACATGGAGAAGAGGTACGAATGTCACATAACTGAAAATCAACCAATTGCCAAGTGTAGGAAAATTATTACTAAAAGTTGACAAAGAACTTTCTTTTTCCATCTACTTGCATGATATCTATCTTATTATTTTTATATCGCCATGATAAAACTTATACCCCATATACAATATGACTACAGATAATATGGGTTTCTTCTAACAATCCTTATTGTACGTCTTTCATTCCAAGAACATGTGTAGGTTTATTTTAAATATCGGCTTCGTTTGATTTCAGAACATATTAAGTGCTAACTTAATTAAGTAATACATATATAGTAACTACATCTGCCAATCTAAAGCTTATAAAGTAACAAACTTTTCATAATTGCTATCACTTGTATCATTTCATTCATGTCTTGTCTTTTTATAATCATCCGATATTACATAATAGAATGCAATGACATAAAGTATTTGTTAATAAAAATCTAACTGACCAAAGCAGTATATATATATATATATATATATATATATATATATATATATATATATATATATATATATATATATATGTGTGTGTGTGTGTGTGTGTGTGTGTGTGTGTGTCTGTTACAGTTTCAGCTATATAGCATAGCCTTTCTCAGACACATTATGAGATAAGTGTCCTATTTTGACAGCTTATATACAATCTGATAGCAATATGCGCCCAACTTTCTCTTTACAAAACGTTATTTTTAAATTGCTTCTAAAAATTAAATTTTTAATTAGGTATTGTCTCTTTTTCTTTCTGAGCACCTGTTTATCTCATTTTGTACTTGTTATAAAATTTTTAAGAACTAAGCCCTTAATTAGGTGTTTCTCACTTACACTTCCTGTTCACTATTGACCACTTGCTGTTCTCCACCTCCTTTAATTATTTTATCTAATTTGTCTATTATTTTTTCCCATAATTCATGTATCACAAGTCCACTAGACAAATTCGTCAACATCTCCTTCCCGTATTTCTTAATCCAATAGGCTTCTTTCTTTCCACTTTCCTGTCAAACGCCTTTTTCCCATTTCTAATCCGTTTATTACTTTTAAGCCACTCGCTTCAAAATTTACTTTTTAGAACCAATTAAAAGTATACGTTTTGTAAAGAGAAAGTGGATGTGTCTTGCGTTGAGAATGTATATAAGCTATACAATGTATTATTTCTCCCATAATATGTCTGAGGAAGTCTACATTACATAGCCAAAACTGTAACACAAATATACAGGGTGTTTCAAAAGTCCCTTACCACCCCTATTAAAATCCAAATGGATGTACTTTCAGCGAATATGATGTGGTAGGTGAACCTGAGGGTTAGTGGGACACTTTCTGGCGTAGGTTACGCAGGCGGCCGCCATCTTGGTGCCGCCATCTTGAATTTAACTTTTTTATTACAAACGCTACGTGGGTCATGTGATACATGACCATAGGCTAGAATTTCACCAAAAAACCGAATCTGAAGTCAAAATGCATTTATCTTTATGTGGTAAACAGTTATCCACAATTAAAGATGTGAATTTGACTGCGTTTCTTTTGTCTTGCAAGTTTTAAATCATGCCGTTAACGAGGAACGAACGCATCCAGATCATCAAAATATGGAGCGGGAGGAGTGCCCGCGCAGTGGCTGTCGATTTCAATGCGCGTCATCCACAACGAGCACCTGTATCGCATGTTGCAGTGAGACGGTTATTGACCAAATTCTAGGAAACGGGAACAGTTGTGGATAGACCCCGTAGTGGATGGCCAAGGACAGCCACGGGCGAAGAAACAGTTACTGCCGTGCTGGCCTCCTTCTCGAAGTCGCCGCAGCGAAGCACACGTCGTTTAGCAATGGAGTGTGCCGTGAGTTACAGTTCAGAACACAGGATGCTCCAAAAGTATAAGTGGCATCCATATAAGATGCAATTGCAGCAACATTTGTTGGAGGACGAGCCCGATAGTCCCGTCCAGTTTTGTGAGTTGGCTATTGAGCAATTGAGGGTAAATCCGCAGTTCGCTATGCAGATACTTTTTTCGGATGAAGCCCATTTCTACGTAAATGGTGAGGTCAATAGGCACAAGAAACGCAGTCCCGTGACAACGTAGTGCCGTCCCAATGCACTATTGTTCCCGTGACAACCCCGCTTGGACAGATCCTCGAAAATGAGCGGTGCAGGGAAAACTATAGTATGGGCTTTCATATGGAGAGCAAAGATCGTCGGTTCGTTTTTCATTCCAGGAACGTTAAATGCAGACCGATACCACGCGTTGTTGCATGAGAACATATTGCCGGTGTCACGGTGAAAACCTGCATCGTGAAAAATGTACCGGGGGGTACAAAATCACCGGAGATTTCTTACCCCCCGGTAAGAAATCACCGGGGAATTTGTACCCCCCTGCTGTTTTAAAATCTATAAGTGGAAAATGAACTTCAATGGTATCAATCGACAGGACATTACCAAAGGAATCGATTAAAATAGTTCCGACACTATTGTTATAATTTCCCTTTGATCTAGCCGAGGGGGGTAAGATTTCACCGGGGAATCGGTACCCCCTTGCTGTTTTAAAATCTATAAGTAGAAAATGAACTTCAAGGGTATCAATCGACTGGACATTGCCAAAGGATTCGAATAAGATAGTTACGACACTATTGTTAAAACTTCCCTTTGATCTAGCCGAGGGGGGTAAGATTTCACCGGGGAATTTGTACCCCCCTTGCTGTTTTAAAATCTATAACTGGAAAGTAAACTTCAATGGTATCAATCGACTGGACATTGCCAAAGGATTCGAATAAGATAGTTACGACACTATTGTTAAAACTTCCCTTTGATCTAGCCGCGGGGAATAAGATTTCACCGGGGAATTTGTACCCCCCCTTGGTATTTTAAAATCTATAAGTGTAAAATGAACTTCAATGGTATCAATCGACTGGACATTACCAAAGGACTCGAATAAGATAGTTCCGACACTATTGTTATAACTTCCCTTTGATCTAGCCGAGGGGGGTAAGATTTCACCGGGGAATTTGTACCCCCCCTGCTGTTTTAAAATCTATAAGTGGAAAGTAAACTTCAAGGGTAACAATCGACTGGACATTGCCAAAGGACTCGAATAAGATAGTTCCGACACTATTGTTATAACTTCCCTTTGATCTAGCCAAGGGGTGTAAGATTTCACCGGGAAATTTGTACCCCCCTTGCTGTTTTAAAATCTGTAAGTGGAAAATGAACTTCATTGGTATCAATGGACTGGACATTACCAAAGGACTCGTTTAATATAGTTCCGACACTATTGTTATAACTTCCCTTTGATCTAGCCGAGGGGGGTAAGATTTCACCGGGGAATTTGTACACCCCTGCTGTTTTAAAATCTATAAGTTGAAAGTAAACTTCAAGGGTATCAATAGACTGGACATTGCCAAAGGACTCGACTAAGATAGTTCCCACACTATTGTTATAACTTTCCTTTGATCTAGCCGAGGGGGGTAAGATTTCACCGGGGAATTTATACCCCCCTTGCTGTTTTAAAATCTATAACTGGAAAGTAAACTTCAATGGTATCAATCGACTGGACATTACCAAAGGACTCGAATAAGATAGTTCCGACACTATTGTTATAACTTCCCTTTGATCTAGCCGAGGGGGGTAAGATTTCACCGGGGAATTTGTACCCCCCCTGCTGTTTTAAAATCTATAAGTGGAAAGTAAACTTCAAGGGTAACAATCGACTGGACATTGCCAAAGGACTCGAATAAGATAGTTCCGACACTATTGTTATAACTTCCCTTTGATCTAGCCAAGGGGTGTAAGATTTCACCGGGAAATTTGTACCCCCCTTGCTGTTTTAAAATCTGTAAGTGGAAAATGAACTTCATTGGTATCAATGGACTGGACATTACCAAAGGACTCGTTTAATATAGTTCCGACACTATTGTTATAACTTCCCTTTGATCTAGCCGAGGGGGGTAAGATTTCACCGGGGAATTTGTACACCCCTGCTGTTTTAAAATCTATAAGTTGAAAGTAAACTTAAAGGGTATCAATAGACTGGACATTGCCAAAGGACTCGACTAAGATAGTTCCCACACTATTGTTATAACTTTCCTTTGATCTAGCCGAGGGGGGTAAGATTTCACCGGGGAATTTGTACCCCCCTTGCTGTTTTAAAATCTATAACTGGAAAGTAAACTTCAATGGTATCAATCGACTGGACATTGCCAAAGGACTCGATTAAGATAGTTCCGACACTATTGTTATAATTTCCCTTTGATCTAGCCGAGGGGGGTAAGATTTCACCGGGAAATTTATACCCCCCTTGCTGTTTTAAAATCTATAAGTGGAAAATGAACTTCGATGGTATCAATGGACTGGACATTACCAAAGACTCGATTAATATAGTTCCGACACTATTGCTAAAACTTCCCTTTGATCTAGCCGCGGGGGGTAAGATTTCACCGGGGAATTTGTACCCCCCCTGCTGTTTTAAAATCTATAAGTGGAAAGTAAACTTCAAGGGTATCAATCGACTGGACATTGCCAAAGGACTCGAATAAGATAGTTCCCACACTATTGTTATAACTTCCCTTTGATCTAGCCGAGAGGGGTAAGATTTCACCGGGGAATTTGTACCCCCCTTGCTGTTTTAAAATCTATAACTGGAAAGTAATCTTCAATGGTATCAATCGACTGCACATTGCCAAAGAACTCGAATAAGATAGTTCCGATACTATTGTTATAACTTCCCTTTGATCTAGCCGAGGGGGGTAAGATTTCACCGTGGAATTTGTACCCCCCTTGCTGTTTTAAAATCTATAAGTGGAAAGTAAATTTCAATGGTATCAATCGACTAGACATTACCAAAGGACTCAATTAAGATAGTTCCGACACTATTGTTATAACTTCCCTTTGATCTAGCCGAGGGGGGTAAGATTTCACCGGGAAATTTGTACCCCCCTTGCTGTTTTAAAATCTGTAAGTGGAAAATGAACTTCATTGGTATCAATGGACTGGACATTACCAAAGGACTCGTTTAATATAGTTCCGACACAATTGTTATAACTTCTTTTTGATCTAGCCGAGGGGGGTAAGATTTCACCGGGGAATTTGTACCTCCCTTGCTGTTTTAAAATCTATAACTGGAAAGTAAACTTCAATGGTATCAATCGACTGGACATTGCCAAAGAACTCGAATAAGATAGTTCCGACACTATTGTTATAACTTCCCTTTGATCTAGCCGATGGGGTAAGATTTCACCGGGGAATTTGTACCCCTCCTGCTGTTTTAAAATCTATAAGGGGAAAGTAAACTTCAATGGTATCAATGGACTGGACATTACCCAAGGACTCGATTAAGATAGTTCCGACACTATTGTTATAACTTCCCTTTGATCTAGCCGAGGGGGGTAAGATTTCACCGGGGAATTTGTACCCCCCCTGCTGTTTTAAAATCTATAAGTGGAAAGTAAACTTCAAGGGTATCAATCGACTGGACATTGCCAAAGGACTCGAATAAGATAGTTCCCACACTATTGTTATAACTTCCCTTTGATCTAGCCGAGGGGGGTAAGATTTCACCGGGGAATTTGTACCCCCCTTGCTGTTTTAAAATCTATAACTGGAAAGTAATCTTCAATGGTATCAATCGACTGGACATTGCCAAAGAACTCGAATAAGATAGTTCCGACACTATTGTTATAACTTCCCTTTGATCTAGCCGAGGGGGGTAAGATTTCACCGGTGAATTTGTACCCCCCCCTGCTGTTTTAAAATCTATAAGTGGAAAGTAAACTTCAAGGGTATCAATCGACTGGACATTGCCAAAGGACTCGAATAAGATAGTTCCGACACTATTGTTATAACTTCCCTTTGATCTAGCCGAGGGGGGTAAGATTTCACCGGGGAATTTTTACCCCCCTGCTGTTTTTAAAATATATAAGTGGAAAATGAACTTTAATGGTACCAATCGACTGGACATTATCCAAGGACTCGATTAAGATAGTTCCGACACTATTGTTATAACTTCCCTTTGTTCTAACTGAGGGGGGTAAGATTTCACCGGGGAATTTGTACCCCCCTTGCTGTTTTAAATTCTAAAAGTGGAAAGTGATCATCTGTGGTATCAATCGACTAGACATTACCAAAGGACTCAATTAAGATAGTTCCGACACTATTGTTACTTGTTACTTCCCTTTGATCTAGCCGAGGGGGTTAAGATTTCACCGGGGAATTTGTACCCCCTTGCTGTTTTAAAATCTATAACTGGAAAGTAAACTTCAATGGTATCAATGGACTGGACATTACCAAAGGACTCAATTAAGATAGTTCCGACACTATTGTTACTTGTTACTTCCCTTTGATCTAGCCGAGGGGGTTAAGATTTCACCGGGGAATTTGTACCCCCTTGCTGTTTTAAAATCTATAACTGGAAAGTAAACTTCAATGGTACCAATCGACTGGACATTACCCAAGGACTCGATTAAGATAGTTCCGACACTATTGTTATAATTTCCCTTTGATCTAGCCGAGGGGGGTAAGATTTCACCGGGGAATTTGTACCCCCCTTGCTGTTTTAAAATCTATAAGTGGAAAGTGATCATCAGTGGTATCAATCGACTGGACATTGCCAAAGGACTCGAATAAGATAGTTCCGACACTATTGTTATAACTTACCTTTGATCTAGAAGAGGGGGGTAAGATTTCACCGGGGAATTTGTACCCCCTTGCTGTTTTAAAATCTATAAGTGGAAAGTAAATTTCAATGGTATCAATCGACTGGACATTGCCAAAGGACTCGAATAAGATAGTTCCAACACTATTGTTATAATTTCCCTTTGATCTAGCCGAGTGGGGTGATATTTCACCGGGAAATTTGTACCCCCCTGCTGTTATAAAATCTATAAGTGGAAGGTGAGGTTCAGTTGTACCAATCGACTGGACATTTCCAATCAACTCTATTACGATATTTTTGACATCATTGTTATGAGGAGGGATCAAACACTAATGCCTCCTGTGTCACAAAAAATGTATTAATGAACATTGAACAAGACAAGCTGTTGTGGAGCATAGCCTGGACTGTCCTCTACAGAATCCTATTTAAATACCATTCAACATAGTCTCCATGAATTTGAACACTTTTACGCCATGTATAAATGCAGGAGTTATAACCGTTTAAAAAAGTTTCAGGAGGTTCGTTTTAACCAATGATTTTACAGGTTTTTTAACTTCATCCAAATCATTTTATCGTAATCCACGAAGGTGTCTTTTAAAGTGCCAAACAGGTATGGCCACGTTTCATCTCCAGTGACCACATTTTTGAAGAATTCTTGATTTTCAACTGCAAATGCGTCTAGGAGCTTTTGACAACTGTCCACTTGCCTCCTCCGATTATGACAGTCAATTGCTTGGTTATCCACTTAGCTCCGGTATACCAAGTAAGCAATTATTTCTTGGACAGAGCCATACGAGATGTTCAAAGAATCAGCAACACTCTGAACTCTAATGCGCCTGCCTCCTCGAATCAATACCTCAGCAGGTTCTCGGTTTGCATCTGTGATCGAGGTTGTCGGCTGGTCGCTTGTTAGTTTATCAGCGATTTCTGTTTCTCCGTTGCTAAGCTTCTTCACCCAACGCCGTACTTTGGTAATGTTCATTATCACATCTCCATAAAACATTCTTCTAGCGCATATGGATTTCCTTATGTGGACAACCTTTCGACAAAAAATTGATGACGACTCTTTCTTTTAGCTTCAGATCCATAGTTCTAATAACTGAATCTGAAAAGGGACAGACTACATTAATGGAGGAAGGCTACCTTCATAACGTCATGCATAGATAAGTCAGTAGCTGTAATAGAAAAAAAATTAATAAGGGAAGCATTATTTTTTGATCCCCGCTCGTATAACTCCCCTTTCATCTAGCCGGCGGGTAAAATTTCAGCGGGGAATTGGTAAGCTCATGCTTCTCCCCCCCCCCCAGTGTATGCAGATTCCTGACAAGGAACCGTGACATTGTCTTTTCGCGAAGGGGCTCATTTTTGTATCTTTTGCCAAGAAATGTTGTCTATTGCCGGAAAACTTCCAGCTTACAATCTATCACAATGGAGATTTCTTCATTTTTTGTGTTTTCAGTAATCTTATGCTAGTCGTTAAGTGTTTCAAGTTGAGGTCGGGTATGTATTATGCCCAAGTTTTCGTCGCATTCTGAGTATAAGTGAACCCTTACATGAGATATAATCTAAATGCACTGAAACCATTCCGCTGTGGTTACTAGAAAGTAAAGAATTGGAATATTGCACAATTCTTTTTTGGCCTGGGTAGGATTCGAAGAATATGTGTAAGTCACTAACAGTTTTTTATAGTGCATAACGCAGTAAAGCCACAACATGGAACAAACTTGTCCGTACTTCATCATCAAATTTCATGCAATCATCTTTAGTGATGTGACTCATGGTTCATATCCGATTTGATGCATTCGAAACTCACCCATATGTTTTTGTTTTCTTCCCACTCGGCTCAGCTTTCGGTGCAGACTGTTCATCTGAATGTGGTCCAGTGCAAAGCACAACACTCTCTGTTATACGGTAGCAGAAAAGAAGACAACTGACAAAACAAAAATGTACCAAGATACTGTACTGCTATTGTGTTTATGCACACAAACGCGAAAATACACAACGGAACGTACAGACACACGAACTCAACTTGTCTTTCCGTTAAATCAGTGGGACTATGGGACTGAAGACTTCGATCGTTTTCTCGATGCATCTGTTGCCTTCGATTGTATTTCCAAAGAACACGATCCTTCAAAATCTAGATTCCATGGACATTGCTCTCGTTTCCGAAATAGACAGTTTACTATATGTAAGATCAATATTCGTTATATAAAACGGTAATAACAACTCAAATTCGCAAAAAATGGAGTTGGATCCTTATTCCCGTGTTCCCTTAAATTGAAGATGAAAGATATACAAATTAACTTTGTGTACTTTCCTTTATCAAATAGGTGGAAAATTTATCGAAAAGGAAAGTTTCACAACTACCATAGAACCAAACGTAGTTCTTGATATACAAGACGAAAGTACACAAATTTATTCGTATTAAAAATAAACAACAAGAAGGCAGACACGAAGTGATTCTTTATAACTTTCATTTAAATATTGTATTATTGGATTTAAAAACTAGATGTAGAAACAAAATTATCAAAATTAAAATATCACATGTTACAGTTGATGATCTGAAAGCAATCAATTCTTTATCAGACTAGGAGAGTTATTAAAATCAGATGTAATTACTAAATGTGTGCATCTTGACACAACGCGATCAGAATCACAATTGAAATGTAAAAACGTATATCGACATAGAAAAGGGATTAAATATAGAAACGTATTTGCTTTTAAACTAGATTATTACCAATCAATACAAAAATCTCACTCATCATTTATTATATAGTAAAGGAATGAATTTGGTATGTTGAATGCTACCAAGATTAAAAGTATTAAATTATTTAAGACTGATTCGAAATTTAGAATACAATTTCAAAACTAAAACAATAGGCATTTACGACTTATTACATATAGTTATTATATCTTAATCCCTTGAAACAATATTATTATCTGCAACAACTGCTTACATTAAAATATTTATTATCGAAAATAAATATTAACTAGAAGAAATAAGAACACAAAAATTAATTATTAATTGTATGAGCTCCTTTGAAGTAAAATTACAATTGTTCATAACATTAAATTGAAATAAGGACGTAGAGTATATTAAAGATACTGTGAAAGGATTAAATGTGTAATTAAACATTTTACCTTTATTAAACATTAAATTGCAACATGTTATCCAGTAATGATTCAATTATACCTATTAATCAATGTGAAAATTATCAATTATGTATTTTATTCTGGAAAATCAAAACAATTATAAAGATTGTTGTGATTGTTGTGATTAGTGCACGAGCCTAAGGATATTCTCTGCAAGGTTTCCGGCCGAAAGAGAGGAAATACTTTTGATGGACATGTTTGAGTTATATGTGTGTGTGCACGACGTCTCCTAGACAAAAATGGCGAAATCCGTTCATAAATAGGCTTAGTGGTTATCTTCTAATAAAGAAATGAAAGAACTATCGAACGTTATAATTCCAACATAGTATTCTAACAATGAAATAAACAGCAACGGAAATTCGTTAAAAACGAATATTTAGAATTTCAAATATTAATATCATCAATACATCTTTATCGCTGATAAAAATTATTTTATTTTATTGCGCACCTTGTTACACACAGATATACAATATGAACTAATGGAATCTTCAAGCAGATATACAATATGAACTAATGGTATCTTCAATCAGCGTTCCCAGTGTTCACTCTCCGTCAGTTAACTCAGCGGAATCAGGTGAAACCGATAATCCCAGCAATGACTTGGAAAACAGCGTTGGCAGGCCTGTCAGAGGCCACTTTTCAGCCACTCCTAGATCTGCGAAGGTGTTACCTTGTCCTCACTGTGGAAAGTTTTATGTGAATGCAAGAGGATTAGCCATTCATATAGGTAAAAAGCATTAGATCATAAACGCAGAAGAGGATTGTCTTCATATCAATAATAATAACTTTCCTGACTGTAGAGCCACAAATGTAAGCATCACTAACTGCAATGATAGCACACAGGATTTAACGTTATCAAACTTGGGTAAACTGTTGACGTCATTAAGATCCTCTACATACATCCTAAGACATGTCCCTCGTGGTGCTCGAAATGAGGTTGCTGATGCACTTTCCAAGTTATTATAGCAAGTAGCTATTTCAAATGGAGAAAGAGAATGGATCAACCTGTTTATATTTCCATTTGTAGCACTACCTGCTCCAAAACAATCCGAAAATATAAAGAACCTTACCTCATGCGTAAAACAAAGAGTTCGTGTTTGGGATAATATTGGTATTGACGCCTTAACCTTATACGCGCTAAAGATCAAGAAATCTATACCTAAACAGAATGTGTTAAATCAGAAAATTATTGAAAACAAATTAGCTGATAGTGATATCCGAGGAGCAGCCCGTTTACTAATGTCAGATTATACAGTAGCAGCCCCTGACACTTCAGTGTTTGAGACGTTGTTGGAGAAACATCCAGCCCACCCTAATACATTTGCTTCACCGAATCTTCCAGATGATCAAAACAGGGTTCAAGGAGTTTCAGTAAACGAAGTTAAAAGTGCTATACATTCTTTTCCATATGGCAGCTGAGGTCTAGATGGTCTTCGCCCTTCTATTCTCAAAGATCTTTTATCTTGCCAAATACTTAAATCGAAGGAAAAGCTATTAAAATCACTTTGTGATCTGTTCAATCTGATTATTTAGGGAAAATACTCTTAGAAGTTCGCCCTTTGTTTTTCTGAGCCAGACTTATCGCTCTTAAAAAGAAATGTGGTGGGATCAGACCTATCGACATAGGGAATATTTGGCGCAGAATATCAGCTAAAATCATATGCTTCAGAATACGAGAGCCTGTTAAGAACTTTTTGTCTCCCCATCAACTTGGAATTTGTATTTCCAACGGAGTCGAAGCAGCCGTTCGTGCAACCAGGATATATTTCTCCTCCACACACAACGCTCCAAAGGCTATCGTAAAGCTGGATTTTCGCAACGCTTTTAATGAACTTCCCCGGGACTCCATGCTTACTAAGGTATTGAACTATTTTCCTGCAATATACTCATATGTTCACCAGTGTTACGCTTAACCCAGTAACCTATTCTTAGGCCAAGACACTATTTCATCCCAGAGAGGAGTACAACAAGGTGATTCCTTGGGCCCAGCACTTTTTGGCATAACAATACATTCTTTAGTACATTCAATTAATACTGAACTAAACATCTGGTATTTGTATGATGGGACTAATGCTGACAAACCAGAGGCAGTCCTTTCAACGTTAACACATATAAATGAGAAAGCATCAGCTCTTGGCTTACATTTGAATTTTTTAAAATGCGAAGTTGGTTTTCTTGGATCAGATGAAGTCACATCCGACCAATTATTCAGAAGATTTGGAGAAGTTGCCCCCGGAATACGTCTCCTAAACAAACAGGATGCTTGTCTTCTAGGTTCTGCTCTCACAAAGGAAGCATTTATAACTGTGCTATCAAACAAAATATCAAAATTAGAATATTTTCTGTCTCGTCTTGACTCAATTGCAGCATACGCAGCTTTTTTTCTTCTACGTGCTTCATTGTCAGTCCCTCGCCTAAACTACTTTCTACGGTGCTTTCCATCTTGGAATGAGACTCCACTGCTGAAGAAATATGATCATATCTTCAAAATGGGTGTGCAGTCAATTTTGAACTGCTCTTTGAGTGACGACTCTTGGATGCAAGCATCCTTACCTGTTGTATTAGGAGGCCTTGGTATTCGACGAACCGCTGATATGGGGATTCCTACCTTTTTAGCTTCCTACCACGGATCTCTTCGTTTAATCGAGGCTCTCCTTCCTCAAGGCTACCACCTGGACCCAGATGGGATATTTGAAGAAGGCTCAAGCAAATGAATAAATATAACAGATACCGACCTTCCAGAAATCAGCAAAAGAGGTTCTCAGGCATCTTGGAACACATCAATAGCAGTACATTTCCATAAATTTCTTTTACAATCCGTTGCTGTTCCAGAGGATAAAGCCAGACTTCTTGCTGCGTCATCCCCCCATGCTGGGGCATGGTTAAATGCGTTACCTTCCCCCTAATTAGGTCTTCACATGTCTAATAAAACCTTTCAAATCGCAGTAGCCTTAAGACTAGGTTCAGATGTTTGTGAGCCACATCGCCTTCCAGCTTGCGGTGATCAAGTTACCCAACGCGGCCTGCATGGCCTCTCATGCATGAAGAGCATAGGCAGAAACACCAGACATTCATCTGTTAATGACATCATTTTGCGAGCCCTCACGACGGCAGGAATTCCTTAGATTCGTGAACCGTTCCGATGGTAAACGACCTGATGGCATGGCATTAATACCTTGGATGATAGATCACTAGTATGGGATTTTACGTGTTCTGAAACATTTGCCCATTCAAGCCTCCCATTGACTTTTGTGAATGCTGGAGAAGTCGCTAGACCTAGAGAGGCAGAAAAGAAAAGGAAATACAATAATCTCCTCCATAAATTTATATTTGCTCCAATAGCCATCGAGACCAGTGGAGCATAGGGTTCTAGAAGCCTTGATTTTGTCAGAGAGGTAAGCAGACGCATATCTATCGTTTATGGAGATGTTCGTTCAGCATCCTTCTTATTCCAACGTATATCCATTGCGGTCCAACGTGGCAACGTTTCGTCAGTTATTTGTACGTTGCCGCCTGGAAGCGAACTGGAGGAGGTGTTTCGTCTCTAGTACAACTGAAACAAACGGACAATAGAATAATAAAAATAATATATCAACGTTCAGAGAAATTTAACAGTATTTTAGGTTTAAACTTTAAATGTTGATCCATCAACCTGTAACATAATATTTATTCAAATTGCGTTTGCTCCTTAGAAATCATGTTTAAATTTCATTATTATTATTAAGTTATATTGTAACTTGTATAAATAATTGTGTATTATACCAAATTATAAAGATTATTTTACATTAGGACGACATAAACATTTACATTGTTTTTATCTTGCACGAACATATAACAAAATATCAAAATTCTTAATAAATGATAATTTTAATTTCTTACGTATATTTAGTCAAGATGTTAGAATTCTTGTACCTATATGTAATGTGTCTTTTAGAGGATATATGTCTTACGATATTATTTTAAAAAATGAAATGAAATCTGACTTTAACTACCATAAATTTGAAGAGATGTGTATTGGAAAGATTATTATGTTTTTAAGTAGTAAGAAATAAGAACAATGTACAGGAACAATATCAAAATTTTATAAACCTTGAACATAATGATAAAATCCGAAGTAAAAACTTCAAACACTCAATATGTGGTGTAAATGTTTATGGAAATTTTCATATGATTCTTATTTAATTTCAACGTTCAAACGTCTAAACATAAACTTAATGTCCTACATCCAAACCCCACCGTACATCGTTCAACATACTGTATAACGTTCAAAATTTTAAAATTCAACGTTCAACATACTATATCATATAAGATTTTGTTCTTTACTTTTGTCTTGTATATCTACAACTACGTTTGGTTCTATGTAGTTATGAATGTTTGTTTTCTTTTCGCTTAGTTTCTGATATATTTGAAAAAGTTAAAAACACACATAATTCATTTCTTCATCCTCAACCAGCAGTTAAAGGGGTTAGCGCAACAGTGGTCTAACCCACATTTTTAATAATGGAGAAAAATTAAGTTAAACACACGTGTTTTTTTGGTACAATATAACAAAAACAAGCACAAGTGGTTGAATGTGTCATACATTGTACAAACATATTGTACAAAAAACAACATATGTTTAAGTTTCAATGGATTTTTCTCATTTTTAAAAGTTTGGGTTAAATCGCTGTTGCGCTAACCCCCTCTTTTGTTTCAGAAAGTTTAATACAAGTTTTAGTATAGAATTAGGCTCGGAAAGTGTGTAGGTATTCTACAAGAGTTGATCCAGAAATAGGGTTCCCATCAATTTTACACCGTGCTACAATTTCTGTCTCCCAATGAGGCAGAACTCCGCCACCAACGCGCAGGGGAAGTGTTTCACCTTGTCTTTGACTTCATTGTCGCAAGGGAGCGTTGGCCACTCAAGTGTACCTTTAACTTGGGGAGAAAGTGATAATCGCTAGGCGCGAGATCCGGACTGTACGTGCGTGGGGCATGACAGTCCACAAAAAGTTTGTCAACAGGTACTCGGTTTGACGGGAGACGTCCGGTAGGGTGTTCTCGTGCAGCAGCTTTATACCAGCTGTCAGTGGTACTCGTCAGGGGCTTCGGGTAGCTCGTCTGAGCTTTTTTACTGTTGTACAATAACTGTCTGACTTGATTGTTCCCACATCTTCCATCAAATCGATCAGTAGTGTCCTCTTAAATCGAAAACAGACCGGCCAGGACAGCAAGCAGGAGTTTGTTTACATATATATTGTGAGTGCTGACCCCGAGTGAAGATTTTGTTAGAAATTTTGTTTCGCTTCGAAGAATAAATGCAACAAACCCGTCTCATTTCCCATTACAATGCAATAACATAATCCTCCCTTATCCTTTTGGGACTTCTCAAGAAACTGGTGAGTACAGGAAAGGCGTTTCTCTTTGCGTTCTAATCTCAATGTACTACCATGAGCAAAATAAATGACGCGTCTCTTTATTTTGAAGTTTTTTGAAAATATCTCCGTTTTCTTTATATGTTCGAAATTTCGGAAGGTTTCCCCAGCAGGACAGGTTAATAACAAACCCGTTTTTAATATTTGTGTTAGATATTAGCTTAAAATAAATAAATTAGAAGCAAAAAACATTAAATCGACAGAAATCTCGAGAATTACCAACTCTGTTAAAGTGGGAAATTTTCAAGAACACGAGGGAATTCTGCATTTCAACACGAAGCAGCGACATCTATGTCATTGAGAGAAATGTGGATTAAATCTACAAACTAAACTTTTAACGAATATTTCTAGTATGTCTTATTATATGCATTATCTGCAAACTCCAAATATATGAATATATGCTAAGTATTAACATAAAGATAGAGCAAATAGTGGAGATTATCTATGGAAAAGGACGAATTGGTAGGACGATCGTAATAAAATATCGTCTTTACCGGAACAGGCTCAGTTCACGTAAAAAAACGAATAGCTCAGTTAGTTAAAGCAACGCGTCTGTATGCTGAAGGTAGCGGGTTCGATCACGTGGAAGAACCGTTATCATTTTTATCACTACACTACGGTTATTTTTTTATTTTTTTTATTTGGGAAAGAATCAAATTGTAACGTATGTGTAAAACTCATGACGATACCAAAAAAAGAAAAAATGCTGTTGTCGCACTTGCATTAGCGTCCCTAATTTTGTTTGCAAACAGTTTCGTAATTATTTCCCCTGTGCTCACTGCTCACCATATGCTCGCTGGCGCATAACGAATGTTTCCCAGTAAATGTTAATTCTAATTTGGAGAATTTTATAAAGTTTCACAATATTTCACACTAGATAGACTTCTATCTACGTGTTTGGATATTTTGATAACAGATTTCCCTATTAAATGTTTAATTTTCCCTAGATGTTTAATTACGGAAAAGTTTTACAATGTATTTGTATTGAATTGAAATTGTTTTGAATTTACTACATAAGGTAAGTAGACCGAAGGAGGAGAACTCAAGTAATTGATATTCTACGTAAAAGCAACCTATTGTAGAATGATGATGCTTCTTACCTTCAGCACATAATCTTTACGTTAGAGAGTCAGACAGAGAAAAATCCTGGTTTTTCCTCCTCTATGACCACCCATCTTAAACCTCTACATATTATTGTTCGTCTCACAAAATTTCGGTGCTCCAAAAACATTCAAATAATAATAATAATAATAATAATAATAATAATAATAATAATAATAATAATAATAATAATAATAATAATAATCCTGAATATGCCATCCTTACATAATGTAGGATATCTTAGTTTCCTAGTTTAAATCTTAAATATCTTAGTTTAAAATGCTTTCTTTAGTACTTATTTGAGCAACCATGTAGGAGGGGGTACGACTTTTTATTTTGCCCCTCTCATTTCAGTAGCCTTCCAACAGAAAGTAATTTTTGATAATCAGGACAGACAAAATGAATAAGAAATATATTTACAGCATCCTCTCCCCTTTCATGATTGGAATATCACGTAATATTTTTTATTCTACGAAAGATGGCCCTGTGCGGTTAGGGGTAGGTAACTAAAAAAATACCTAATATATAACGCCCCTTGATTGTAATATTACCGCTTCTTTATTTGTACGAGGGAGCCCCTACACAATCAAGGGTGATAAAAAGAATAGGAAGAGTGTCTATTGATTCCAGTGGTGGATCCAGCACGAACTCCTGGGGGAGGGGAGGGGAAGTGAAACATTCTTTTGATGGTGTGAAACTGTCACAAATTACCACTTAACTAAAATAAACAATAGTGGGGGGAACTGGAACCCAGTCAGTTTAAATTGATGTAAAAGTTTAATTTTTGGATTCATATTAAAGTTTTGGTTTCAAATGAGAATTTCAGTCCAAGTGGTCAATGATCAAATCTCGTGGGGCTCTTCAGTGTAGGCTAATACGGCCCCCTTATGAGAAAAGGCAAAATTATTAACATGTTTATAACTTTCGAATTTTTCGTCTATTTTAAAGAAATATTTTGCTTCGTATTAAAGTGTTGGTTCCAAATGACAAACTCAGTCCGAGTGGACAATGATCAAATCTCCGGGGGGATCTTCAGTATAGGGGGCTACGGCTCCCTTATGGGAAAATGCAAAAATATGAAAATGCTTATAACTTCCATAATTTTCCGTCTATTTTAAAGAAATTATTGGCTTCATATTAAAGTCTTGGCTTCAAATGACAATTTCAGTCCGTGTGGACAATGATCAAATCTCGGAGGGCTCTTCGGTGTAGGGGCTTCGGCTTCTTTGTGGGACAAGATTCACGTAGTTGATATTGCAAAATTGTTTTGTATATATAAGTGGAAACTTGCACCATTTGGTTAATTTTACCTCTTATGTTTTGCAGATTCATATTCCAAGCAATAGTTACTTCGCAGAGCTAAAAGAGGGCACTTACTAGTTTCATTAAAATGAAATGTCTTTTATGAGAGGAGCAGACGAACGAACAGGCACCCAAACGTTGGTTGAGTCGTACGGTTGAAACTCGTTAAGCTCGCTTCAATTATTATTATTATTATTATTATTAATAATAATAATAATAATAATAATAATAATAATAATAATAATAATAATAATAATAATAATAATAATAATAATAATAATAATAAAGCATTGCAGGGACCTTTGGTGCAGGGGGTCCGTGGCTCGATTCCACTTCGTGCCAAGTGAAATTTGAGGTGGACAAATACCGTGTGCATGGGTATGTGTTTTCTTGAGATTTTCCATTTTCCTCCCACTTTCTTCATTTCACCATTTCATTCATCATTCTCCCTTAGCGTAGGTGCATAATCGTCCAACGTTAAACTAGATATTGCAATTTCAATAATAATAATAATAAAAATTAATTCAACTGAAAGGACTGTAATTTATGTGGACAACAATTATCATAAATATGCAACCATTATAAACACAATGCTTTGAGTAGAAAGATAATCCTTCCCAAGTGTCAACGAATGCGCACGAGATAAGACATGTCTCGAGAAAGAGACAAGACGCGCTTTGTGACATCCAAGATAATACGAGGCAAATGTTTTGGACACGAGATAGCTTGTAAAATGTCTCGTCTTGTCTGGAATGGCTCGAAAACAAAAGTCCAAGTTTTAAAATTATTTTTCAAGATCTATTCTCTCAGAAGTAGTTCTCTGCCTTAAAATTAATAACGACATTTGTGATTTTAAAAAAGATAAACAATGCCTAAAGTTAATAGTTGACTTTTCGAAAAGAAGCTTCATTAAGGGTGAACCTGAAAGATGTCCACAAACTTCGGGAGGTGATTCGTGACATCAAAAGGAGACAAATGGTCCTCTTGCAGTTTTCGAATTCAGCTTCGTTGTCGAGATACAGGGTTGCCAACTGGTCGTGTTTGAGAAACTCACTGGGAATAATTCAAGTCCAAGAATAAACTACTACTCATATATTTTTCAGGTCAATTGACTTATACCATGTTGTAAGGTCAAATATTTATTTATGAAGTGTGTACAAAATTCGCCAGGGTCTTTTCTGAGAAAATCGTCGAGAAAAAGTCACCTCCAAGAATAAACTACCCCTCGTAAATTTTTCTAAGAGAAATATCTGATACTGCAATATAGGGTTGTTAATTAAATATTGATTAATGAAAAATAAACAAAATTGTTAAAACCATTTTTGAGAAAATAGCGTTTTTCGATTTTCGGCTGTTTGTAAACCACACTTATTTTAGGTGGTAGGAAAAAATGGAAAAGCTCCTGTAAGAATACTAAGTAAACCCTAAGTTTAAAATTTGGTGTAGATAAGTTGAACGGTATGGCTTCTAGGCGAGTGCATATAAAAGTGTGCCGAACGGACGGACCGGAAGGACGGGTGTCGAAAAGTCACATTTTCGGTATGTAGACGCCATGAAACATGTAAATCCGTTGAAATCTGAATTTGATATTATTTTCACAATCACTATATTTTCTTCTCTCTTTTGTCGCTCGAAAAAGAAAAGCCTGAGTTTACCACAAAAAGCTAGGGAATTTCTCAAAAAATATTCAATTACAGGGCCACCGCACTAAACTTTTTCAATTCAATTTCTTAACTGTGTTAGGCCGCAGTTGTTACTGAAGTGTGTATTTGGATAATACGAATAAAATTATCGTATTATTCAAATACATCGAATGTCAGATTATCGAATAAAAAACTTCGATTGAAGAAAATCCATACTACAAAACTAACTCACACTTTGAGCACATTTTCATTAGACATATAATAGACCAATTAATGCAATCATTGTTTATGAAATATGAAAAAAATCAAATGAGTCACTTTGGGAAAGTCGTTCAAAAAGAACACGTCAGGAGTAACCTACCTCTTGTGAATTGTTTCGAACAATGAGTTAAGATATACTTTTGGTTATTAATGAAATATTTGTTTGCGAAATTTTAACAAAATCGCCTGTCGTTCGAGAAAATTGTCGGGGAGAAAACCTTGACCCCAAAAATAAACTATCCGTTGTAATTGTTTTTCATAGAAATGACTTATACTAAAATATAGGGTTATTAATGAAATACTTATTTATGAATTATCAATAAAATTGTCCGAGTAATTTTTGAGAAAATCGTGAGGGAAAAATAACTCCCCGAAGAAACTCCCCGAAGTAAGCGAGTTATTCCATATTACTAGGTTTTTAATGAAATATTTATTTCTGAGTACGAAGAAAATTGCTTGACTCATTTTTGAGAAAACCGTGGAGGGAAAACACCCCCAAGAGTAAACTACCCCTCGCATATTTTTTCAGGACAAACGAGTTTTGCCATGTTGTTCGGTTATTAACGAAATATTTATTTTTGAAATATGAATAAACTCTTTTGAGTCGTTTTTGAGAAAATCGCCCAGACAACACTCCACCAAGAATAAACTACCCCTTGCATTTTTTTAGGACAAACGAGTTATGCCATATTGATAAGTTATTAATGAAATCTTTATTTATGAAATATGAACGAAAACATTTGAGTCCATTTTGAGAAAATCACTGAGAAAAAACTCACCCCCTTAGTATAAACTATCCCTTGTAGATTTTCCTCAGATAAATGCCTTATACCACAAAATAGGGTTGCTAATTAAATATTGATTTATAAAAAAAGAAAGAAAACAAGATCGTTAGAGCCAGTTATGAGAAAATATCTTTTTTTTTATTTTCATCGTACAGGAAACTACTCTTGTTTTGGGAGTAGGAGGGAAATAAAAAAAACTATAGGAAATACTATGAAAATCTTAAACTAAAATTTGGTGCAGATAAGTTGAACATACCGTAAATTTTTCAACTAATTTACGGTATGTTCAAGTATGGCTTCTAGGTGAGGTATGGCTTCAGGTATGGCTTCTAGGCGAGTGCACAGAAAAGTGTAGCGAACGGACGGACGAACTGATGGACATGTATCGAAAAATAACTTTTTCGGTGTTAGGGGCTATAATACGTGCAAATTCGTTGAAATCTCAAATTTGATTTTTTTTTTTTGAACACCATACTTTCTTCTCTCATTTGTCACTTCAAAGTAAAAGGAACTCAGAACTACAGATAAAAGACACCTACTTTTACACATAGACATTTATTGATTTAAAACTGTTTTAGTTTGTGACATTTCACTTCCAATTGAAAGGTTTTACAATGATTAACGGCATACCAATGACGAGACGGAAGTTTTGAGGAAGTAAATGCATTCAGAAGTCTAGACTGCATTACAGCCTGTTTTTATTTCTGCAATTGTTAACAGCTGTAATTTCGTCCAAACGCTACATGAAATAATTTTTGGTTGACGTCATTGTATTACTATTTTAGTATTGTTCTCTTCAGACTTGGTTGAAGTTTTGTCTTAACGGTTTTCCTTTTTTTCTTTCTTATTTCATCGTTACACATAAGGACAAAATGTTATGGTGAGTGGATATATTCGAACCTACGAACATTGAGTTTATATTCTTCCAACACTTTACCAATGGACCAAGCTTTGTCTTCACGTTAACGCCCGGTTACAGGGTTTACTACGATTTAAATAAAATGGCTGGCTGTTAGAATTCCCTGCTCACATATTTCGATAAATAATTTTCATTGCTTCGTAGATACGTAGAGCAATGTTTAGATACACATTTTAGGAGAGTGAATTTTGGTGTATATAATAATTTCATGCCAGGTAAAAGCTAGATAAGTTTTGATAAAATGTTTCATATGTAGTTCTCAATAATAAGCTTGCTGTTCGGAGTGAAGTTCCAAGGTTCAGCATTGCCTAGCAGTTTTTGCTATTAATATCCCTTCTAACAATATTGGCAGTGGACAAAAGTTAGCCCGTGTTGAAGCTTTTTGCTCCTAATTTAGTTATTTTACTTTTTTAAGGAATATATTGAAAATTGTCAGCAGGCACGTATGCAGTAATTTATTTCGGGAGAAGTCCGACTTCAATATTAGGATAAATTATAATAAAATTTAAAAGATAATCCTTAAATTTAGGCTAAATTTACAGAGAAGTTGGGATTTCAGAGGGGAGTCCGGACCACCTGGACCCACCCCTAAATGCGTCCTTGTTTGTCAGTAACGTTTCCTCATTTTGAAACCCTCAAAAACTTCGGATATATAAAGGAAAACGAGTTATTTTCGATAAAATATCACTTCAGAAGACGCGACAGTTTTATTGCACATGGTGGTATCCCAAGTTCACAACGGCAAGAATTCATTAATTTTGATTCTCTGTCATTGTGCTCTATCGAAAGGTTAGGTTTGTAACATATTACTCCTACGAACAAGCATGACTGGCAGATAGGAATACTGAACACAACTTCAGAGAAATGCATGCTGAACTTACGTTTATAGCTACGCTTTGGTGATTTGCCCTCAAGGTCAATCGAGTGGTAATTCAGTTCCGTCTCTGTTCTTAAGCCATGTTCGTATTACTTCGAACAGTTTTGATAATGAAAAGCATGCCTCTTAATATAACAGACTTCTTTCGCGTAAGAAATCGAAACTCAGTTGGTCAGAGCAAATAGTCTGTAAGAATTAGGTTGTTAGTTAGTTAGGAGCCCAGTACGAGTAAGGGTTTTTATTACTATTGTTTTTATCTTTTTTATGTGAGGAAAAATCAAATTGTGACATCGCGATATCAAATGTATTTGATTAGGTAGCTTTGTCTTAGCTAAACTTTAAACATCAGTAACCGTCGAAATTATTTCACCAACTGATCACTTACTGAACATTTCAAACACGTCAAACCAGTGGCATACCATGAAGGTTAACCTCTCCTCCGCAGTCCTTAGTTATGTGTCCGTACTTTCAAGGGCGGACTAAGGGCCGGGCGACTGCCCGGGGCGCCAGAGAAAGAGGGGCACCAAAACGAGCCTCAAAAAGTAAATTTATAATGTGCTTTCTACTGACGTTTTTGGTTTATATTCTTGTAAAGTAGTGGCAATTATATGATCTTTTTCCATTTCACTATGGAAGAAGAGAGTTTCATAGTACTAAGGGGGCTGTATCGAAAAATTGAGAGATTGCATGTAGAATAAAGAGTGCCGGGAATTAAGTATTGTTTGTTTGTTTGCTTGACTTTAGCGTTCCACGGTTATGCCTTAATGGGCAAGGGAGATGTGGATACTAATTATAGTGGAATCCGAACCACTTTTATCGTTCAACAGTAATCCACCGGGAATTGGACCCGGTACCACAGAAGGCAGGCGTGCTAGCCACTAGACCAGGGGGGGTGGAGTTGGTATTGTTTATAGCGGGCCATATTCTTTGTGAACTTTTCCTAGGTAATGGATTTCTTTTTGAAAATGGGTTTAAAACAGGGGCGTCATTTAGGGAGGGCAGGGAGGGGCATTTGCCCCCCGTGAGTTTGAGATGTATATAGATTTTATCATTAGAATAGTAGTAAATCAGTGAAAAACGCCAAATTTTACTTATATCAAGAGGTCTTGCCCCCCCCCCCAAAGCAAAATCTGAAATGACGCTCCTGGTTTAAACTATTAAAAACACTATGATAAAATGTAAAATATAGGCTACTACTAGGGGAAGGGCGCCAAAAAGTCACTTTGCCCGTGTGAAAATTTGGCCTGCTCCGCCCCTGCGTACTTTCTGTATATTTTTTGGCCTTGCAGCTTGTGCGGTCCCCACGCCACATTGTTGCGGGGGCGCTATTTACGCCTACCCTTCGAACGTAATTCAATAACTGTTTAAGAAATTCTACCATCAGCGTGAAAACGGGAATATATTTTTCTAATAGTCCCATAGAACTTTCACTCAGAATGCCAGATGCAATTTTTCAGAGTGGGCTCTGGCTAAGTAGAAGGAAGATCTGTTTCCTAAGTAAGTTCCTTTCAGAAAGTTTGCTATTTCATTAACAGTGATGTAAATAAATATACTTATCGTTATTAGCTCGACACCAAACCATCCTGGACAAATCCCTCTAGAACAATGAACAATTATGCGTACTTTCTGCATAATTTTATAAGCGACTCAAGGGTGAAACACTTGTTAACGAAAGCAATGTTGTGTATATACTGCCTTGTTTCTGACAAAATATAAAATCTTTTGTAATCTTTAGACACTTTTCCTATTCTTTTTGTCACCCTTGGTTGTGTAAGGAAGCCTCGAACAAATAAAGAAGAGGTAATATTACAGATAAGGGGCGCTATAAATATATTAGGTATTTCTTTTGTTACCTAACCATAACGGCCTAGGGTCGTCTTCAGTAGAATAAAAAATGCTACGTGATATTACATTCACGAAGGAGGAAAGGATGCTCTAAATATATTTCTTATTCATTTTGTCTGCCCTGCTTCTCAGAAATTATATACCTTCTGTTGGAGGGTGCTGAAAAGAGAGGAGGGGAAATAAAACGTCGTGCCCCCTCATACATTTTAAATTTTGTGACGTGGTTGCTCAAATTATTACTAAAGAAAGCACTTTAAACTAAGATGTGTAAAGTTACAACATTATGTAAGGGTGGCATATTCATTAATAATAATAATAATAATAATAATAATAAATATGAATGTCTTTGGAGAGCCGAAATCATGTGAGACGAACAATGATATGTAGAGGTTTAAGATGGGTGGTCACAGAGGAGGAGAAACCAGGATTTTTCTCTCTCTGACTCTCTAACGTTAAGATTATGTGCTGAAGGTAAGAAGCATCATCATTCTACAAGAGGTTGCTTTTACGTAGAATATCTATTACTTGAGCTCCCCTCCTTCGGGCAACTTTGCTTATGTAGTAAATTCAAAACAATTTCAATTTAAGACAAATATTTATAGAGAAAATTAAACATTTAATAGGGAAATCTGTTACCAAAATATCCAAACACGTAGATAGAAGACTATGTAGTGAGAAACATTGTGAAACTATAAAATTCTCCAAATTAGAATTAACATTTACTGGAAAACATTCGTTATGCATCAGTGAGCACAGGGGAAATAATTACGAATCTGTTTGCAAACAAAAATTAGACACACTAATGCAAATGCGACGATATTTTCTCGTTTTTTTTTTTTTTTTTTTTTTTGGTATCGTCATGAGTTTTACACATATGTTACAATTTGATTCTTTCCCAAATAAAAAATAAATAAGATAACCTTAGTGATAAAAATGACAACAGTACTTCCACGGGATTCGAACCGTCTACCTTCAGTATACAAACTCGTTGCTTTACCTAACTGAGCTATTTGCTCTCTTACGTAAGCTGAACCTGTTCTACAGTAAAGACGATTTTTCATTAGGATTGGGCTAACAATTCGTCTTTTTCCATAGGTAATTTCCACTATTTGCACTATCTATACGTTAATACTTAGCATAGATTCATATATTTGGAGTTCGCTGATAATGCATATAATAAGACATACTAGAAATATTTCGTTAAAATTTTCGTTTGTAGATCTAATCCACGGTCCTCTCAATGACATAGATGTCGCTGCTTCGTGTTGAACTGCAGGATTCCCTCGCGTTCTTGAAAATTTCCCACTTTAGCAGAGTTGGTAATTCACGAGATTTCTGTCGATTTAAAGTTTTTTGCTTCTAATTTCTTTATTTTAAGCTAATATCTAACACAAATATTAAAAACGGGTTTGTTATTAACCTGTCCTGCTGGGAAAACCTTCCGAAATTTCGAACATATAAAGAAAACGGAGATATTTTCAAAAACCTTCGAAATAAAGAGACGCGTCATTTATTTTGCTCATGGTAGTACGAGCAGATCCAACAATTGCGTCGAAACTATCTCAATCGAGTCCTTTGGCAATGTTCAGTCGATGGATACCATTGAAGTTCACTTTCCACTTATAGATTTTAAAATAGCAAGGGGGTACAAATTCCCCGGTGAAATCTTACCCCCCTCGGCTAGATCAAAGGGAAGCTATAACAATAATGTCGGAACTATCTTATTCGAGTCCCTTGACAACGTCCAGTCGATTGATACCATTGAAGTTTAATTTCCACTTATAGATTTTAAAACAGCAAGGGGGGTACAAATTCCCCGGTGAAATCTTACCCCTCGGCTAGATCAAAGGGAAGTTATAACAATAGTGTCCGAAATATCATATTCGAGTCCTTTGGCAGTCGATTGATACCACTGAAGTTTACTTTCCACTTATAGATTTTAAAACAGCAAGGGGGGTACAAATTCCACGTGAAAGAAAACAAGTTAAAAAAATATATATATATATAGTAGTAAACGAAGAAAAACAAGCAATGTAATGTAGAGGAGTCGCTAAAAATTAACTCTCTTTAACGAGGGCGATTACCAAACATCACCTACTGATTGAAATCCAGATTATTTTCTAATAAATTAAATTCCAACAAACTTTCTTGTTATTGTTAATTACTTCATATCGGACTCCCGAAGAAAACTCATCTAAACAACTTATTGACAGTGCCAATAGCGACTACTCTCAATCATGACTCCGTTTTCTTTCATTTAGAAATAGAAAAGAAAGAGAAGAAAGTAGAAGGGTAAAAGAAGGAGGTAGGTAAGGAAGAAAGAAAAGAAATAGGGTATTTTAATAAGAAACAGATTACAGGATAATTCCGGAAATATAGTAAAAGGTCGGGAAAGTCGTTGAAAGATGAATCATTCTAAATGTTATTAACAACTAATCAATTTTGGAATGCTTCGGAATAGACACATGTTCCCTCATACCACCCAGACCTAGCTCCAGGCACCACGATCGTGGGGTTGCCCAGACCTAGACCTGGAAATGAGAAAAGTGAAATCATTCTTTGTACTGTTATTCCAACCGGTGATTGATAACCATCCAGCATCTGAACTCTGTTCTCTAGGATCGACCACACATATGAATTAGCCAAGGGAAAAAAAAACCAAACTTATTAACTCAATATAAATTTATGTATCGTATCAATAAAAGGTTCGACTTCCTAGAAGAAAGATGTCGTATTTAGGCTCATCCTGCTATTTTTGCTTCACTCCTCGAGCCGATTTAAACCGTTAGTGACGGTCCTTCATGACCTAGGTTATTTACCTTAACACATATGTCAAAACATGACACATATATTACAGATGTTAATATGACAAATGATATCACACAAATTACTTAAATTAAATCTATCATGCATTCACACGCTCACTCACTCAGGACAGTGTATATATGTTTAAAGGAAACTAACTAACTACAAAGATACAAATAGTTTATTACATTCATAGTGAAAAAAAAAATAATTACAAGGAAAATCTTAAAAGCACAAGTTCTTGGTTATATATTAATAAAATACATAGAGTTATATTTTAGTAAATTTTTATATATTCAATCATATTGACAAATGGAAAGAAAAAAAATAATTACATGTATCATATCTTAGGCATGCTAAAGCCAAATTATGATTTGCGACATACGCAAATAAGACACTTATTTCACTTTAAAAAAAAAATTGGACGAAGAGGAAAGAAAAAAACCTTTTGGTGTATTAGAACTTATATGAGTCTCTACCTCACATTGGGTAATAAAATATTAATGATTTTGAGCGTTCAAATCACAAATCACGCACTACTCGTAGTGTCCAGAACATTTCGCTCCATTTAACTTCGTTCGTGTTTATATATATCTCTCTCTCTATATATATATCTATTGGTTTACAAAACCATTCGTCGTCTATACTTGGTTTATAACTTTTAACAGTTTATATCTGCAATCGCACACTGCGACGCTCTATACCCATCCAGGGATTTCGAAAAATCACTATCGCTAGAGGATGTTTCTCCTCTTAGACGGTCCATTTCCAAACTTATTAATTGAATAGTTTTAAGTTATTTATGCAACACTGGGACACGTCATGAGACCTTTCATTAGGATCACTTTCGTATATGTTTATATGCATGGTTCGGATTTAAGAAAAAAAAATCTTCCACAGGTGTACGGAGTATGATGGTTCAAATTGAGGATAGAAGAAAAAAAACTGGTCAAGTCATAGGATACACATGTAGGTGAGAAGGATTCAAGGTGTACTTTCCACAATGGTTTTAGGTTAATTGTTCAGGGATAATATTTGTTATGATGTGGGTTACGTTTAAACCTGCCGTTATTTTTTCAATGCATGCCATTATATAATTACAGAGGTTATCACTTACATTGATTCAGAAGAAAAGGAAAATTACTTAAGTGCACGGCGGTATTCTTAACAAAATCTACATTCTTAAATTCGTCGGAAGACTTCTGGTAAACTATAGCAACCAATACACGTTTAGGGGGACAGACACGAGCGCTCTTACATATATTCATATACATTTACTATCATACTTTTACTTTAAAATCATATTCACATACTAATTACATATACATTTCGACGTATTCATTTCTCTATATATATATATATTTATAATACATGCGCACACATTTAAATTAATCACCCCAACAATAATTTCTGAAAAGGTTGCAACATTGTCCAAAACAAATGACTTCCGACATTACATATGAAAAAGAAAATTGCTTTTCTACCTGATACCGCGCATCTATAAATTTTTCACTTTTATATAATCAATTCGTGCTTAAATCATGAAAAAAAAACTTCGTGAGGCAGGCACGTAACACAGAGCATTTCTAAAGATATAACTAGATAAACCAAAATACAATTTCTGGGCCCAGGTTAACTACAAAGTAATCGAAAACCAAAACAGAAAGGAAAGTGACCAATGGATTTAAAAAAAAACTTAAGAGGGACGACGGTGAAAGAACGTAATCGAAGTGTCGTCAACTACGAAGTCTTTGTTCATTTCGGCGATAGGTCAAAATGTGATGGAGGACCCAATCACTATCTACTTTATCCATGAATCGTGTCTTGCAACGTCTCAGCTGGTAATTTCAGATCAGAGTTGTACGTTAAATAATTTGTAAGCAACAAGTTCAAAATCGGGGGGGGAGGTTGAAAATTAAAAAAAAATCTCAAAATAAGAAGGAAGAGACAAGGGAGAGAAAGCGGCGCCAACGAAAAAAAAGAAAGATTAAAGTACTACTCACTACACAGAAGAGTGATCGAATTTAAACATATATATAACAACTCATAGTCAAAAATATTCTTAACATGCCAAAAGGGGTGGTCTACTTAAATACGTAAACTCAAGGGGCGCCCTGCTGCCAAGGGTGCAAGTTCTGTGTCCATCAGATCCCAATCCCACAAGAGTTTGCTTGTAAGATTGAAATCCGATCCCCGTATCCGGCCCAGACCAGCAGGATGAAAGGAGAGGGGGAAGGGACCAGGTAACTGTGTCCCCAATTTTGAAATCTCTAAGTAAGAAAAAAAATATTCGACCCCTCAGAAGAACTAAGAAGGTTCTAGGACAGTAATGAAACTAGAGTAAAAGTAATAGCTAAGATATCCCTAATTAATGATTTGCCGAAATAAAAAAAATTAAATAAACTGAATTTTGGATCGGTGATTTCTATGGCCAAACCTCACCGATAGCTCCCCTTCGCAGAATGCGCTAAATTCTGAGGCATCGATTAATTTCCATCACTACCTAGTTTAGAAACTAGGAAAAGAAAACGAAAATATTCAAGGGGAAGAGGTCGATGCCCGGGTACGGGATATATAAATTTCAATAATTAATTGTTTTGCTTCTGTACCCCTGTCCGAACCGTCGCCTCCATGAACATTGTATGCTAGCCTGAGTAGGTAACTTGAAGAAAAAAAAAATCTCACGGAGTGGTACATTCTATTTTTAAAACCGACCAGAAGATATGATTCACTACAGCCCTGTTGTATAACTACTATTGTCTTTTCATAATTTATTATTCAATATGTCTAGTCAACGATTATATGATGCTACCCATTCTATCAGATGGTATTACTATGGTTGATTATTATTATAACACATAAAACTACAAAGCATTACCATAGTCCGAATATATATCGCCCTCCTGTCCGAGTGATATCATGGTGCAGGGGTCAGAACCCGAGATGTTTGTAGCTACACGTATCTATTCAATATCTATATATATCAACACGCGGCGAAGTATTCACTGGGCTACTATATATATTTAACTATATGGGTGTCCTATATTCTATATTCATTTATTACAATATTCATATACTTTATATTCATATTCACATTAATATTCATATCATCATTCTTTTCATTTGCTACGACGCTATACCTTACAGACACCCTGTTTCCTCTATTTACGCCCAGCCTATATACACATTTCATCATAACACTTTAAAATCTATAATCACTACAAACATTTCCCATTCCGATCACCGCACGACAACCTCACTCGAACTCAAGACTCTTCACCACACACACAATACTATGTAATACCTGGTAGCTTTATTAAGAACGAAAGAAAAAAAATCCTATGTATGTTCACTGAAAATAGAATTATCTGCGATAATGTTTAATGTTTATAAAATTCTGCAGCAACAATAAACTTCTGCAGCCACGAAGAAAAAATGAACATCTAATATAATTTCAAAGCGAAGAACTAGCATCATATCGCCCGACTTCTGTGAAAAATTTACGTATTGTTTATTTATTTAAATATTTAGATTTCTAGACTAGGCAGAATGTTGAAATTTTCAGAATATATTAATTTTGGGTCACTTGACCTAACTGTACATTCATATGGGCTGTGAATTATACCTTCTAGGTTTTATTTCGGAAAGAAAGGTCAATTTCATGAAAACTAAATCACTAAGCATCTCGACAGAAGAATGGCGGTTAGTACTGACTTTTGACACTAGGGCTAGCGACGATATAATCAACCCTTGAACAACTGAATGTGACCTTGTACACGGAATTATTATACTATATTACGTTCACCTTTAAATATTGTGTATGAGTTCACTTAATGACGGAAAAATAAAAATTTATCGCATAGTAAATACTACACTGTCCATGTTTAATTATCTCACACACTCTTTCATCACTTAACTACCACAATTACTGATACTACATTACAAATATACACATACTACTCAAACTACAAGACACATCATGCCAATACACACCAATCATCACTATCATTAATACATGTTATACTAATAAATATACACAGAAAACATTCATATTTTACCATTTTAAATCGGCTCGAAAGGGAAAGAAAGGAACAGGGCCAACTGGCCCTTGTATTTACTGAATCACATTCTTGAGTGTTTAATTAATGCCCCCGAGGGGACGTATCGAAGTATTAGCTAACAATAGGACCCCTGCCCTGAAGGGGCAGGAACCCGGAAACAAACTACATGTTCAACTCATCCCGCTGGAAGCCGTACTCCCAATTTGGGAGTCAGATAGGAGCCCCTACTGTAAATTTACACGTGCATTATTCTACCTATCTTAACTACAAAGAAATTAAATACCGCCATGTATGTAATAAAAAAAAAGAAATCACTCGCTAACTACATAAACAAATCTATAATGGACAGGTCTTGTAACCCTCAATTAGTAGGAAAATTGGGAGGTAGAAATATCAAGGGAAACACTGATCTTCAGAACCGGATTTAGGAAGAAAAACAGAAATCACAATACTTCGGGATCCTGTCCATAGCCATCGGTGGATGCAATCATGGCGTCACTATCTTGCACTTACTATTCTCAGTTTTTTAAACCAGTGTTGTTCGAAAAATTTAATAGTTTATGGCTCCTTGAGACTTCGAGTGATCTTTCATGTTAATAAAATCCAAATATTACCTGAATTTTGATGTTTACCACTGCAGGAATCAGTCCATTTACGAAGCAAAAAAAAACTAATGTCGTCGACCACAATTTCAGGCATGGAATGGAATAATTGCGCCCTAATATCATAGCGTGGGTTTATCAGCCAATCAAAACTAAGCATTTTGGCGGAGGGGCTTTGAAACGAATAAAATTTGGTAAAATCTGGATTAAACTAGATTTTAGAAGGACCTAGGTATCTAAAAGAGAGGTGAAGGGTGGTCCTGAAAATTCTGTCGAATTTTAGATTGGTTATTTGATCTGGAAAGTTCCGTCCAATAGTGGATCTATATTTTCGGATAGCACTGACACCGTAAGAATTGTAATAATCCATTTACACAACCATATACAAGACTTATAACTAATTTAAAATATAAATAAAGATATTGATTCCCAAAACTATAATTCCCAATAAATTTTTTTTTAAAGTTTTCCATGTTAATTTGAAATAGAATAATGAACAATATTACGAATTATATGAACAGCCAGAAATTTTTTGTTAAACGTCAGGTACAGTCGGTGCAAAAAATTTCGGGCACCCTCCTATTAAAAACATAATCTCATTAGACTGTAATGGCATATTACACACGGTGAAATCTTACCCCCCTCGGCTAGATCAAAGGAAAGTTATAACAATAGTGTCGGAACTATCTTATTCGAGTCCTTTGGAAATGTCCAGTCGATTGATACCATTAAAGTTTAGTTTCCACTTATAGATTTTAAAACAGCAGGGGGGGTACAAATTCCCCGGTGAAATCTTACCCCTCGGCTAGATCAAAGGGAAGTTATAACAATAGTGTCCGAAATATCTTATTCGAGTCCTTTGGCAGTCGATTGATACCATTGAAGTTTACTTTCCACTTATAGATTTTAAAACAGCAAGGGGGGTACAAATTCCACGGTGAAATCTTACCCCCCTCGGCTAGATCAAAGGGAACTTATAACAATAGTGTCGGAACTATCTTAATCGAGTCCTTTGGTAATATCCAGTCCATTGGTACCATTAAAGTTCATTTTACACTTATATGTTTTAAAAACAGCAGGGGGGTACAAATTCCCCGGTGAAATCTTACCCCCCTCGGCTAGATCAAAGGGAAGTTATAACAATAGTGTCGGAACTATCTTATTCGAGTCCTTTGGCAATGTCCAGTCGATTGATACCATTGAAGTTTAATTTCCACTTATAGATTTTAAAACAGCAAGGGGGTACAAATTCCCTGGCGAAATCTTACCCCCATCGGCTAGATCAAAGGGAAGTTATAACAATAGTGTGGGAACTATCTTATTCGAGTCCTTTGGCAATGTCCAGTCGATTGGTACCCTTGAAGTTTACTTTTCACTTATAGATTTTAAAACAGCAGGGGGTACAAATTCCCCGGTGAAATCTTACCCCCCTCGGCTAGATCAAAGGGAAGTTATAACAATAGTGTCGGAACTATCTTATTCGAGTCCTTTGGCAATGTCCAGTCGATTGATACCATTGAAGTTTACTTTCCACTTATAGATTTTAAAACAGCAGGGGGGGTACAAATTCCACGGTGAAATCTTACCCCCCTCGGCTAGATCAAAGGGAAGTTTTAACAATAGTGTCGTAACTATCTTATTCGAATCCTTTGGCAATGTCCAGTCGATTGATACCATTGAAGTTTACTTTCCAGTTATAGATTTTAAAACAGCAAGGGGGGTACAAATTCCCCGGTGAAATCTTACCCCCCTCGGCTAGATCAAAGGGAACTTTTAACAATAGTGTCGGAACTATCTTAATCGAGTCCTTTGGCAATGTCCAGTCGATTGATACCACTGATGATCACCTTCCACTTTTAGATTTTAAAACAGCAAGGGGGATACAAATTCCCCGGTGAAATCTTACCCCCCTCGGTTAGATCAAAGGGAAGTTATAACAATAGTGTCGGAACTATCTTAATCAAGTCCTTTGGTAATATCCAGTCGATTGGTACCATTGAAGTTCATTTTACACTTATATGTTTCAAAAACAGCAGGGGGGTACAAATTCCCCGGTGAAATCTTACCCCCCTCGGCTAGATCAAAGGGAAATTATAACAATAGTGTCGGAACTATCTTAATCGAGTCCTTTCATAATGTCCTGTCGATTGATACCACTGATGATCACCTCCCACTTTTAGATTTTAAAACAGCAAGGGGGATACAAATTCCCCGGTGAAATCTTACCCCCTTCGGCTTGATCAAAGGGAAGTTATAACAATAGTGTCGGAACTATCTTATTCGAGTCCTTTGGTAATGTCCAGTCGACTGATACCATTGAAGTTCATTTTACACTTATATGTTTTAAAAACAGCAGGGGGGTACAAATTCCCCGGTGAAATCTTATCCCCCGCGGCTAGATCAAAGGGAAGTTATAACAATAGTGTCGGAACTATCTTAATCGAGTCCTTTCATAATGTCCTGTCGATTGATACCATTGAAGTTCATTTTCCACTTATAGATTTTAAAACAGCAGGGGGTACAAATTCCCTGGTGATTTCTTACCGGGGGGTAAGAAATCTCCGGTGATTTTGTACCCCCCGGTACATTTTTCACGATGCAGGTTTTCACCGTGACACCGGCTCTGATGTCCGAGGATGGTACCTTCCGCAAGTTCTTCCAACAAGATGGCGCACCTCCAAATTATGGCATCCAGGTGCGTCACCTCCTGGATGAACAATTCCATGGGATGTGGATTGGTCGACGTGGACCAGTGTAATGGCCTGCCCGATCACCAGACTTAACCCCCCTTAATTTCTACCTGTGGGGACGTGTGAAGGCTATGCTGTATGCTTTGAAAATTCGTGATGTTCGCCATCTGGAACAATGTATCATGGCTGCCTGTGAGAAAATATCTCCAGAAACCTTAATACGTGTCCATAGCGATTGGGAGAAGCGTCTGAACACGTGCATTGCCCAGCAAGGACAACATGTTGAGCACATTATGTAATACGAAAGTCACACCTGCAATTGTTGATAACTGTTTACCAGATAAAGGTAAATGCATTTTGACTTCAGATTCGGTTTTCTGGTAAACTTCTAGCCTGTGGTCACGTATCACATGCCCCACGTAGCGTTTGTAATAAAAAAAAAGTTAAATTCAAGATGGCGGCACCAAGATGGCAGCCGTCTGCGTACCCTACGCCAGAAAGTGTCCCCCTAACCCTCAAGCTCACCTATCACATCAAATTCGCTGAAAGTACATCCATTTGGAGTTTAATAGGGGTGGTAAGGGACTTTTGAGACACCCTGTATATGTATATAGATAGATAGATACATAGATAGATAGATAGATAGATAGATAGATAGATAGATAGATAGATAGATAGATAGATAGATAGATAGATAGATAGATAGATAGATATAGATATATATAGGGGAGAGTGGGGTAAAACCGAGAATTCGGGTACAACCCGAGGACCCCCTTCTACGTTCCACGATGACGAAGGAGGAGTGGCTATTACCAGAATGCAGTAGACTCGCTGCTATTGTTGCTGTGAAGAAAATTAAATGTGATTGGTTTTTGCTTACGATTATTGCAGAAAACTAGACTGGTTATTCTGTGTTCCTGTTCCTGCAAGAGTAAAGGAATGTAGCTGTTTTTGTACATTTAATTACATTCATTATCATTCTAAGTAATTATCTGTAGCGTTTTGTGTAATCAAATGACACCATGTGTGATGAAAGTTGTACGTGCGGGGCAAAAACCGGGTACTACCCGGTATTCCCCCTTGCGTTTTTAAAACAAACAAAGTCTGTTATTATATATTCCGAAATACCTTTATTTGACGATATTAGGTTACGAAACAAAATATTATTGATTGATTGATTTTTGAGTTTTACGTCCCGTTCAGCAGCGAGGCTATATGAGACGTGGACCTACTGATTAACGTGGAATCCGAACCACATCCTGCAGCAAGTGTTCCTAATGTGTCGACGCCTTCAAATCAACTTCTTCTGATCCCGAACCACTTAATTTACCCTGCTGTTCTAAGTTCTTGACGCCTAACACTAAACGTGTTCCCGAAACATTATGCAGTGTTTCACCCTCCGAATTGATGCCTTCCCCATACACTGAGAGAAAGGTTGAAGGATGACAAGAGAAAAGGAAAAATTCATTTTGATGGGCTCCCTATACAAGCGTCAACTTCAGACAGCATTATAAGAAAAGAAAAAGAAAAATGAAGGAAGGAAGAACAAAGATGGACAGAAGACAAATAAACGAATCAAAGAAGTAGCAACTTTCACTAAAGATGCCGAAAAAGAATAGCAGACAGGAAATAAGATTCCAAAACAAGAGAAACCGAAGGAGCAAATGTAGGATGATTCCAGTGAAGAGGATGACAATACTGCCTCCATTTACTGCAATGGGTTTTACACGGACTCCAAGTGTGGTGAAGGATGTATCCAATGCATCCCATGTCGTTGTTGGGCCCATGAAAGCTGCTCCAGGGCCGAAGAGGAATATGACTATTTTACTTGTGGCTTGTCAATAGGACTTCTATTACAGCAAAAAAGTAAAGACAAAGACAATTAAATTTATTAACAACTCATCAACTTGTGTCCTTTTAGACTTATTCCTATATTCTACAACAATATTACCTTGTGTCAATAAAACAAAATAGTTTTAATTTTGTGGCAATTTTAACACTCTTTTTTCCCATAACAATAACATGCGTACCCGGGTTTACACTTCTAGTGGGGAAAAGCTGACAAAATGCCTTTTTTTTTTTTTTTTACAAAAACAGTACCTACAATTACAAGACCAATTTAATTATGTTTTTAAAACTGTGGCTGCATTAACAGATAAGTAGTGCATACTTTCGCAAAATTTTGTTCCTTTGCACTAAAAACGGTGTTTTCTGGTAGCCTTTAAGCCATAGCGTCCCGGTTTTACCCCTCTCTCCCCTATACTATTTTGGTCAGTTGGAGTTTAATTAACAATTTTGAATTTTCCAAAGCTACAATGAATAATTTTAAAGGATTTGCATTTAATTCCACGTACATAATATAGCGGATATTAAATCAATTCAAGGTTATATCTCAACATAACTTAATTTACTTGTATTCTTTTTCATACAATGTATTATTTTCTAGAAATCATTTCATTCAATTTTATACCTACGTACAAATGTGTTATTTTCATCCAATGCTTGTCCTAGGGGAGGGTGATCAAATTGCGTGCCTATTATTCTTTTTGTAGCCTGAACTACATTTTAACCCTCGAGAAGTCGCGCTGAAAAAGTAACGCGAGTAGTCACGCGCGGTCAAAAGGATCGCACAAACATAATGTGTTGCAAATATCGTTTTAAACATTTTTCTTGTATTAGAAACGTAATTTTGTATATTTTCTGATTAAGAGGGAATAACATTTTTATTATTATAATAAGTTTTACAGTAATAACTATTAGAGGAACCTACAATTAGACATGTACTGTTTTTTTTATTTTTTTATTTGGAATAAAATGTTTTTTTCGTTATATATTTCATTAGATAGATAGCTACGCACTGGTTTTATTGAAAATTCTAATTCTGATGACGATATTTTGTTTTTGTCAACTCTTTGTTTCGTCTAAAATTAGAAATGCAATAGTAAATTACTAAAATAAATGCTATATACACATAACAATAAAACAAAGCTTCAAAGCGCATTTTACATTCAATTATAGCTCACTCATAGCTAAGCGGTTAAGATACGCCCCTTTGGCGTGGAACTTCCGGGTTCGATTCTCGGTGGGAGGGCATGTGGTTCGGATCCCACGTTAAGCAGTAGGTCTACGTCTTACATAGCCTTGATGCTGAAAGGGGCGCTAAATTAATATCAAATCAAATTTACATTGAATTATTTTACAGTCCTATTATTTTGAAACTTCACCTATACAGCAATTCACTGAATTATTTTTGGTTATCTTCAAATTTACACTCTTTTACACTTCGTCGGCGTCTATCTGGTCCTCTCCTGTTCTGACTACATTCGGGGAATTGCTGGTCATTTCTGGGTTTGAGATCTTCAGACTCGCTCGCAGACCCCTCACTTCCACTTTCGTGTTCACACACTTCTCCTCTTTTTTTTTTTTTTTCGTCATGATCTTCCTCAGACAAAGCTTCCACTAGATCGTCTCGGCTGATTTATCCGAATTGTCCATTTCCCTTCGTTCTTTTAAGCTGTTCATTTCTAATTTCCTCTTTTTCCACACTTATTATGTATTTGTTAACTTTGTCGACCTCTCTTCCATCCATTAAAATAATATTTATATTCATAAAGCTGAAAACATCTCCAAACCAAAGGTCACGTGCAGAGCAAAACATTGAGAAAAAAACATTACACGGTTAGTCGCGCGCGGGGGAAAGCACCGCAGAGCCACTAAACAGTCACTAGTAGTTAAACTAAACAACGGATAATGGAGTGGTTGAGCAGGAATGTTCGGGAATGTGAGGGGGAAGATTAGCTAGACTGGAGTCTGCCGGATAAACAGAGTGGACACACGATAAAAAATAATTTTCCTGCGGTGCTTTTGACCGCGGCGCGACTACTCGAGGGTTAAACAATGTTTAAAAATGTACGAATGTTTAAAATAGATTTGAGTAAATTTTTGAACCAATCAAATGACAGGTAAGGCCCAAAAATATAAAGAAATAAGTAAAATCTATAGTGGACACACCTAACTTAGTTGACGAGAATTAGAAATGTTTAACAATTAATTTTGAGCAACCTGCAACATCGAAACAACCTCAATAAAAACTGCTTAAAGGTGGAATGTATAAAAAAAACTCTTGAACAAATTTATGAAACCCTTATATAGTAATTTATAAAACTGTGTAACAAATATTACTCCACGAATTATTACCTCTCCATGGAACAAACCCAGCTCGATTTACAATTTTATGTTGTGTTCTGTTAAATAAAAAATATTAGTCTTCCCTCAACTGTAAAACCAATATACGTATTACTTACGTCTTAACATTACATATTGCTTTCTTTCTTTCTTTTGTTTAGGTTTTTGTATTTCCAGGTATAGGAGTACCTTGGAACTCAAATACGACTGTGAAAGGAACTAATACATATTTTTCCTTCAGAACAGAATACCATATTGTACTTTACGAAGATGTTGTTGAGGACATAGTTAAAGCTTCAGTTCCGATTAGTTTGAGGAAATGTAAATTTGCAGATGAGACAGAGGGATTGTGGGCTTTTAGGTATTACGTTTGGCCTGCTTGTATATTTCAATGTTATGCTGAGAAGAAAGTTGATTTGTGTAATTGTACGGACGTGAAGCCAGGATTTTTCAAAGGTACAATTTAAAAACATTATTTTTTGTAATCATTATATTTATTTGTTGATAACGCACTCTTATTCTTTAAAAGTCTAATATTTTCGATTTTCAAACTACTTTGAACTATACACGACACATATTTTATAAATATTTTATTATTTGTAATGTACAAGTTTTCATTGCCTATTTTCATATGTTTGTTTGCTGTTATTAAGAGTGCTGACGTGTGTTCACATATCAGATATATACCTTCTTTCTATAGCAATTTTTCTTTCTTTACGCCTGCTATAGTCAACTGTTCAGAAAACTTTGGTAAAATTATTTCTTCCACACGGACGTTTACATAAGTCTTCACTTAAAAGTCAATGTTACGAAAGATTAATATTTATTACTAAACTTTTTAACATTTTTGGAAGTCTGCCGTAAGATAACACCAAATATTTAACTATTTACTACTTTTACCATTTACTGTTGGTATTCGTAATGTATGCACATGCATTTATAATTTTAAAGAATGGTTCTACTTGAATTTTTCCAAAGATATCACATTTTTTGTCACGCATAGTTAGCATAGCTGTGTATAACATTTAATTGTTACATACTTGGAGAAACATACCGGCACTGTTTCAAGTTTGAGGAAGAAGTCGCTATGTTTAGGTGGTTCGACTTGCGAACTACTGACAAAAACATTGTTTCCGATTAGTGATTTCTTGGTGATTTTTAAATGACGAACTGACCACTTATTTACCAATCGAGACTTTTTAGTTGCAAACAACATGTACTTCTGTAGTAAAGTATGTAGCATTATGTGAGTTAAAATCAATTATCATGTTCCTATCCTTCGTTTCTATGTATGTTAATCAAAACAATGAAGACAAATTAGGCAAGTATACAGCGTGACCAAACTTTAAAATACTACTTTGTGTACTTTACCTCTTGCCTTGTAACGAAGAACAATTCAAACCTTCAATGACTTTTATTATCTCTTGAGCTACTCTTCAAAGACACAATACTACAGTATCAACAAAAAAAAATCCGGTTATCTATAGAAGCGTGAGATAATGTGAAGTGAGTGCATTTATGTCCTTTGTAGGTTTATAAAATATGTGCATTTTTCTAAATTCATGTTTCATTTCAATGAAGTGAAGTTGATCATAAAGAAATATAGTAATTAAAATGAAATTGCTTTAACTAACTATAATCTGAATGACATACGGTTGTTAGGTGCATATGATTAATTTGAATACGCTTGCACCTATATGATCTTTTTATCAATGCCCTAAAGTTTTGCACCGAGGGAATTAAAACGGTTATGGTAGTACAATGACAAAAGTGGTAGGAAATGGGAGAACCCCGAGAAAAAACATGAACACGGAGTTGCCCATCGCACGTTGACTTGGGACAAGCTGCGATCTAGGCAGGTCCATTAAGCCACCCCGACCACTTTTACAGTGTACTCAAGGTAAGACTCTTGTCCTGAAAATCGTTATAGATCCAATATATTATATATATTTAAGTATACAAAAGAGCGGATCATGGAAGGATAATAGTACGTCACATCCTCTAAGTCTCGACTAAACTGGGAAAGAAGGTTAATAAGTTGATTCCCATGCAATTGAACGCAATGACACGTACTAAAAAAAAACTTCTCCTGCAATCTGAATGTACTTTTCCGAAAATAAACTACATAAGTACCCTTCTATAATTCTATCATAACCATTTATTAATTCAAATGTGCCGAAATTAGGAACTACCATTTTGTTTATATGTATATATATATATATATATATATATATATATATATATATATATATATATATATATATATATATATATATATATATATATATACTAGCTGAACCTGCGTTCTCTATACAGCGCATCATTCCCGTATAAGCATGAATCTCCCTGTCATTCCTCACAACATATATATCGGGCGGAATTAAGTCCTTGACCAAGTAATGGCGATTGATTCGGAACCAAATGCGATTATGAGAATGAAATCTGTCACATCTGTAGCTTGATGTGGAGAAGAAACTAAATTGTGAACAAGTCTTAACAAAACTATTAGTAAATACTTACGTTGAATAACAAAACAAGCTATTCCTAAAATAACCAGAAAACAAGAAAACAAAATAAATAATATTTTCATAAGCTTTTATAGTTTAATTAAAACGTTGGTCTTGTAAACCATTAATGAATAGGATTCTAAAAGCATCAAGAGAAAGTATAAACTTATCTTTAGTCCCCAAAACTAATATTTTAATAAACTACCTCTTGAAATTAAAATAACCTGAATATTACTTATAATTTTAGTAGTTTTAAGATTTATTCTAATTCAAATATCTCACCCCCTATCAATAGGGTTAATACTCATTATCAACACTATTATCACTTGCCTAACTATTTCGACTATAAGAGAATCTCCTTGATTTTCCTATATTCTCTTCTTAGTTTTTCTAGGAGGTATACTAGTTCTATTTATTTATGTTACAAGACTAGCATCAAATGAAATATTTACTCTAACACCTAATCTTTTCCTTCTAATTTTCCTAGTTCCATTGCTTGTAATTTTTATAATAATCATCGACCCCCTTATACTACCAAACATAATTTCATTACCAGACCCACACCGATACACAATTAATTATCAAGAAATCCCCGGTATAAAATTTTATATAACATCAATCTTAATAAATACTATTATATTGGCAACATACTTATTTATTACATTAATTGCAGTAGTAAAGATCACTTCATTATATCAAGGCCCTCTCCGGCCTTCTAAATCATATGTCAACACCAATTCGCTTACATCATCCTCTTTTTAAAATTGCTAATAACGCCTTAGTAGACCTACCAGCTCCTATTAACATCTCATATTGATGAAATTTCGGCTCTCTTCTTGGTTTATGCTTAATTATTCAAATTGCTACAGGTCTATTTCTAGCAATACATTATGTATCAAGCATTGAACTAGCCTTCAACAGAGTAATTCACATTTGCCGAGATGTAAACTTTGGGTGGCTTTTACGCACTCTACACGCCAACGGGGCATCATTTTTCTTCATTTGCCTTTACTTACACATCGGCCGAGGAATGTATTACGGCTCTTATCTTTATCTTCACACTTGAAGAGTAGGAGTTGCTATTCTACTTTTAGTGATGGCAACTGCTTTCGTAGGCTACGTTCTGCCTTGAGGCCAAATATCTTTCTGAGGTGCCACAGTCATTACAAATCTATTATCAGCTGTTCCCTACCTAGGAACAATATTAGTACAATGAATCTGGGGGGGCTTTGCTGTAGATAATGCCACTTTAAATCGATTCTTTGCTTTCCATTTTCTCTTACCCTTCATCGTAGCCGCCATATCAATAGTGCATCTCCTATTCCTCCACCAAACAGGATCTAACAACCCCCTTGGCCTCAATAGAAATCAAGATAAAATCCCCTTCCACCCTTATTTTTCAACCAAGGACACTATTGGATTTCTAATAATAATAACAGCTTTAATATTACTCACCCTCTGATATCCTTATATACTAGGAGATCCTGAAAATTTCACCCCAGCCAATCCTCTAGTTACACCAGTACATATTCAACCAGAATGATACTTCTTATTTGCTTATGCTATTCTTCGTTCCATTCCTAATAAACTCGGAGGAGTTATTGCCTTAGTAATATCAATCCTCATTTTAATAATCATACCATTTTTCCACACTAGAAAAATGCGAGGCCTACAATTCTACCCTATTAATCAAATTATATTCTGAATTATAGTTAGCACGGTAATTCTTTTAACTTGAATTGGAGCTCGGCCAGTAGAAGATCCTTATATCCTAACAGGTCAAATTCTTACAGTTATTTACTTCGCTTATTTCCTATTTGTACCTTATCTCTCCTCCTTATGAGATTTCCTGCTAAATAAAAATTAGTTCTTTGGCTGAGAATAAGCATATGTTTTGAAAACATACAACAGAGCAAAGCTCTAAGAACTTATCCTCAATTTAATACACTTAAATCAAAAGAGAAATAAAAAGAAGTTTCATGCCTCCTAAAAATAAAAGATAATTAAGAGATAAAGGTAAAAAACATTTTCAAGCAAGATATATTAATTTATCATATCGAAATCGAGGTAATGTTCCTCGTACTCAAATAAATCCAAAAGAAATAAACACTACCTTACAAATAAACAAAACAGAAAATATATCATGCCCTAGAAACAAAATACTAAATAAAGTTCCCATAAACAAAATACTAGCATACTCAGCCATAAAAATAAAAGCAAATCCTCCCGCTCTATACTCAATATTAAATCCAGAAACAAGTTCTGACTCCCCTTCCGCGAATTCAAAAGAAGTTCGGTTAGTTTCAGCTAAACAAGAAGCAAATCAAACTAATGCTAGAGGAAACGTAATTCATAAAAATCATAATTCTTCCTGGTAATAACCAAAATTTAACAATCCATAACTCTCAGCTAAAAACACAAAAGATAACAAAATTAGTGCCAGACTAACCTCATAAGAAATAGTCTGCGCCACCGCTCGAAGACCTCCTAGCAAAGAATATGAAGAATTAGAAGATCAGCCAGCAATTATTACAGTATACACGCCCATGCTTGTACAACATAAAAAAAATAACAAACCCAAAGAAAAAGTCAACATAACACTCAAATAAGGAATTCTTAATCATACCAACAAAGATAAAAATAAACTAAAAACAGGAGCTAGATAGTAAGGATAGTAATTAGACATAGTAGGAAAAACTTGCTCCTTAGTAAATAACTTAATTGCATCTGCAAAAGGCTGAGGTAAACCACAAATACCTACCTTATTGGGTCCCCGACGAATTTGAATGTAACCTAAAACCTTCCGTTCTAACAAAGTCAAAAATGCAACTCCGATCAAAACACAAATGATCAAAATCAAGTAAGAAACCACACCTATAATATAATCATAATACATTATTACCTGGACTCAATCCATCCATTCTTAGATCCTAAATCTAATGCACTTATCTGCCAAAGTAATTGTCTATTATTTTCATTCCCCAACAATAAATATTATTAGTACTTGGTCCTTTCGTACTAAAGTACTATTTTTAAATAAAGGGTAGAAACCGATCTGGCTCACGCCGATCTGAACTCAGATCATGTAAGATTTTAAAGGTCGAACAGACCTATATACTAAGCTCCTGCACCTAGACAAAATCTTAATCCAACATCGAGGTCGCAATCTCTCTTGTCGATATGAACTCTCAAAAAAAAATTACGCTGTTATCCCTGAGGTAACTTAGTCTATTAATCATTAATAAAGGATCATAAAAATACTTAAAAGTAATTATATTAAGAAGAGTTTATTTTATCTTCTCGTCACCCCAACGCAATAATCAAATAGCAAATTTATTAATTATCAAATACAAAAATTACTACTTAAACATAAAGATCTACAGGGTCTTATCGTCCTCTTAAATCATTTAAGCCTTTTCACTCAAAAGTAAAATTCAACATTACAAATAAAGACAGTCTTCCACTCGTCCGACCTTTCATACAAGCCCACAATTAAAGGACTAATGATTATGCTACCTTCGCACGGTCAAAATACCGCGGCCGTTTAAACTCTCACTGGGCCGGTCAGACCTTCTATTTTAACAGAAGGACATGTTTTTGATAAACAGGCGGAGGAAATCTTTGCCGAATTCCTTTAATCATTCTCACTAATATACTAATAACACCATTATAAATTGCCTTAATTAATTAAAGACAAACAGTACAATAATAAATTAAATGTAACAAAATAAGATAAATAACTCAAATAAGTCATAACAAAATTACAAATGATAGCTACTTCTAAGCTCACATCTTTCAGATAATATAAGACCACATTATAAATAAATAAAGTAAAGAGCAAATCCCCCTTACTATTACTCGCAGCAAAACTATAATGAATTAAACTCACAACAAGTCTAACTGCAACTGAATTAAATTCAATTCTTGTACAACCAGATATAATGGAAATCGAAAGGCATCTCACCACTAAAACAAAATTCATAAATAATATGCCACCTATAATACCATAGTATTTTAGCTCTTTCCATTTCGGGAAATAATTATATAATAATATTATTTGGTGTCCCCTGATACAAAAGGTACAACATTTCATGTTTTCTTCCTCCAAAAAAAATTTCACTTATTTAAACGTTCCCTTACGGTACTAATTAACTATAATATCAACAAATTAATTCTATACCCTATACAATAACATCAATTAAAGTTGATTCACTTAATCTCAATATAAAAGCCATATATATACATAAGTGCTTCCTTCAATCAAAATAATCTGAATTGCACAGAAACCTCCTCGATGTAAACGAATAGCTCAACTAACAAGCTCTATTTTGCTCTAAACCAATCTACGCACACCTTCCAGTACACCCACTATGTTACGACTTATCTCACCTAAACAAATGAGAGCGACGGGCGATGTGTACATATCTTAGAGCCCTACTCGTAATAGCAACATAACTAACAATACATTCAAATCCACCTTCATTTAAATAATTCCATAATAAAATCCGTCTAAATATCCTATTGTAATCCATCTCCTCTTACTGATAAGCTGCACCTTGACCTGAAGTCTTCCTCAATAAAGGTAATGAAGGTCTCTGACCTCTCCTTAATACCTTCAACTACGGCGGTATACAAACTGCTAAACAACAATAAGTAAAATATATCGTGGGTTGTCGATTACGGGACAGATTCCTCTGAACAGCCTAAGATACCGTCAAATCCTTTGAGTTTCAAGAACATAACTACTATTACCCAGGTATTACATTTTACATTAAAAATAATAGGGTATCTAATCCTAGTTTAAAAAATAATTTCATAGCCTCAAATATAGAACTCATTATTTTAAATAATAATTTCACCTAAAAATAAATAAAACAAGCTCTTCAATTTAAATTTATAACTACAGTTTAACCCCTGTCACCACGGCATGGCGCGTCCTCAGGTTGCGGATCAAGGAGAAGGCCTCTAGATATAAAGGTTAGCTGCGAATATACTGAATAAGCAGTCGCGGACAGACGACTAGGAGTGGTCCTCCAGCTTGGGGGTTTGGGTAAGGCTAACACCCTCATCCTGTAAAAAAAGGTACTTGTTCAGAAACATTCACAAAAGCCTCGGACAAGGACTGATAACTTGGCACGACATCAGCAAAAGAAAATGGACATGAGATTTGGAACATGGAATATTAGAAGTCTTTATAGGGCAGGCGCGTTAAAATCTGTAACGAGTGAGTTAGAGAAATACAGGATGGACTTAGTAGGAGTTCAGGAAGTTAGGTGGGAAGGAAATGGATCTGAGAATTCCGGAAATTTTACGTTCTTTTACGGGGAAGGAAATAAAAATCACCAGTTAGGAACAGGGTTTTTCGTTCACAAACGAATATTACCAGCAATTAAACGGGTTGAATTTGTTACTGACAGACTTTCTTTTATTACTCTTAAGGGACGGTGGTGTGATATTATTGTTTTAAATGTACATGCTCCAACTGAAGATAAGGGTGACGATATAAAAGATAGTTTTTACGAAGAAGTGGAACGGATATTTGACAAACTCCCGCGATACCATATGAAGATTCTATTAGGGGATTTCAATGCGAAGGTAGGACGAGAGGATATTTTGAAACCGATCATAGGGAACGAAAGTTTGCATAAGGAAAGTAATGACAACGGTGTTAGACTCGTGAACTTTGCAACATCCAAAAATCTAATCGTGAAGAGTACAAAATTCCCACATCGCGACGTTCATAAATACACTTGGACATCACCAGACGGAAAAACACACAATCAAATTGATCACGTTTTAGTAGATAGAAGAAGACAATCTAGCATAATTGACGTCCGGTCGTTTAGAGGGGCTGATTGTGACACTGATCACTACCTGGTAGCAGCGATAATACGGGAGAGATTATCGTTGAATAAAGGTAATACTCAATGTCCGAAAACGGAGAGATTTAATTTAAAGAAATTAGAAGAGAGCCAGGTAAGAGAGGAATACCAGATTGAAGTTTCGAATAGATTCTCGGTTTTAGAAGACTCGGAGTGCACTAGTGTTGAGGATACTTGGATTGAAATTAGAGATAGCATTAAAAGTTCAGCAATAGAAAAACTGGGACACGCGGAAATACGTAGGAACAAACCATGGTTCGACCAAGAATGCATTAAACTAGTAGAGAAGAGAAAACAGGCAAAATTACGGTGGCTACAAAATCCGAATGAAATAACTACTCAAAATTTCGCAGATATCAGGCGGGAAACTTCCAAAACTTTTAGAACAAAGAAACGGGATTTTTTGAAAGCTAAAATTAAGGAACATGAAGATAATAGTAAAAATAAAAATATTCGGGACATGTATAAGGGGATCAGCGAATTTAAGAAAGGCTATCAACCTCGTGCTTATATATTAAAGAAATCTGACGGAACAGTTCTCACTGATACGGATAGCCTCTTAAATAGATGGAAAGATTTCTTTGACGATTTGCTGAACACGCAGCCAAAAACTAATGTGCGTGGAGAAAAGGAGATACACACCGCAGAATCGTATATTCCAGAACCCAATCGAATAGAAGTGGAAGCCGCTATAAAGAAATTAAAGAAGCACAAATCTCCGGGTGTAGATGAAATTCCGGCTGAGTTAATTTTAGCTGGAGGCGAAAAATTGTGGAACAAGATACACAAACTCATTCTCCTTATCTGGAACAAGGAAGAATTGCCACAAGAGTGGAAAGAGTCAATCATTGTTCCAATTCACAAGAAAGGCGACAAAACTGACTGTAATAATTATCGAGGCATTTCTCTTCTGTCAACATCCTATAAAATCCTTTCAAATATTCTGTTAGCAAGATTGACCCCATACGCAGATGAAATTATTGGAGATTATCAGTGCGGATTTAGACGAAATCGATCAACTATCGACCAAATATTTACCATTCGCCAAATACTCGAAAAGAAGTGGGAATACAATACCCCGGTACATCAACTATTTATTGATTTTAGAAAGGCTTACGACTCGGTTAGGAGAGAAACATTATACAACGTTCTTACAGAGCTTGGAATACCGAGAAAGCTAATTAGATTAATTAAGATATGTTTAAGTGAATCCCAAAGTAAAGTCCGGGTAGGAAAATTTTTGTCCACGAGCTTCCACGTCGAAAATGGCCTGAAACAAGGAGATGCGTCGTCGCCATTATTATTTAACTTTGTGCTGGAATACGCCATAAGGAAAATCAAAGATAGCAACCAGGGCCTAGAGTTGAACGGCATTCACCAGGTTATGGCATATGCTGATGATGTAAATTTAATAGGGGATGATAGGAGAACAGTAGAAATAAATGCAGAGATCTTATTAAACGCTTGCAGGGACATGGGTTTAGAAGTAAATGCAGAGAAAACTAAATACATGGAAGTGCGTCGGGACTGTAATACGGCAAATTGTGGAGGCGTTAAAATATTAAATAATACTTTTGATAAAGTGGATACTTTCAAATATTTAGGATCAATATTAACAGACGAATATAATATTCACGAAGAAATTAAATGTCGACTAAAATCGGGGAATTCGTGTTACTATTCGGTTCAAAATCTCTTGTCGTCGCGAATTCTGTCGAGGAATTTGAAGCTTAAAATATATAAAACGATAATCATGCCTGTTGTTCTGTATGGTTGCGAAACATGGTCGCTTACTCTGAGGGAAGAACATAGACTGAAAGTATTTGAGAACAGGATCCTGAGAAGAATATTCGGATCCAAGAGGAACGAGAATGGGGAATGGCGGAAGCTTCATAACGAGGAACTACATAGTTTATACGGTTTACCCAACATTATTAGGGTCGTCAAGTCTAGGAGGCTTAGGTGGGCAGGTCATGTAGCTAGAATGGAAGAAAGTAGAAACGCTTTCAAAGTCTTGACTGGTAGACCCATAGGAAAACGACCATTAGGAAGACCTAGGCGCAGATGGGAGGATAATATTAAGATGGATCTCGTAGAGATAGGAATACAAAGTAGAAACTGGATCCAATTAGCTAAGGATAGAAGTCAGTGGAGAGCTTTTGTGAACCTCCGGGTTCCATAGGCCATAGAGTTAGTTAGTTAGTTAGTTAACTACAGTTTAACCATTACTAATTCTTCCCTTCAACCCCCTCGTCTCAACGCGGCGGCTGGCACGAATTTCGCCGGGTCTCCTTAAACCTTAACTGCCTCAAACATTAATTAATAAACAAAAACAAGTACTGCGACCAATTATTCTTCATTATAATCCTCAAGATCAATAACATTTACTTCTCACCCGAAAGGTTACATGTACAACTAGTTAAACAAGAGAAGAAAAGCCAGGATAATACTTTACTATTAACTTATAACGCTAAAATAAATAATTATTAATTATGTATTTAGTCTAATTAATAAAAATTAGTATTAAATAAACCCTATTTTCCCCCTTGTCTAGGATACAATTTTGTTTTTTTTTTCCTCAAACAAAATTGTATCCTATACAAGTATATTTATTTTCTCCTCACACATATGCTGTAAAAACTAGCATATACTGGATACGTTAAGCTTATTAATATACCTGTAGCCGGTATCTCAGGTTAATTCATAGGATTTAATAGATTTTCAAGTTTTAATTATTATTAGTATATAATATTTCTAAATTTAATTACTATAACACAATATTGATCTATTTAAATTCCCATTTATCACTATAAATAATCATTAAATAATAAGATGCCTGATTAAAGGATTTACGTGATAGGATAAATCAAGTATTTCAATATACTCTTATTACATCTAAAAGAATTAAACTTTCACCTTTGACATCAAAAATCAACGTGCACCTTACACTAAGACGTAGAAAGATAAGCTAAGATAAGCTAGTGGGCTCATACCCCGCATATGAAGATTATTCTTCTTTTTCTAATGCTCAATAATCCTAAAACTCTTTTATTCTCTACAACACTTGTGTTAGGAACCCTTATTTCCCTAACCTCTTCATCATGATTTGGTACTTGAATTGGTCTTGAAATTAACCTCCTATCATTCATCCCCCTGATTTCAAAGACCAACAATCAACGTCATACCGAATCTGCTCTAAAGTATTTTTTAGTACAAGCCATTGCAAGATCCTTACTTTTAATAGCAATCATTTTACTGTATATAGGGCTGCAAACTACATACTATTTAATCACTATTTCCTAACATTTTAAAATAGGAGCAGCCCCCCTCCATTTCTGAATGCCCGAAGTAATAGAAGCTATACTCTGAATAGACTGCATTATTTTAATAACATGACAAAAACTAGCTCCTCTTGGCCTACTCTCTTACAGCCTAAAACCTACGAATCTAATTTATCTAACCCTAACTTTGTCTCTAGTAGTAGGCTCAATCGGAGGTTTAAATCAAACATCATTACGCAAAATCATAGCATTTTCATCTATTAATCACACTGGCTGAATACTTATAGCTCTACTATTAAGTGATATGGCATGATCTCTCTACTTTCTATTTTATGCCTTACTCTCAACAATAGCAGCCACTCTTTTCGCAATAAACAAAATATTTCATATCAATCAAACCTTTTCTAATAAAATCATTGTATCAACAAAATTAGCTATTTTTACTAGCCTTTTATCTCTAGGTGGCCTTCCACCATTCTTAGGATTTTTACCTAAATGAATCATCATTATAAAAACCGCCGAACAAATATCATTCTTCTCACCCTAATAGTAATAACAGCACTAATTACCCTTTTCTATTACATACGAATTGCTTACGCTGCCTTCATTATTAATCACCATAACCAAACATGAACACCTTTAACGAAAAAAAATCAAGAAACATCAATTAGATCAATATTCATTATTACTTCACTAAGAGGCATAATTATTTTACCTCTAGCTGTTAACATCCTTTAGATAAAGACTTTAAGTTAAAAAAACTAATGGCCTTCAAAGCTATAAATTAAAGGCGATCTTTTAGGTCTTAGTGTATTAACTACTACTCCGGAATTGCAGTCCGACATCATAAATATTGACTATAAAACCTAATAGGAGGTTTACTAACCATAAATAGATTTACAATCTACCACCTAATACTTCGGCCACCCTATTTAATTTCACTTGCAACGATGATTATTTTCCACGAACCATAAAGATATTGGTACAATGTACTTGATTTTTGGGGCTTGAGCAGGAATAGTAGGAACATCTCTAAGTCTTCTTATTCGAGCAGAACTCGGTCGACCAGGTAGTTTAATTGGTGATGATCAAATTTATAATGTAATTGTTACTGCTCAAGCTTTCATTATAATTTTCTTTATAGTTATGCCGATTATAATTGGGGGCTTTGGTAATTGACTAGTGCCTTTAATACTAGGAGCGCCTGACATAGCATTCCCTCGCCTAAACAACATAAGATTTTGATTACTACCTCCCTCACTAACCCTGCTATTAACAGGAAGAATTGTAGAAAGTGGTGCAGGAACTGGGTGAACTGTATATCCTCCTCTCTCCAGAGCCATTGCTCACGCTGGAGCCTCTGTTGACCTCTCCATTTTTTCCCTCCATCTAGCTGGTGTATCCTCAATTCTTGGGGCAGTAAATTTTATTACAACTGTAATTAATATACGAACTCCTGGAATAACCTTAGAACGAATACCATTATTTGTTTGATCTGTAGTAATTACTGCTGTATTACTTCTTTTATCCCTTCCTGTATTAGCAGGAGCTATTACAATACTCTTAACTGACCGAAATTTGAATACCTCCTTCTTTGATCCATCGGGAGGAGGAGACCCAATTCTGTATCAACATTTATTCTGATTCTTCGGCCACCCTGAAGTTTACATTTTAATTCTCCCAGGATTCGGTATAATTTCACATATTGTGACCCAAGAAAGTGGTAAAAAGGAAACTTTTGGTGTTTTAGGAATAATCTATGCAATATTAGCAATTGGATTCTTAGGATTTATTGTCTGAGCCCACCATATATTCACTGTTGGTATGGACGTTGATACTCGTGCTTACTTTACTGCAGCCACAATAATCATTGCGGTTCCTACAAGAATTAAAGTATTTAGATGAATCGCCACACTTCACGGAGCACAAATAACTTATTCACCTTCAATTTTATGGACTTTAGGCTTCATTTTCCTATTTACTGTAGGAGGTCTCACAGGAGTTGTACTAGCGAACTCATCTTTAGATATTGTCCTCCACGACACTTATTATGTAGTAGCACACTTTCATTATGTGCTATCCATAGGTGCCGTATTCGCTATTATAGCAGGGCTCATTCATTGATTCCCCTTATTTAGAGGAACAACAATAAACCCCACATGATTAAAAATTCAATTTTTAGTAATGTTTATAGGGGTAAATATCACATTCTTCCCCCAACATTTTTTAGGTCTAAGAGGTATACCCCGTCGATATTCAGATTATCCAGACGCCTACACTACATGAAATATAGTATCAAGTATTGGCTCATTCCTCTCTTTCATCGCCGTCTTAGTGCTTGTAATTATTATATGAGAAGCCTTCGCAAGAGCCCGGCCAGTAATCTTTTCAGACCAACAAACAACATCTCTAGAATGATTTCAAAACCTGCCGCCTGCAGAACATAGTTATGCAGAACTTCCCTTACTAACAAACTTCTAAGGTGGCAGATAAGTGCATTGGGTCTAAGCCCCAAATATAAGAATAATCGTCTTTCTTAGAAATGGCCATTTGAAATCAGCTAGGTCTTCAAGATGCAGCATCCCCCGTAATAGAACAAATAACATTTTTTCACGATCATACAATACTCATCGTAACAATAATTACAGTTCTTGTAGGATATCTACTAGCCTCTCTTCTACCAAACACATATATTAACCGCAACTTATTAGAGGGACAAACCTTAGAAACCATTTGAACAATCTTACCCGCCATTACATTAATCTTCATTGCTCTTCCCTCCTTACGACTCTTATACTTGCTAGATGAAATTCATCAACCAGCAATTACTCTTAAAACAATTGCACATCAATGATACTGAAGTTATGAATATTCTGACTTCTCCTTAACAGAATTTGATTCTTACATAATCCCTATCAACGAAATAAATCCTAGTTCATTTCGCCTACTAGATGTAGACAACCGTATTGTATTGCCCATTAATATTGATATTCGTATCCTAATTACCGCTGCCGATGTTCTCCACTCATGAGCTATGCCCGCCTTTGGTATTAAAGCAGATGCCACTCCGGGGCGCTTAAATCAAGTAGCAGCCAATATTACCCGTACAGGCCTATTCTTCGGTCAATGTTCAGAAATCTGTGGCACAAATCACAGTTTCATACCAATTGTTGTTGAGGCCTGCCCTCATTCAGTATTCATTAAATGATTAACAAAAATAATACAAGAACTTTCATTGGATGGCTGAAAGTAAGCAATGGTCTCTTAAACCAAAAGATAGTAAAATAACAATTACTTCCAATGGAAAAATTAGTTAAATTATAACATAAGCATGTCAAGCTTAAATTACTACTAATAGTATTTTTCTATCCCACAAATATCCCCCCTAAAATGACTCATTCTATTTATTATATTTTCTCTATGTTACCTTCTATTTGCATCTATTATATATTTTAATCCAAATACACCCGATCCTTCCTTAAGTGACACTAATATTAAAAAAACAACCATAAATTGAAAGTGATAACAAACCTTTTTTCAACCTTTGATCCCTCTACTTCAATTATAAATATATCATTTAACTGACTTAGCACGGTAATTGGACTTGTAATTATTCCGATTCCATTCTGATTCTTACCAGGACGACCAAACATTTTATGAAATAAAATTACTCTAACTCTTCATAAGGAATTCAAAACTATTCTCGGTCCCACTAGCTACCAAGGAAGAACCTTCCTATTTATTTCCTTATTCTCCTTCATCCTGTTTAACAATTTTATAGGTTTATTCCCTTATGTATTTACCAGCTCTAGCCATCTAACTTTCACACTAACTCTTGCACTCCCTCTTTGAATAAGCTTCATAATCTATGGCTGAATCAACCACACTCAACATATATTCGCCCATCTCGTTCCTTCTGGAACTCCAGCCCCTCTTATACCATTCATAGTATGCATTGAAATAATTAGTAACATTATTCGGCCCGGAACCCTAGCTGTCCGACTAATAGCAAATATAATTGCGGGCCATCTTCTCTTAACCTTATTAGGTAATACAGGCATTACCTGTATTATCAGACTGTAAGAAAAACTCAAGTTATTATCATAAACTATGTCAAAGTTATTGACTTATATCATCATAAAAGAAACACGAAATATGATTTTAAACGAAGAAAAATAACGCAGAACATTGTAAGCGGAGGTAAAGAAACCCAACGTAAACACACAAAAGACGAATCCTTTCTTATGCGCTGTTCGTAGTTCAGTGGCTAAGACGATCGACAAGTTATCTGGGAGTCTTCGGATCGAATCTATATCTTTTTTACTTTAGGATATTTGGTGTCGTTTGACTGGCGATGACACGTTTTATTACCTTCAGATATTTGAACATTCGGATGTTTCAATACTTAAACTATCAAATTGTCACGAATAATAATAGCACTTATATAAACTAATAATAATAATAATATCCAATAAGATTAAAAGTTAGAAGCTTACTATCGCTCAAGTCATACCATTATAAGCACAAATGTGATATTTGGCAGGAATATTTCGGTTTTGTTTAATGTTGCCAACGAGAAAATGAATTTTTCATCTCGTTTCTAAAACAAAACAAATAAAATCGAGACGAGAATGAACATTTTACGTTCGAGACGGGACAAGGCTAACTCAAATTATCTTCTCACTTTGGAGATGAGAATCGAGACGAGACGAAAAGTAACATAAGCATGTCTCGTCTTATCTCGATTCCCGAAATGTTATATGTCCATTCTTTAACTAAACATTGCTCTGTAGACTGAACCTTAACGCAATTTTGTTATTTACTTTGTACTTCGGAGCTTATCGAATTATGGTCTGTGTAGGTATTTTTGTAGCAAAGCTTTTATAATTACCTCTGCATATCCTAAAAGTTATTTTATTATATGCCTTACTGTTCAGTAATATTCAGTTATTATTAATGCAGTTATTTTCCTTAAAACGTACAGTAGAATACTTTCTACAGGAAACTTTCATTTAAAATTTGGGTAGTTGCAGACGTGTGCCTTGGAGATACGGACCACCTTTCCTGAAATCCGAACTTTTCTGTAAGTTTTGCATAACTTTAGGGAAACTTCAAAAGTTTCAACAACACTATTATTATTATTATTATTATTATTATTATTATTATTATTATTATTATTATTATTATTATTATTATTATTACCGAAGTTTTGCGAAGTTAATGATTCTGACTGTTCAACCGAGCTCCCGCCCAATGGGCTTTGAGCGGTACAAACGCCGTGTGTGTAGGATTTTTCAGAGCTCTGTTTCCTTCCAGATTTCATTCCACTATTTCTTTCATGCTCTTCATCGATGCCTCCTGTCGCTTAGCCACATAACTATGAAACGTAAAACTTAAACACAATTTTTTCTTGAGCTCTTGCGAGTTCAGTAACCCTAATTTCTACATGAAATTTGCCTGGAAACTTTTCGTTTAACATTTAGGTAGTTGTAGGGGCGTACTCAGGGGGTATGTCCGGGCACTTCTTTCCAATCCCGACTATTTTTTAACTTTTGCCTAGTCTTAGGGGCAATGTGAAACGTTATTGTTTGCTTGGAATTGTTGGTAAATTCTTCCACTATTACTAGAAATAATACTAATATTTTCGTTCGCCATTTCCAACACGTTCCATATATCCGTTCTACCAAAATTTGTAAAAAGAAACTATTCTCTTTCATATTTGTAAATATATTTTGTCAAAATATCAATATAACGCATACATAATAAAAAGTCTTTTACCCAAAGAAAGTGCGTTATTATGTATCTTAATGACATCAAATCCTACTTAGTTTCTGTTAAGGAATCCAAAGTTTCGATTTTCGTATTGTCCAGGAGCTGACACCTTCTTTGTCTCCATTTCTTTCCTTCCCCACACTAGTCCTTCAAAAGTATATTTTATAAGGCAATTTATTCTTAGATAGAGTCCAAACCAATTTCTTTTCCTTTTTCCTATCAACTTCACTAGCTTATTTGCGTTGGAAAAGGACTTAAGATTGAATTCTCAAATCTTCACTAATAATAATAATAATAATAATAATAATAATAATAATAATAATAATAATAATAATAATAATAATAATAATAATAATAATAATAATAATAATAATAATAATAAGTAGAATAAGAATAATACTAGGAATGAGAATGTGGGTAAGAATAACAACAATAACATAAAAGACAAACACCGAACGAGGACAGACTGTATTAAAGTTTGTAAAATCGCCCCTAACATTAGGCAATAGTCGGGATTGGAGTGAAGTGTCCGGACCAACAACACATAACCCTGCGTACATCCCTACAACTAGCTAAATGTTAAAGGAAAGGTTTCCATTCAAATTTGATGTAGAAAGTAGGGCGACTGAGCTCGCAAGACCCTTAAGAAAAATTGTGTAAAAATTTTACCTTCCATGAATATGTCAGCTAAGCTAAAGAAAACTTCGACCATGTGAATAAAAGAAATAGTGGAATAAGAAAATGGAAGAAAACAGAATCCCGAGAAAATCTACATACACGGCGTTTGTTCAGCGCAATGCCCATTTGGAGGGAGTTGGATGGAACAGGGTGAAAACATTAAATTCACAAAACTTCAGTAATAATAATAATAATAATAATAATAATAATAATAATAATAATAATAATAATAATAATAATAATAATAATAATAATAATAATAATGAGATTTTTAAAGTTGCCCTAAAGTTATGCAAAACTTACTGAAAAGTTCGAATTTCGGGACAGGGGTCCGTATCCCCAAGACACACGTCTGGAACTACCCAAATTTTAAATGAAAGTTTCTTATAGAAAGTATTCTACTGTACGTTTTAAGGAAAATAACTGCAATAAATATAATTGAATAGCACTGAACAGTAAGACATATAATATAATAACTTTTAGAATATGCAGAGGCAATTATAAATGATTTGCTACAAATATACCTATAAGGGCATAATTCTATGAGCTCCGAAATACAAAATAAATAACAAAATTGTGTATAAGATTCAGTCTACAGAGCAATTGCTACTTAAAGAATGGACATATACTATTTCGAGAATATAGAGAAGACGAGAAATGCTTACGATACTTTGCGTCTAGTCTCGATTTTCATCTCATATCAAAGTGGGGTGATAATTTTAGTTAGCCTTGTCCCGTCTCCAATGTAAAATGTTAATTCTCGTCTCGATTTTATTTGTTTTGTTTTAGAAACGAGATGAAAAATTCCTTTTCCGCTCTCCCTCTCGTCGCTCGCAACATTAAGCACAACCGAAATATTCTTATCAAATGTCACGTTTGTGCTATTAATGGTACGACCTGGGCATTAATGAGCTTCTGATTTTTAATCTTCTACGAGAAATTATTATTATTTCTGAAGATTTGATAGTTCAATTATTGAAACACTCTAGTATTCAAATGTCTAAAGAAAATAAAGCGTGTGTCATCGCCGATCAATCGCCACCAAAAATTCTAAAATATATAAAAATACTTACCCTCGAGGGATCCGATCCGAGGACCTTCAAATTACTGGCCGAGCGTCTTGACCACTGAACCATTATCACTACTCGTCAAATGACTCGATTTCAGTGTGTTTACGTTAGGTTTCTTTGTCTCTACTTACAAGTTCTGTTATTTTAATTCGTTTCAAAACGTCTTTCATATTTCTTTTGTGATGATATCAGTCACCAATCTTTGGCGTAGATTATGTTAATAACCTAAGTTGTTCTTAAACCTATGTTTCACAATTTAGTTTCTTCTCCACAGTGAACTACAGATACGACAGATTTAGTTCTCATACTCGCATTTGGTTTGAAAGTAGTCCCCATTACGTCGTAAGGACTTATTTCCGCCACGATATATATCCCTTTACAAACACAAGTGAAAGACATCTTGATAATTTTCTCGATTGTTCTTTTAATATCACGCACCATTTGCAAGATTTGAGTCTACTTCCAGCTAGAGTTTCTAATTGATGTATGATTAGTATTTTCTTTCTTCTTGCATGGAGTATATAACATGAAAATACATTACTTACAAAACAAATTATAGTGTCAGTGATATATAGTGTTCATTGGGCAAAACACTCCAAACAATAAAGATTCATATTTGACTGGAGAAAAGGTTATCCTTCATTTTTCCTTATCGTTTAACAATGAAGCAAACGCCGGAGAGATATACTAACCCGTATCGAAATCTGTGGTGTTGGAATGTATATCTTGTTTGGTCTGACGTTTACTTATTTTAAATTTACACTTGAAGTGCACCTCTAAAAATGTAATAAAAATAATGACGATTTTAAATATACGAGGGACGTTCAATTTGTAACCGGAATTTCTTTTCCCCATGTGTTGTTGCGCGCAGCTTAGCGTCCGTGTCCCAACCTGCGATATGGTAGTTCTGATACTTTTCTGCAACATCGCTGCACTCTAAGCATAATCTTAGATTTTATTTCCTGTGAATCTAATTTTCATTTTAGTGGTATGATATAATGAAACATCACACAATGTGGAACTAAGTTTACTTTAAATAAATATATGTGAAAATTGAATCATGATGTTAATACTGTTATAAAATCATGTTTGTGAGTCCGACTTATGCACTTATGACAGTTTTACTTAGATAACAAGAAATCGCTAAGGAAGTCTAGCAAAGACATCGTTCTTACTTTCTAAATTGAGTAACTTTGTTCTGAAACTTTTTGAACACGGGCTCTAAAAACATTTATTATTGTACGTAGTTTTACGTAATCCACGAGCTTTTAGATTATTCATCTCAGGAAAGATTTTGATATAAAATCTTAGTTCAAATGAAAGGTGATGTCCATTCCTATTCAGAAAATAAACCACACAAGAACAATGTTCGCCGTGATCATAAATACAACTGAACTTTAATAATTTGTGTTTAACAGAGTTAGTTTTAAAGTATTGCAGAAATAGACCTGCAACTTTTGTAAGTGAAATCGTATTTGCCGAACTTTTATTATTGCCTATACAGTGCGGTTTCTACCTAGTTTACAAATAACTAATAAGGTAGTACTAACCCATCATTACTTTGTCTCCACAAAATGTAATCATTACCAATCAACACTATATATTACCAATCAACACTGAACGATAAACAGAAACGCAGAATAGGAATATTCGTCATCACTAGGATCTAAAAGTATAAGCCAAATTCCTTGTGCTAGCATTCGCCCATAGCTTAATGCTTACACAACTTACTAACGGACGCTTAAATTGACACTCTAAACTTAACTCTATTAAAATCCTTTAATCTTGATTCCTTAGATTTCATTGTTGTATCTCTCGCTAATCACCTTTCCCTATGTCTCTCCTTTGAGCTCCATTTTCAGAAGCGTTTAAATACCTGTGACCTTATTTATAATTAAAAGACTATATACCGAATTTCATCTTAGACAAACCTACATATTCATTACTTTTGGATTAAACAAAGGGAAATTTGGCATTTTAAAAATGTAAACCTTTCCTCCCTCTAAACCAGACTTTTTGAAAACGCTGAAACACTTGCTTTTCATTTATTTTTCATGTGTTTATATGATTAGATTCATTACTTTAACTTCAGTAATTATTAAGATAAGTTCTTGGGGTAAATTTTGAATCGACTTTACCCTCTTAGAATGGACACTTCCAAAAATTCTTCCTCATACCTTACTATCGTGATCTGGAAGATGTGTCTCCAAGTTTCACGTTTCTACCTATGATAGCGTAACCCGTCCGATGATGAGTCACTCACATCTATTCGTTTTTTATAGTAATATAGAATTACAAAAGCTGTGATCTCCAGTGTGTAAGATTTTGCTCTGTAGATTTAGATATATTATTTTAATTTTCAAAGTTCTACTTATGTAGACTGTTACGTAACGTACTGGCATACATTAAACAACAGAATATTAGGTTCAATTACGTTTTTACAAAACAATTATATCCACATTTCAAGTATTAATCCACAAACAAATATATTTATAAGTAGTTCGTTGTTTTCTAATTTTAGCTCCTTCTGAAAGGATGAACACCAGATGCAATTTAGAAGGATTACAATGTATCAAAAAAATGGAAAGTAAGTATTATTATTAAGACAACAACCCTTGTATTTGCCTGAATAAGATTAATGATGTTAGCGTTGTTTGAACAATCATATTCAAGAGCTTTTTTGAACATTTTATACTTCAAATCTAAACTAAGCATACTCTATGGGTGGTGTTAAACATGTTCGCCTGTCTGTCTACATTTATCAGTGGAAAATCAGTAAGAAAGAGTGAGAAATATACATATGCATGAACTCGGTCTCCCAAGGATAGTTTTATTTTTTTTTCAATTTCTGTTCAAATTCGACTGACACAAATCAAGTATTTCCTGTTTCAGCATTGCCCTCTACGTAAGGTTAAATTTGTAAGAAATGGTGAGAAATAATCTAACCAATTAGGGTTAGGTGTTAATATTAGGTCCCACGATTGGAATCAAATCACAATTCCTAATAATAGCAATTACTAGGCACAGAATTGTTTTTCTGTCAAGTTGCTATTGAAGATTAATTGAGTCAATCGAATTGGAATTTTAAACATCTTTATACCATGCAAAACATAAGTATTTTATCTGACAATAAAAGGCTGCCATTCAGGAGTAAACTGGTAAACTTTGGCTACACACAGCTTAGCTACAATGACGGTCCATCATTAAATGAATTGTTATATTTTCCGTTAAAACAAGAAAGTGTCTCCCAAATGTAAAATAAGATTTCCTTGCCCTGAACATATGATAACGAACAGATTCTGAGATAACTTAAATGCAATCCTATTAAATATAGTACTAATGTCATCAATTGGGTGTTAAGCTCTATTGGTTGGTTGCATCTTTTGGATACTCTTATGTATTATAGAGATGTTCTCAGGGTATCAGCCAGTTGAAGTCCAACGATAGAGTCGACGTTTCAAGAACTGATATCATGCTCGTCTCCAGAGCAATTATACTGAGACCATTTCGTGTGTACTATATATAGAAGAGGTAAGTGGGGGGCTTAAGAATCCGTGTCTGTGATTTGATGTTCTATAGCTTGACGCTGATTGGTCGTATTCATATTCTCTTTCTTTATGAC